>NW_027257714.1:137500-484854 GCF_043159975.1 Macaca nemestrina
AGGGTGTTCCTACCAGGAATGCAGGATCTGCACCTGTTTAGGACGAAACGCTGGGCAGACCCAGCTTAGAGTCATCTCTGCTCTTTACATCTGTCAAGGCTGTGAAAACTGAGAGTCGCCCAGATGCGGTGGTTCACACCTGTAATCCCAGCACTCTGGGATGCTGAGGCGAGTGGATCACCTGAGGTCAGGAGTTAAAGACCAGCCTGGCCAACATGGTGAAATCACATCTTTACTAAAAATACAAAAAATTAGCCGGGCGTGGTGGTAGATGCCTGTAATTACAGCTACTCCAGAAGCTGAGGCAGGAGAATCTCTTGGAACAAGGGAGGCGGAGGTTGCAATGAGCCAAGATGGCACCACTGCATGCCAGCCTGGATGACAGAGTGAGTCTCTGTCTTAAAAAAAAAACCAAAAAAAAACCCAGAAAACTGAGTCTCATGAACAGTTCCCGAAAAAGAAATTGGGCCCACATGAAAACACATTTTTCTCCCAGCTGGGGCAGGCAATGAAGTGAAATAGGTCTGCGGACTGGACTTTCACATAGAGACCGTATATTTCCTAATTTGGGGGTTATGTGGGGATCATCTGGAGGACTGTTCCTGCTTTTGGTGAAACACAGGGAGGTATTCTTTGTGAAGCTGCAAATCTGGCACAGCAATAACGACTGGGGAATTGGAGAGAAAAGAGAAGGCATACTAACTGCTGTTGCAAGTTTCCCAGAAGTATGACATTATTGGGAAGTAAACTGCTTCTTAAATCAACTGTGTCAATACCACGTCAGTAAGGCACAGACAACAACATGAAGTTTCATGACAGGCCAAATCTAGCCCAAACCCAGTCCGGCAGAGGTTGTCAACCCAGCGCCCCAGCAAGAGCCAGAGGGTCCCATCCTGGGAGCTGCAGACGCTCTCCTGTGGGCTGCAAAGGCCATGGCCGCATCCTGGACAGGACGTAAGCTCTCAGGGATACATGCATGTTCCTGGGGTTATATGAGTGTGACGGGTGTGGCATTAGTCTGACGGTGTCACGGGCATTCCAGTGGTTACGTGTGTGCTCGGAGGGACAGATGCGTGTTCCGGGGGTTATATAAGTGTGACAGGTGTGGCGTTAGGCACACGATTTCATCCCCGCATTCTGGGCGTTACGTGCACTCTGAGGGACACATCCGCATTCCTAGGGTCGGATCTGGACAGCAGCTGTCACGTTACCCTGACGGTGTGATCTCTGTATACAACGGGTGCTAACACCAGCATCACAGATGGAGTGTTATTAGTACTACGGGGGTTATTATCACTGTGGTGGGTGTTCCAGTTGCTTTCCTGAGGCTACATTTCTGTTCCGAGACCGTGGCTTGGCTCCGTGGCCGCCTCGCCTTGGGTGCAGAGAACGAACCTCAAGTGTGCTGGATTCACAGGGGCTTTTGGTTTCTAATTTTCCACAGGAAGGGTCTCTGCCCCTCAGCTGACAAGGCTGAAAAAGGAAGGATTTTATTCACCACGGACGCGAGCTCGAGGTGTCCCAAAGCGAGGGGCGTATCCCAGTATGTGCTGAGGAGAACGCGACTCCCGCTCTCGCAGGACTCAGGCGAGGAGGTAGCACGCGGCCGCCTCAGGGCTCAGAAAAGCCGGGCTCGCGCGCACTCTGCTGGCGGCCAGGGGCACTGCAGCGCCCTAGAGCTCACTGCGCTGTCGGCAGCCCCGTGCCCGCTGCTACCCATCCCGCTGCACCACTTAAAGACAGCATGGAGTGTTTGGCGCTATCGTTCTAGAAATGCAAACTGACACAGAGCCCACTAGCCCGTGAATTTCTAAAAATGCAGAAGGCACAATTAATTGGAAACCATAGGAAATAAAAACAACATGAATGCACATTTTACAACTTATGCAAAAATTTACTCAACATAGTCCTCAGACTTAAAACGCGAAACTGTCAGAGGCCTCTTAACCACAGTGACTTTATTTTAAAAAAAGGTTTTAAAAAAGTTAAATCTGGGCAGGGCGCAGTGGCTCATATCTGTAATCCCAGCACTCTGGAAGGCCAAGGCGGGCAGATCACTTGAGATCAGGAGTTCAAGACTAGCTTGGGCAAATTGTGAGAACCCTATGTCTACAAAAAACACACAAATTAGCTGGCATGGTGGCACGTACCTGTAGTCCCGGCTACCCGGGAGGCTGAGGCGGGAGGATTGCTTGAGCTCAGGAGTTTGAGGCTGCAGTTAGCCCACCATGATCACACCACTCCACTCCAGCCTAGGCGACAGAGAGAGACCCTGCCTCACACACACACACGTTAAATTTGTTGGATTATATATTTAGGGGGTTGAGTACTTTTGGTTATAAAATATTTATGGTTGCGGGAACAAGTTAATAAATAAAGACATAAAACTTATAAAAATGTACCAGGACTTTAAGAACAAAAAAGCATTCTTACTTTAAAAATAAGTTTTACTTTAAAGGTAATAATACACTCATAAATTCTTGTTAAAATCCACAGTAACATAGACAAGTAACAATACTAATAGCCTGTCACAAACTGATCACAAGCCTTTATAAAAGACAACACTATTTATAATAACCTATATAAACAAACATTAAGCCCGGGCGCGGTGGCACATGCCTGTTATCCCAGCACTTTGGGAGGCTGAAGCGGGAAGATCACTTGAGACCAGGAGTTCCAGACCAGCCTGACCAACATGTGAAACCCAGTTTCTACCAAAAATACAAAAAATTAGCCGGATGTGTTGGCACGCGCCTGTAATCCCAGCTACTTGGTAGGCTGAGGCAGGAGAAACCTTGAACCAAGGAAGCAGAGGCTGCAGTGAGCCGAGATCATGCCATTGTGACAGGAGTGAAACTCCGCCTCAAAAAATAATTTTTTTAAAACAGGTGCATTCCTCCTCTTGCTTTCTGAGGACGCCCTGCTATGTAGCTGAGTAGTCGCTAATAAACTACCTTAACTTCACTATACTCTGTGATTCGCCATAAATTCTTTCCAATGTGAGATCCAAAAACCCATTCTTGGGGTCTGGGACAAGATCCCTTTTCCGGTGACAAAACTATACAAATTCTAGAATAAAACACATAAAACTATGTGACCTTGGGTTTGGTCATGAGTTTTAACACATGACACTGTCAGAGGCATTTAACGCCTCCTTTATATGAACTCCAGGGTGGTTTATGTTCCATTGGCTAAGAGAAAGTTTTCTTCCAAAATGTAACATGATTTGAGGTCAAACATTAATATCAAGTAAACTCAAAAGATGGAAAAGATAACATTAGTTCTGGGAAAACCAGAAGTGTGCCTTTTTTGGAAATAATCATCGGTAGCACAAACTTCAGATTCTGCAAAGGAAATAAAAATGAGTTAACTTACATTTTTCACAAATTAAGATATAAATCAAGATAATGAAATCCAGAAATCCAATCTTACTGCTTTTAATGTTCATTAAAAAAAAAAAAGACATCTTTATCAAATAGCCCCAGTAATAGTCACCAAGTCTTTACTACTTAAAAGCAAAATCCACCTATCTCCTGAACAGTATCCACTTTACAAGCCTCATTATACGTACTGGAAACAAGATTCAGAAATAAATATATGCATGTATATATATAAAAATATATTTCAAATAAAAAATACTTTTAGATAGTGGTATTACAATACATTTAGAAATTAATAACGGAAGCAAATTATGGGAGATCATCCACGCCTGTCCCAAAGGTACCGAATTTATAAATCATCTCAGATGCGGTGCAGGACAGGTTGAAAATAGGAACGCAATGAACCCGTGCGGAGCAGCGGCCAGCGCGGTGTCCAGGGCAAGACCCTGCCCGGTCCAGGCCCCTCCGGCCCTGGGCCCGACGACTGCTACGCCTCTGACTCCACGCTAACGCGGAGCCCGAGCGCGCGTCACAACGTGTGGGGCCGGGGAGGCTGCTACCCAGAGGCGGAGTGCGGGATCGCGAGGGTGCCCACCCGCCTCTCGCTCCCGCCGGCACGTACGGACTCGCGTCCCCGCCGGGCGCCGACTAGGCAGCAGCACCGCCCCCGGCACAAGAGGCTCACGCGCCTCTTACCTAACAGGAAGTTGGAAGCAGCGCGCCCCCACGGTGCACTGAACGCACTCAAACAGAACCGGACGCAGACACACGCTTTCAGCCCAGGGGAAACACTGGCAGGGTCGGAAAAGCAAGCAGCGCGTGCGGGAGCTCAGAATGCGCCTGCCCCGGCCCGAGACCCCGCCCCGGCCCGGTCCCGCCTTTTTGTCTGCCTCACCCCTCCCCGCCCGGCACGTACTGGCCCCGCCCTTCGCGCGGCGTTTTTTCTTGACCCGGAAACGGATTCTCCGGAGCCAAGGTCCGCTCGGGTGAGTGCCCTCCGCTTTTTGTGGCCAAACCCAGCCACGCAGTCCCCTTCCTGCGCCATCCTCCATACCCGGGGTCTGTGGGTCTCCACGGACGTCACAGGCTCGGCAACAGCCCCACTGTCGGCGGGGAGCCCCGCGACGCCCTGAAATGCTCCGAAGCCTGTCGCTCAGCTGCCAGATCTGCGTCTGTGTCCGGTTCCATCACTGAGGTCGCCCCGTCCAGCCCTTCTACCCTAGTTCTCTTCACTGTCCGCCCATCCTATCGCGCGCCGCGTCAGGTCCCCATTCGGCACATGGCTTGTCTCCCGTCGTCCCCACCCTTGCCCCTCTTGGCAGCTCAGGGCAGCCCTGGGATTTGGCAGACGCCAGTCCTCCCTGAGATGCCTCCCCATCCTTCCCTCCGCCAGGCCCTACGTCTCCGCAAACCCCCCGCTTCGGGGTGACCGCTTCAGACAGGAAGCTGAGTCCGGGCCTGGGGTAAGGGACCTGCCCAATCCTGTGACAGCCCGCGTCCTTCTGACAGTCACCTCCCACTAGCGGTGACCTTCCCGGTGCCCCACTGAGAAGTGGGCTCTTCCTTGGCAGGGGCTTCTTCACTGTATCGCTGTGGATGTCGAGGTGGGGCAGGATCGTGAGGAGAAAACAAGAGAAGAGGGAGGTAGGGCCAGTGAGGGACAAAAGGGGAGGGAAATTTAGATGGGAAGTGGATGGGTGTGAGGAATTTGAACAAACACTGAGAATGAAGGAGAGTGACCTGAGCAAGTAGTAGTGGGGTAAATGGAAATAGACAAAACGGCAATCAGCAGAGATGTGGAGGACAGAATACAATGAGGAGGCCCTGACTGTCAGTAGCAGAGGGGGCAACAGAAGCCTAATTCTCAAATTCCTTAGATGATTTTCTGATTTCCAAATTAGTTTCCCTTTTAAATTTCTTGTATCAGGTTCAGTTTATGAGGCCTCAATACTTTTCAGTCTTTTTTTTTTTTTTTTTTTTTTGAGACGGAGTCTCGCTCTGCCGCCCAGGCTGGAGTGCAGTGGCCGGATCTCAGCTCACTGCAGGCTCCGCCTCCCGGGTTCACGCAATTCTCCTGCCTCAGCCTCCCCAGTAGCTGGGACTACAGGCGCCCACCACCTCGCCCGGCTAGTTTTTTTGTATTTTTTAGTAGAGACGGGGGTTTCACCGTGTCAGCCAGGATGGTCTCGATCTCCTGACCTCGTGATCCGCCCGCCTCGGCCTCCCAAAGTGCTGGGATTACAGGCTTGAGCCACCGCGCCCGGCCACTTTTCAGTCTTAATTATGTATTGAAAATACTTTTTGTTTGGTAAATACTTTTACATTAATTCAGTGTGCACTTTGTAAGAATATTGATGATTTGAGTTAGTTTAGTTTTCAACATCTTCCTCTATTCCTTTATATGATCTCTGTATTTAATGACTGTAGGATAAAATTTCCAACTAAGTATAAATATCAAGTTTTCTTTGTGCTGTTTTCTGAAATTATTGAAGGATGGGCTGAATTGTCCTAGAACTTTGTTCCAACAGATTCCATGTGTTCATAATGAATAAATTGCTCAAAGATATTTCGAAAGCTCACCTTTTATGTTTTTTATTGCCAATAATTACATCTTTTTAATTTTTATATTTTTGGATGACTTAATGTGATGTTCTGGAAAAGACAAATGTTTTTAGTCAATATGATTAAAACCGTGAAAGACAAATTGCTGTTACTTAAGAGTGGGAAATTTGATCTCAAATCTTTAGGGGGCAGGGATGTTAAGGGAAAACTGCCACTGTCGCATCCAGATCATGTCATTCCTGTTAAGCTGGTGCTGGTTACTGTCTACTGGCTTCTGTTCACCTTTCCACCTGCCCCAAGACATACACATAGTGACATAAGGCAGTGGATAGGGAAAGAGCTAGACTTTTTAAAGTAAGCACAGAACAAAGGTGTCTTTCTAATGAGGAGGAGCTGTTGGTTCCGGGAAGGAAGCTTGGAGGAGAAGGGGCAATAAGATTTGGGTATTCAGGATCCAGAAGTGAGAGAGAGCTTGGGAAGCTCAGGAACCGGAGAAAGAAAAAGCATTGCCCATTCTCACCCATGACCCTGTGCTCAGCAGGTACTAGCAGAGACTTCAGCAGGAACCAGAGAAAGAAAAAGCATTGCCCATTCACACCCATGACACTGTGTTCAGCAGGTACTAGCAGATACTTCAGGCTCTGTGACTAAAAGGGATCAGACCAGTTCATATACCCACAGCTGCCATGTAAGGATGTGTGTGGACTTTACTAGGGAAGAAGGGTGTTATGAAGGAAGGGGCAGAAAAACTCACCTGTTGGTCTCCAGGTAGAAGTTTATTGTCCCGAATTCCTGGAGGTTCAGTGAAAAGCAGAAGATTGTCTTTTTCACATGTTGAGTTATGCCCCCATATATGTGGTTGTGGTAAAGAAAGAGGGTATGTCGATGGGAAGTCCTGAAATGCATGTTCCTAACATTCAGCAGGGACTTCTCAAGACACATCTTGCCTTAGAAAGAAGCTCAGAGAAGAAAAATGGAGAACAATTAGATATGACATTTTCACTGGAAAAAGTCATATTATTCACTGATTGTTTTGTCATCTCCCTCCTTAAATGTTGTTTTTAGGATTTCGTAATATCTGACCCTGCCTAACACATTTCCTAACTCACTCATAGCCTTCCCTTAACTTCATCCCATCTTCACAGTATCACACTGTGACCCAGTGATTTCTAACTTGTGAAGTTCCATTCGGGGGATCATATGGGAAGGCCTTCACACCCAGACATGGTGTGGAAGTGGGCCACATAATGTCAGTGAGGCAAGTATGGATCGTTTAGGGATGATGCACTGTCAGATCTTGTTGACCATGATTAGAAACACTGTGCATATTAGTAGTGAATTAATGCTGGGAATACCTGACAAATCCTGGAAAAGAAGATTAATGAGAGGAAATTTGTTCTGCCCAATTGTATAATGCATTTGAAGCTTAAAACAATGAATCAGTATTGATCTAGCCTCAAAATATTAATGATTTGGATTAGAAGGAAGACTTTAGAAAATGATAGCTATGACAAATTAAAGTAGCATTTCATCCACACGATGGAGTTTGTTTATTCAGTAATTGCTTTAAGAATGGAATCAACGTAAGTGTCTAACAGGAGGGTATTTTAGAAATTGTTCACAGCACATCTGTTCCAAGGAGACCTTGATGTTCATAGATTTGTAAAGAATGCTGCTTACTAGCACACTGACTTATCTGCAAATGTCTGAGGGTTCCTCCACTTGGGTAACTTGGGGGTTTGATCGCAGAGTAAATAAATGGTACATTTTATATTGTAATATAGCAAGATGCAGCCCACAAACTGTAGATACTCTTAACTACCACATAAAGTTCATCTACTGCTTTAACCAGAACTTGATACTGTATGTATGCTTTTGTAGATTTGGATAAAATGACAATTCATTATTATTTCCAGTTCACAAAGTAATTGTGAGGCTGAATACATTTTATTATTTTATAGATGTATGTGTAAAATGAATTTTTCTGCGTGACTCATTTTTGATGTATTTTAGATGATATTTTATATTTTGTAGTTTAATTGTATGTACACACACACAAATACACACTTAGGGGTCTTATTATGTTTCTGTAGCGAAACCAAAATCCTTCCTTCATGCCGTTTGACTTTATGTTTTCCTCAGGAAGGCAGGACCTATTTTATATGATAAAATATTATGTTTTATTGAGTCCACTTATGATATTGTTTAATATTATGAATATTTACATGACTTATTTTAAATTTCCAACTAACATAGATTTACATGAAATTTGACATCTTTATTTTTTTCTTTTCACAACTATTTTGACTATATCCTCACCAAAAATCAAAATTTAGACAAAATTGGCTTTTAGACTAATTCTCATTTTTTACATGTGAAAGACTACATGTGACTTTTAAGTCTAGGTTGCCCTGAGTCTGCAGTCACCGGGGTTTTATGTCACTGTGTCCTCCAATCTAATAATATTATTTTCAGGCTATATTCATGTCATTTCAATGTCCTCATTAAGTTTTAAAATTTCTTTACATGGGCCTACAAATTTATTTCAAATGTTCCTCATAATATTTTGCTATTGTAAATAGAGACTGATTTTGTGTGTTTGCTTTGTTTAAAGATTAATGTTACTAAACAGGAAATACTGATTTCAGCTTATACAGAATAGTTTTGCCCACTTTTTAAATGTTCTTATTAGTATTGATAATTAGAATGGATTCTACTTTTTCAAGTTTACAGTCACATCATCTGAGAATAACTACAGTTTCATGTCTTTGACTCCATTTTTGTAGTCCCTCTCCTTTTCCGTCTTGTTTTGGTCCCACCTCAGGCATCATGTGCAGTGGTGAATGGCATCAGCCCCAGCCAGCCTCCTTATTCCAGCCTTACCTTAAGTGGAAATGGTTCTTTTGTTAACTCTTCAATATATAGTTTAGATTTTATTGATTAAGAATAATTAGTCCTCACAATTCGATATGATTTTTAAAGATTTTAAATTATTTTTAAAGATTTAAATTATTTGAAAGTGTTTTTTCAAACATCAGTTGATGTGATTGTTTTTAATCTTTAAAATTAATATGTGAAAGTAATACGTTTTCTAGTATGGAATTATCCTTTTATTATTTTAATTAACTCCACTTTACAATGCTCTGGTATTATTTAACCATACCAGTGATGGCCAGGTGACCAAAATAAATAGCCAAATGGCTAAAAGTGTATTAATGATTTTTGCAAATATAATTAATGAAAATTGTTGGTTAAAATTCTAGTTATTGTTGCATTTATGTTCATTTTGATTAGCATAATAAACTAATGAGGACAGGCTTATTTTTCTCCTTCAAAAGCATTTACATTACAAAGGAGGTAGAAGTGATTTGACATGAACTCTGATGTATAACTTAAACATTAAAATTAGCTAATCAGATTTTTTCTGCTGATTACTGAGGGAAAGTTTTAACTCTATTTTCATGGAAATTAATCAATGTATCATGTATTCATGTTAGAATACAATTGTTCTGATTTCTTAGATTTTGAATTACTACTTTTAAATAAATACAGTCTCTTTTATTTACCTGTGTTTTTTTCTTTCCACCATGAGTCTTTTTGGTTTCATGATCTTGCTCTCAAAACTTTAAAATTATTGATTTCTGTCAAATCTGTTCATTCATTACATTATTTTATTATTTATTAAATTCTTTTAACTTTTTAACTTTTATTATTATGTACTGCATTTGTAACAATTTGGAAAGTCAAGTAACTACTGTTTTATTTTTCTTTATCTTGGTTTATGAGTGTTTTTAAAGTTTTACTTTCCTTGAAGATCACAGCTGTAGCCCCAATTCTATGGTTCTGGCTACTTTTATTTATCAGACTTACTAATATCATGAATGTAATTGGAATACTCCTTTGATTTTACTGGTGACATATACCCACTAGTGTACTGAGATGGGGAAAAAAAGTCTTTACAACTCAGATAAATATAGAGTTGATATTTATTATTTATGTAAGTGTGATCTTGTTATTAAATTCCTCTATCATATTTATGGAATTAGCAATTTCTCTTTGAATCCAGACGTTTCTAGTCATGTGTATTTCCAACATATGTTTTTAGCCACATACACTTTTTTGAATATCATATTTGGTGTTTAATTTTTGCTAGGATTATAGGCTGGACTCCAGATCCAAACTCGACATGTAGCAGACCCACTAAAAACATACATTAAGCCCCTAGCACTGTTTTAATCTCCGTGGCCTGGCTGAGCTTCTGCCATCTGTCCTCCTAGGCACTGTGAGGTCTGGACATCTCATTTGGCATAACTCAGCAGTGGCCATTGGTGGATCTCATCCTTAGTACTACTCCCTGCTGGCAAGGGTGGCCCAGGCCCACATAAGCCATTGCTGGGCTCCTTGGAGGACTTAGAGAATCCTGAGATTGCCCATGAGGATGGGCATGCCTCACAGTCTAGCACCCATCTTTACTGATGCCTGTAGAGATTTAGAAGCTCACAGGGGTCTTTGATGTCTTTCTTATGCCTCCATTGTCTGCAGTGTGACTCCCATACTCCTAAGCCAAGGTAGAGAATTTTGAGGAGGCTTGTATGGAGGTTTATGGTGACCCCCATGGTTCTGTGAGACTGGTAGAAGGCACAGACCCCTTAGACTTCTCCCCCAGAGGAATATGTGAGACTAGTGGAGGAAAGGAGAGTAATGAAGTATGCATTTAGCATCCCAGGCTATCATTGCACAGCTCTAAGGAGAAATACAGGGTGTCTTATGGCAACTGGCACAGCTCTGTGAGACTGGGAGATATTGAACAACCTTGAAAAATCAAGGAGATGTGACCCTACTGAAGGAACAAAATAAATCTACAATAATTGACCATAAAGAAATACAGGTTTTTGGCTAGGTGCAGTGGCTCACACTTGTAATCAAAGCACTTTGGGAGGACGAGGTAGGCAGATCACTTGAGGCCAGGAGTTCAAAATCAGCTTTGCCAACATGGTGAAACCCCAGCTCCACTAAAAATACAAGAAAAAAAAATTAGCTGGGCATGGTGATGGGCACCTGTAATCCCAGCTACTCAGGAGGCTGAAGCAGGAGAATTGCTTGAACCCAGGAGATGGAGGTTGCAGAGAGCTGGTATTGTGCTATTGCACTACAGCCTGGACAACAAGAGTGAAACTCCGCTAAAAAAAAAAAAAAAAAAGAAAGAAAAGAAAAAGAAATGGAGGTTTCTGAATTTCCTGACAAGAATTAAAGATAAATTGCCTTAAAGGAGCTCAATGAGCTGTGAGACAACACTGATAGACAAGTAAAATCTGGAAAAGAATACATGAACAACATGAGTATATCAACAAAGAGAAACCATAATAAAAGAAATGTAGATTCTGGGGCTGAAGAACACAGTAACTGAACTAGATCAATACAGGGTTTCAAGAGCTGACTTGATCAAGCAGAAGGAATAACCAGTGAACTCAAAGACCGGTTATTTGAAATTATTCAATCAGAAGAGCAAAAAGAAAAAGAATCTTTTAAAAAGTGAAGAACCTCTGTCTGACTTTGCTAAAAATTGGAGGTTCCTAAGAACTCCTTCCCCGCCACCCCCCGCAAGGCAGACTCTTGCTCTGTCACCCAGACTGGAGTGCAGTGGTGTGATCTCGGCTCGCTGCACCCTCCACCTCCCAGTTTCAAGCGATTCTTGTACCTCAGCTTCCCAAATAGCTGGATTACAGGTGCCTGCCACCACGCCCAGCTAACTTTTATATTTTTAGTAGAGAGGGGGTTTCACCATGTTGGCCAGGCTGGTTTTGAACTTCTGACCTCAGGTGATCCTCCCGCCTTGGCCTCCCAAAGTGCTGGGATTACAGGCATGAGCCACCATGCCCGACAAGAACTCCTTTTTATGTTAGATTTGCTAGGGTTTAGCAGCTCACAGAACCCAGGAAAACAGTTTGCTTAGCTGATTTATTACAAAGGACATTTTAAATATTACAAATGAACAGCCAGCTAAAGAGTTACATACAGCAAGTTTTGGATGGGTCTTAGTTTTAGGAGGTCTGTCTCCAAGCAGTTGGCATGTACCATTCTTTCAGCATGTGGATGGCTCTTCACTCATGCAGAAGCTCTTTGAATCCCACCATTCAGGGATTTTTACAAAGTGTTCATCTAGTAGGCATAATTGTTGTCAACTCGATCTCCAGCCTCTGCCCTTTACCAGAGGATAAATCATTAAAAAATTGATCCCTTTTGAGGTAGAAGGATCTCGTCCTCATGCTCCTCAGTTCCTTCCAGAATCAGCTTCCAGTTCAGCTGCAGAACAGGTTCTGGTGGTGGCTGGAGTAGCCCAGGCAGGTGCCGTCGGGTCTGAGTTCACACTGGTGCCCGTGTGGTCTCCAGTTACGGTGTGGGCCGTGGGGTCTGACTTCACACCGTTGCCCATGTGGTCTCCAGTTACAGTGCTGGCCATGGAGTCTGAGTTCACACTGGTGCCTGCTTGGTCCTCAGTTACAGTGCTGGCCATTTGTGCCTTTCTGGGAAGTTAGAAGGAGGATCATTTCATCACCTCTCTGTCCTCCCACACCTGATCTATGCTGGGCCACCGTGAATTCTTCCTTTTAACTGTTTCTCTCATCACGGGCAACGCTGGTGTTCTGTGGTCAATGTTTGCCATTTCTGAAAACGGATTCTGTGTTTCTTTATATAATCACCTGGTCTCTTTTACGAATTTCGCTTTTCTTTAAGAAAATCATCGTGCTTTTATCTCTTCAATGTCAACTCTGTTCCCTGACACAGGCTCTTACCAGCTCGAAAATTAAAAGTAATCTTTGATTATACTTAATACTTTCTAAAGTTTTCAAAAGTTTATCAGCACGTGGGTTACTGAACATTGACTGTTTATTTAATGGAAAATTACATTCTAAGTAGAGTATTAGAGTGAAAATGATCTTTTGATTTAATTAAAATATTCAGGTAAAAATATTAAAATGCCTTCGCCAAACTTCATGCCTGTGTATCGTGAAAACATTAAGCTGCTCTCTGCTCCCGGGAATACATGAGTAGAGTATGTGTTTGAAAGCGTCATTCCAGTCTTAAGTTTTAGGTATTCTTAAAGGGGTTGGCTGGAGAAGTGACATTTAGCATTGAGTGAACGTTTGACAAAGATTTGTCTCGATATAAAAATAGTTAAAAACAATGTTTAGTGTTTCCTGTCAGGGTTCACCCATTAAAGAATGGTCTTGTAAAAAACTCATCGAGAGTGTCGGCGCCCAGAGGTGCTACCTTGCCCACAGTTGTGTCATCTGCTGTCACCAGGCGACACGCCCAGCGTTTAGCTGCGCGTCAGATGTGGCCACGGGGCCACAGGACATCCCTGCGGACGGATGTTCTTATGCAGATTAATGAGGATGGAGACCGCTGCAGAACTGTAAGCCCCCCAGGGGCTGACGGAAGCCTGGGAATACCCGAGACACCAGAGTCGCTGCTGCCCTGGGTGGAAGGAAACCTGCCCTGGAAGATGGGAAATGCAATAAGGAGAAAGTACCAAGGTACATGATGCTGTGAAAATGGAGATGTTTTAATTAAATTAACAATTAAAATCATTTTAATTATGTGAATCATTTGAACTCATGTTAGTTCTTTTTAGGAAATTAATACTTAAAGCAAGTTTGTTTTCTGAATTGTTTGAATTAATTGAGTCAGCACAAGAGTTAGCATTGATATCTGACCCTCTTCCAGGGTTGGGGCAGAGGAGATGGGAGCAGAGGAGACGGGCCTCCCACCCGCTTTCCCCTGGAGCTCAGCCAGAAATTCCCATTGAGGAGCCCTCAGCTCCCCGAGAGCCAGGAGCTCTTGCGGAGAGGCCGCTGTCGGCATGCCACCCGCTTTGATGGCCCTGCGCTGCCATCCCTGCGCTCCAAGGGCCGGAACCTGACACTGCCTGTGCCAGACGGGTCTCAGGGAGGTGCCAGCCAGGGGGTATGCATGGCGAGGCCTGAGCATCGCTGTCGGGATTCCGTGGCTGCCGGTTTCACTGTCTCGCTGTTTGTCCCCGTAGCAAGACTCATGAGGTTCCTTGAGGACAAGACCCCCTCCTTCCACCTGGTCTGTTTCCTGAACATTCTCTGCACTAGTACAGCCCCGGGATGCAGCCCTCGGGAATCAGGGTGTCGGCCATAGTAGGGTGGGTCGCTCTGCAGGGCACCATGATGGATGTTAGCCGCTGTGCTTCACTTTGGGGACATGTTTAAGTACAAAAGTAATTTTAAAATTTCACCATTATTTCAAGACAGCTGAGAGCCTATTAGCACAGAATCCCTGGTCTGAATGAAATCAAACGGTTCTTATTAATTATTCATGATACCATGAATATGTAGCCTTATTTTTTATAATTGCCAGTCTGTATAATTAACCTTTCATTTGGTTAAAGTACTTAACAGTAAGTAGAGCTGTAATTTCAACTGTTTATAAAGCATATGGAAGAATGTTTAAATGTTTAATTAGAACCACTTTTTTTAGTTTCATAGAGAATTTTTTTTCTTGTCAACGAGAGTCTTTAATTATTTAAACCAAAAGAGAAAAACAGACCAGAAAAGAAAAACAACTAGTAAAGCTCGGAACTGCGAAGGTGGCATCATTCCGTTAGTCTCGGATTTTGCTTGCTGGGTTTGTGACGTGGTCAGAGTCCTTGTCTTTGATTTCCTAACACAAGTTGTTAAAGTTGGAAGTGAGTGTGAAATTGAGTTACTCTAGCTTTATTCTTTCACGGACGAGAAGTGAATTATCCTCAGCAAGGTGGGTGCGGGCGTGGTCCCCGGGGTTCACTGTGGTGAACAGGCCGCCCTTGTGGAGAGCCAAGTTCGTCATCACTGGGACAGAGCCCAGGACACTTCCCCGGCTGGCCAGCCTCTTCCTAGAACCCCACACATTGCAAAGGATGGAGTCCAGATCTATGCCATAAAGAAACGAGGGTGGTTACAGAAAGCACCACGATCTCAGCTGAGTGGCTCTGAGGACCCCAACGTTGAGGCACCTCAGCATCCTGTGTGGCTCAGGCTGTGCCCAGCAGGGAGGCCGGCCCGATTGAGCTGCGGTCTCCACCCTGAGAGTGAGGGCTCCTTCCCCCAGCGCGGGTTAAAGCACCGTGTGTCCACCTGTGCAGTGGCTGGTCCCAGTGGCCCTGGAGGGCTGAAACCCTGGGTCCTGCCACTGGTCCGGGGCATCCGTTTCCCCTTCCTGCAGTTCCTGTGTCTGTGTGTCCAGGGGGCTCTGATCCCTGTCTTAGGACCATGGCTGAGGGGTCAAGTTCACCCTCTTTGGAGCTGGCCCGGATCTTGGTTCTGTGGATCCTCGCTGTGTGGCTCTGGAGCAGTTCTGTCCTCAGGAGATGGATCCTCACAGCAGCCTCTTGGGGCCATGAGGAGAATTGATAGGACGACCCCCGGGTAGCTGCTCAAAGCCCTGTGCGGGGCCAGCCCTGTGTCTCCACCAGTTCCTTCGCTCTGTGCTCCCCCCCACTGTCACATCGCCAGCCTTTATTTCCTTTTCCTTGGACCCAGGCAGTGAATGCTCCGCTGGTCTTGGCAGCCCCTTCTCTAGTCTCTCCTCAAATCACTTCCTGACGGACTGCCGTGACTAGCCATCGGCGTGACCAAAACCCCACAAAATAGAACCCAACTTTCCTATTAAGCTGTACAGAGCTGTCCCAGCCCCACTTTTCACAGGCTGGCCTCATTCGCCATGGGATCCGTGGTTCTCACCTGGGGCTGTGGGTGCCCCTGGCATCTGGTGGGGAGTGTCAGGGATGTCCCTCCAGGCCTAGTACAGTCCCCCAGCCGGTGGCCGGCAGACAGCAGCACCCAACCTGATGTCCCTGTGGCTTCTGGTTCCCCGAGGCTGGCTGTGCTTTGCTGCCTCTACATGCTCTCAGATGGGTGCCCTCTCTCCACCTTCACTGGTTATCAATGTTCCACCCATTAGAGCTCAAAGCACTGCCTCCCGGCAATGCAGCCCCTTCTCCTGGCCTGCCGTCTGCCTGTGCCACGCGGTCTGTACCGTGTCCTCACGGACTCATCAGAGCGAGGCTCCCAGGGATGGAGAGGTTCCTGCTTGTGTCTCTGTCCCACCTTCTCTGGACCTGGCACCGTGGCCTTTGCCGACAGAGGTCTTGGGTTGATTGTCAGCGAAGCAGAGAATCTTTATGGCTCTAAATGACTGTGAACATGCTTGATTGGGTTATTTTAAAAATAATTGTATATGTAAACATTTGAGTGTGACACAGGTGGATTTTTGGGCTAATGGTCTTGTTCTTCAGGGAGTAACCACAGGCCCATCCACAGGGACCATTTTCAGCTGATTTATGGAACGCTGTTCTACCTGGTTAACTTTCAACCTTTTCTCACCCTGAGAGGTAGGTCAGCATGTGACGAAGATCACTGGTTTGAATCCTAATCTGCTCCTTAGGAGCTGCACCTTCCATGCCTTCGTTTCTTCCTTGGTTAGGTAGGGAAGGTATGAGCTACCTCAGAGTTGTGAGTGAGGCCTGCATCGAGTGACCGCATTAAAGTGACAAGGACTGCACCCGGAGTGTTGATATTTAAAGACCTTTAAACATCGCGATGCCGCATTTTGGTACCCAGGTAAAACAGCAAAGTTATTTCAGATGCAGACACAGACCCTCGGTGAGGTGGGGGGCTGATGGCAGGAGATGGACCACCGACCCTGTAACGAGGGCGTGGTCTGTTCGAGGCTGAACGAAGTGCACATCATTGCATGTACCACAGAGGTCCCTCTCGTGAAGTCCTGGAAGGGTCCATGTGGCTAAGCCCTGTGGTCTGTCCATGATGTCCGGCAGGAGCAGAGCTTTCGGGTGCAGCCTTGCTCTTGTGCGCACAGCCCTCAACGGTCTCAAAAGTCTGAGGCTTAAAGCAGGCTTGGGGTTTCCTTACACCTCCTGGACATCTAATTTGCCTGGCAAACATGTTTTTCTTGGGTGTAAAGGTGAAGGAGTGGGTGATTCTGGTGAAAGTGTACTAATTACTGTACTTCTGGGTCAGTGGCGCTTGGTTGAAGACACTATCTGCCCTGGATGGACATCTCTGGGGTGGTGAGAACCGGTGGCTGGATGTCGCGGGGTTGCCAAGAAGATGCCAATTTTCTCCTTTTTCCTGAGTAACAACACCCTGCTTTGTTTAGGGAAGCAGCACACCCAGCTGAAAATCCAATTCTCTTGCACGGCGGAGCGGCTGGTGACACAGGTCCAGATGCTGGGATACTGATGGGGGGTCCTGGAGTGGGAGGTTTCAGGAGGCTTTCCCGACCCACAGCAGCCCTGGGCCCTTGTCCGGCCTTCTTGCCCGGGGCAGGACACCTGGAGGGAAAGCAGCTTCGGGGGCCCGAGGGCCAGAAGGCAGAGTCCTGGCATGTGAGGCAGGCCTGGGCCAGGCTCCTCGGAGGATGTCACCGACCTGCTGCCCATGCAGGGACCACCCACCTCTGACCCCCAAGCAGATTTTCCTCCGTAGCTGAGTGAAATCCTGGTACGGCGAGTGAGGCAGTCAGAGGCACCTTTTTTGGAAGGAGGACAAAGCTGGAGAGAAAGAGGTTTTCCTAAAGGCACAAGGCGCTGATTCTGCGTTATGGATAATTCCTAGGAGTGTGGTTGCTGGTGGGTGGAAAACTGTAGCCAGAGAATAAGTGGGAGTGGCACTTGCTGGTATTTAACTGATTCGTTCACGAATGGTCCGAACCGTTCCAGTGAAAAGAACATTTCGGACACAGAAGTTTTCATCCTGCCTGACAATCAGTGTGACCGTGGGCTGTTCCATCCTTCCTGGGCGACAGTGAGAGGGTCTCAGGCCCTTTCGGCCCTGTGCTGGCATTTCCCCAGGGTGTGTGCCCCATCCCGAATAGGCTGGAATGCCTCTGGGTGCAGCTGAGCCTCTTGAAAAGGGAAGAGACATGTGATGTGCTCTGGCTGAACAGGAAAATGAGGGAGGACAGTGAGAGGGGCCTGGAGGTGAGAAGGATGGTGAGCAACACTGGGGACAGAGGACGTAGGGTAACACCAGGGACAGGGGGACAGAGGGTAACGCCGGGGACAGGGGCATGGAGGGTAACGCCGGGGACAGGGGATGGAGGGTAACACCACTTCTCCAGGTGCCTTTAGGGGATGCTGCTGCCTCTCGCACCCCAGAGTGAAGTCAACAGGATTCTGTCCCGAGGAGCCCCAGAGCCTGGCAGCTGGGATTGTCGCAGTATGAACCACTGTTCACTAGCTCTGCACCCTGGGACAGGCTCCCTGGTGTTTCCACCCTGGTTTCCCATCTGGACAGTGGGACCCTGAGTGTCCCCGTCCCAGCTGCACCCAGAGCCCTGGACTCCAGCGTGTCGTCAGCACTCATTAGCGTTTCTTTTGTTGTGGTCCGTGGACGAAGTGGCTCTCTCTTTGTGTGTTCACAGCCCTCCTGCTCACTTTACCTTCTGGGAACACTTTTTACATAGCTTCGTATGTGGGGAGGACTCGAGTGATTAATCGAATGTTTCATTAGGTGCAGTTCTTCTGTTTCCCAGTTTTGACACAACATTTGGTGAAATTTCCAGGGACTCCTGTGGTCAGCCTCACGGTTTCACTCTGTCACTTTCTAATGCAGTATTCTTTGGGAGTCTTTTCAATTAAGCGCCATAATTTAAAAATAAGTTTTATAATATGCAGTTTCAGGTTAATTCTTTACCTTTGTGTCTCAGGCAGTAGCTACCTACCTGTGAGTAGTCAGAAAGGTTCACGCAGTTTTCCAGGGCGGCCTTTGCATTTACTGGAACTATTAAGAGCTTGTTCCTGCTTCGGTGGCGATTGACACGCAGTACACGTGAGGTCATGCGTGGCTTAGCATCTTCTGCGGGCTTAGAGGTCACTTTCTGTTCTTCCCCAAGCCTGCTGCGCTGTGCCGAGTGTTCACTGAGGGTGACGGTCAAGCTGTCTGGCACAGGCCACCGAGGCCACAGGGCAGGCTCCACGTAGGGGAGCCTGCAGAATGGCAGAGCCTGGCTTCCTCGCCGCCCTTTACTGGGAGCAGAAAGCTCAAGCCTGTGATCAGAGCTGTGCTAGCCCAGAAAGCCTCCGAACAGGCTGAATTTAGGAATTGGCTCCTACCAACTGCCCACGTTTAGGATGTGTTTGAGTGTTTGTGATTTTTCCTGCACTGAAACTACTGGGCTGGCTCTGAGTCACTGTCATGGGACTTCATGTTGCCACGACAGGAAACGGCGTGGGTGGAGGGCTGCACAGAGGCTTGCTGCTGTGATAATGAAGGGCTTGTTGCCTCTTGGGACAGCGAGTTCAAGCTCTTTGTGATTGTCAGCATAAAGAGTGACCCGCTGAGGACATGGCTGTAATTCAGGTTGGCATGGTTGATTGTCATCGTTGATATCAGGTACCTGCCTCTAAAATGACGGTACCCGTAGTGCGGCTCCAGGAGGGCAGCTCCTGCCAAACACACGTGCTCCTGGGCCCCTGCAGACAAGGTCGTGTTGCCAGCCAGGCCTGCAGCTGTGGGTGCAGAGGGGTCTACAGGGCACCGAGCGCCTCCCTCGATTGTTTGTGGGGCCCAGCCCTCCATCCCTCCTGGTCCCCAGTGCGGCTCCTCCCAGGATTCTCCCAGCCCCGTGCACACCTCCATCTTCACAGCTTCCGTAGTTTTCTCGTGGGTGCCCCAGGTGGGCGCCTGGGCAGGGTTTGTGTGTTAGTCGAGTTCTTTCTAGCTGTCCCTGGCTCGTAGCTCAGCAGGTCCCTTCAGATGAGTCAGCCAGCTGTGTACCTGCATGTTCAGGATACTTGTCAGGGGCCTTCCTCAGAGCAAGACCGACCCTCACCTCATCCTTGGGACTTTGGAGCCCGCCCTGGAGAGACTACAGTCACGTCCAAAGGGGCCGTCCGGGTCCCGCAGGCTGGTGGGAGTGACTTCTGAGCCACTCCAGACCACACTTTGTGTTCCTACACCCCACAAAGCCACTTAAAGTGCCATGTTCTGGTGCTGTGTGCCTCACCAGTGTGCCACACAAGGCTGCACGGGGATCTGAGCGGGCGCTGCCTTCCTCAGGCTATGCTTGAGTTTTGGGGCAACTGGAGCACTCGTGGCTGTGATTCTCGCCACTGTCTGGGCTTCCCTAGAGGGTCTCACCCGCAGCCTGAGGACCACATCGGCAGCCACCGAGGAGCCGTCAGGTGCAGCGTTAGTAGTCCCACTCAGTCCTTCTCGACTTTGGTGAGAAAGGAGACAGCAAAACGTCAGCTGGGAGCCCCAGGCCTTCTCTGCTTGGGGCCCTGGGACTGACATAGCACAGATCCTGCCATCCGCGTGCTGGAGGCACTGCCGTGCGGCTCCCTCCTCTGGTCAGGGGCTGCGCCCTTGGGCTGTGCAGCTCTGGGTTCTCGCACTCAGGGCCCCAGGGAGGGTCGTGGATGAAGAGAGAAGGAGAAGGGCGGCGGTTTGAGCCCATCCTCTGCCTCTTGTCCCTAAGTACATTGGCAAAGTTTTCCAGGTGAAAACTCAGAAGGGATTTTTAATGACTGGAATCTGTGAATTCCATGGAAGCCAAGTCTGTCCACCTCTTTCACCCACCTCATTTCTCCCCGTTGGGGCTGATTTTGGCAGCGTTCATAGGGGCAGGGACGGAAGGGGTGGGGGCCAGCCGTCGGCCCTGTGTCCCTCCCCTCCTCCCCTCAGCGCCACAGCATTTCGGTGTCATCCCCTTCCGTGCACGCGTCCTCATGAAAACCAAGTGCGGCTGGAGGGAGATGCCTGCGCCCACTCCCGTGACCTTCCCGGCCGGCCTGGCTGCAGCGGCCTCTCGGCAGGCATCTTTCTGGTGCTGCCTCCGTGCCCCTCCCATCACCTGATGCTCGTGTTCCTGAATCTTCACGCGTGTGCTCTGTGCAGCCACCTCACGGGCTCCCTGGGAACGGAGACAGTGTCTCACACTGGTCAGAATGCTCTTCTCTGTCCACTGAATAGTCCAACACAGAATCATTCCTCTGTGATTATTTATGCTTTGTTATGTAGAACTGGAATAAAGAAAAAGTGAATTTAGACATTACAGCCATCAGGTTGAAGCTTAGTACTTGCATTAGGGAATTCAATGGAAGCATTTGAGCTTCTCGAGCTCTAATTCCATATCTTCGTATCCCCATCACCCCATACCCAGTGTCTAACAGAGCTCTTGGTCTAGGAGTTTCTTGATAAATGCTTACTGAATTGAACTGGACTGAGCTTAACATTCCCACCCAGAGTTAGAAGCCAGTCCCTGAATAAATTGCATTTAGAATATGAGTTTGACGTTACTGTGGTAAGGGGTATCCTACACGTCATAATTCCTAGTCAATATCGGGTATTTAGTCAAATAGACTCAAGTATAGAGAAGCATAGGCCCATCTGGCAAAAGGGCAAGGCACGCTGCTTTAGGTCCAGGTCCCCAATATCAACTATGAAAATAAAACGTCAACTCCAATGACAGCCCTGTCCTCAGCTGGTCACTGTTTACGCTAACAATTATAAAGAGCTTGAACTTGCTGTCCTGAGAGGCAACACACCCTCCATTCTCTCTGCAGTGTAGCTGCCTTGGTGGATGGAACATACCCCTCCTCCTTCCCTCTCGCTATCCCTCCCTCCCCCCTCCTCTCTCCCTCCCTCTCCCCTCCTCTCTCCCTCCTTCCCCCCTCCTTCTTCCTATCTTCTCTCACCTTTCTCCCCCCACCTTCTCTCCTGGGCGAGGGGCAGAAGAGAGGAGACCTCCGGAATCTTCTGCTTCATCCAAGCAGCTTGGGGGCAGCATCAACAGCTGCAATTTGGCTGCCCCAGCAGGTGCTTCAGGGCAGCCTTTCTAATGGGAATCCTGGAATCATGTCTTTCCTTAGTGTGTCCTAAAGGCTGGAGGACATGAAGTGAAACAATGCTCCATGCTCAGTCCTGTGATTTTGTGTATTTATTGGACTTACTTTGAGATTTAACTAAATGATACCCAAGGTAGAGCATGAAAAAAAAGAAAAAACAGGCTATGGTGTTTGAAAAACAAACAAAACCGTTTGGTTTGTTGGTTTGTTCTTAGACCTTCACAGGCTCCTAGGTCACACGTTTCAGTTTCTCAGCAAGTGACATTCTCTGCAGAAGCTGTGTCAGTCTCTTCTTTGATGATGTCAGCCACAGCAGAAAGAAGCACTCCGTAGGCCCCGTGCTCAGCACCTTGGCGTGAGCTCCTGCCATCTTCTGTTCATGCTCATCACAGCTCTGTGCAGTGGGCATCCTCCTGATCCCTGTGGGAGGATGGAGGATGGAGGCGGAAGGGTGAGTGATGGCAGGATCACATGAGGGGTCTCTCCCGAGGTAGGGAGGGGAACTGGCCCAGGACCTTAGTGCCCATCGCATCCTTCTTCCTCCTCCTCTGCCTCTCTGTGACTGTTTGACTCAGGCTGCAGGGACAGACATGAGTATGTGCAGAGCCTGTGTGCACCCCTGGGAATGTGTGCTCATATTGGCAGGGAGGGATGTGAGTGTGTACAGAGCGTGTGTGCACACCTTGGCGGTGTATGCCGGCGTTGGCAGGGACAGATGTGAGCGCGTATGGAATGTGTGTGCACACTTTGGGGATGTGTGCTGGCATTGGCAGGGACAGATGTGTACAGAGCGTGTGTGCACACCTCGGGGTGTGTGCTGTTGTTGGCATGGACAGACGTGAGCGTGTACAGAGCGTGTGTGCACACCTGGGGGTGTGTGCTGGTGTTGACAGGGACAGATGTGTACAGAGCGTGTGTGCACACCTGGGGGTGTGTGCTTATGTTGTTTTGTAACCGGCAAATACGTGGCCCATTGCGTCGGGTGGCCCTGAGCCCATGCTGAGTCCGTCAGTGTCCCTCGGGTTGGGGTCTCCATCTGCCCAGACAGCACTCGAGTGGCTTGAGGTTTCAGATTCTTCCTCTACGGATACTTGGGCCTCCTCAGGACCAAACATCAGAACCAGCCAACTGCAAACTACAAGAACGTTCAAATGCATCTTCAGTAGGAAAAACAAAAGCAATTGGAAAAATTTTCCAACGTGACCCCGTGGTTAAGCCGTTAGATACTCCAGCCACCAGATTGAGTCACTTTAAAATTCACACCAATTAAAATGGTTGTGAGAGTTGCAGAGCTTTACCGCTAAACCTTGAAATAATTGAAGCATTCTGCTCCACTTGCTTACAAACTGGGGTTGGGGATACCTTTCAGTCCAAAGTAGCAACCTTCTAAATCCAGCTTAGATGCGAGGCTCCCACTGACACAGGAAGAGACAGTGGCCCTTGAGTATTCTCCTGTGTTCAGATACTGTGTCATTTTTTTTTTTTTTTTTTGTATCCTGATCATCACTTCTGCTTTTCCAATTCAAACTAAAGGGAGTTTAGTTCTGTTTTGGAGAAGCTGTGGTTAGTGGTTTCTTTTCATGGTTTGCTTAATCTCTTAAGTCTGGTGCTTACATTACCCAAATAGACTTTTCTTTAGTACGACAGTGCCATAACCCAGGGCTTCTCCCTCCATATCTGCTCCCCAGGAGGCTCCCTAGGAATGGGTGCTGGAGATCCAGCCCTCTCCATGTGCCGTTTTCTTTGAGTCCAAGGTAGCTTTGGCTCAGAGAAGAAAAGAGGCCTCCGGGTTAGGTGCCTCTGACTGCTTGCTTGTGAAATGTTTAATGATAAGGCGACTTCCAAACTAATTTACACATTGATAGTTGTAGCTTGAAGTATCACCGCAGTCATAAGAACAAGAAACACTCCCATAAAGTAGATAAGCAGAAAAAAGCCATAGAAGTTTAATAAAGCGCAAATAAAATGGTGTTGTAAGAATGTCCAGTGGGAAATGCTCTCAGTCCAGCCAGATCCAGCTGTGGCGTCAGTCCAGCTGTGGCGTCCTCCTGTAAAAACATTCAGCCACGTGTGGCCCTGATCGCAATCACTACTCTGAATTGTGATCCAGAATGTTGTTGGGGGCCAATGCCGGGACTGTTCCAGCAGTTGAGTCTGATTGGGCGTCACGGTGGTGATGTGCTTAGCGCGGCCAGCTGGGCTGAGTGGTGGCCACCCGTGCACTCGCCACGTGCAGCCGTTATTCTGGTGATGGGGTTGCATGCGGCGCGGCTTGTCCACCTGGGCAATTAAAGTACTGGGAACCCAACCACGGGCGGGTGCCTCCCGACATGGGAGCTGTCTTTTTTATCCAGGGCCCTGTGGCGCTGCAGACCCCTGCCGCCAGTCTGAGCTCACAAGGAGGTACCGGAGGGCTCTGCTGGGGCATGGAGGTCCCTGAGCAGGTGGTCACTTATTGCTTGTGGAGTGGTCCATGGCCTGTGAGTTTATTCTCGGGGTTTGTGTGGGCGAGGTTAACCAGTTCACAGCTGGGCACTTACCCCTTACACAGGTGACACTAGTTAAAGTGGAATCTATATTAGCTCACACGGGAGTGTGTGAGGAGCTGGGAGGGTGGGGAGGCTTGGCCCTAGCACTAGATCCCGGTCTCCTGACGTTTCTGCGTCTTCCAGTTGAGGGGCCGTCAGGGCCGCTGTGGGTCCTGAAAACAGTGGATGCCATATGGACCAGGGGATGCGGAAGCCTCTAGAGGCTGCGGGAGGCAAGGAGACGGTCGCTTCCCCAGAGCCAGCCCTGCCGCCACTTCGACGTTAGATGGTGGGACCTGTTTTGGACTCCAGCTTCCAGAAATGTGAGAAAATAAGTCAGTGTTTAGGGCGCTAAATTTGGGGTGATTTAGTGGAGAAATAGAAAACTAGCCCACAAAGGTGCACGCATTGAAATGTGCTCTGTCCAGGTGTTCACAGTGGTGTGAGGGGGATGGCATCGGGGTTCTGGGAACTGTGCAGTTTTACTGAAGGAAGGGGGCTCGCCACGCCTTTCCTCATATAACTGAAGGTATGTATGCCTGCCACACTGCCCAGGAGACAGGGACTAGAATTCTGACTTTATTTCTTATGGGAACCAAGCCACAGTCAGAACATGGTGAGGGCCGAGACGAGCTTCCTACAGCCTGAACTGGGAAGAGGAATCGCAAGTAGTTTGTGTTTTTCTACACAGACCTGTCCTTTTCAGGTTTTGTTAAGTTTTGGAAAAAGGGAGAAGCCAGGCACACCTCGGCGAGGGACAGTGTTTCTGGAGGTGGTGCGGCTTCAGCCTGAACGTGGCCGTGTGGTTGGGAGGCTCAGAAACTGCCCTCCAAGGGCACTCATCTATTCCTTATTGCAGTAATACCTCGTTTACAGAACTCCACAGAAATTACAGTGTGGGAGGCTTCTGGTCTGGATGGGTTTGGACCGAGGTCACGGGGTGTTGTCCCAAGTGCTAATCCTGATCTGGCAGAGGCTCTGTTCCCAAATAATTATTCCACAGTTTCAGAGCCTATATCTGAGTGATAGTCTTTTAACTTTGTTGCATAAAAGGAAACAGTATGTCTTGAGGGTCCAAAAATCCATGTGGTAATCATGGCTGTAAACTCATACCTGGGGCTTTGGGATGGAGTGAAAACCACCGTCACCTGGCGTGGAGGCTGCGTGGTATTTTTAGCGTGGCGGCCTGCTCGTGCCTTGAACTCTATCTGCAGTGTGAGCAACAGCTGTGCATTTGAGAAATGTGGACAGGTCAGCTTGCTCCTCCAGGGGCCTGCAGGCATCCGGGTGAGGGGCCTGGGATGAGGCCACATCAGTGGGAAGGAGCTTGGTTGTGTCAGCAGATATGTCTGTCTCTACAGGCCCGCAAGCCAGCCAGAACCCAGTTTTCCTTTGGTCATCTAATGCCAGAAAAAACCTGTTTCTTAGAGATTCTCATAATTTATATTAATGAACCATTTCACCGTACATAAAATGTTATAAATGCATGAGGCTTTACAACTTGGCAGATGTGTAACTCACATGTCGTTGTATCAAACTGTTGAAGATATTTGTTTCACTTGAAGGTTGTTAGCATTTTATGTGCAAAGCAAATGCCAGTAGCATTTTGAAGGAGTATTTTGGAATTTTAAACACAGTGGGATAGTGCTGGGTCTCTGGGATACTGGTGAGGTGGACGTGACCTCAAGCTCTTGTAGCTTGCAAGCAGGATTGCTAAATTGTCACAACTGCAGTGCTGGAAAGTCAAAGTGGATTTCTGTAAATGAGGTATTAGTGCAATAAGGAACAGATGAGTGCCCGTGGAGGGCAGTTTCTGAGCCTCCCAGACACCCCAGGAGGAAGCGGGGGACGGGGGCAGTTACCCACCAGAACCTGGACGGTGAAGCTGGGTTTGCTGGTGGCCCTGCTTGGCAGGTCATTACATGCAATAAGAAACAGGTGAGTGCCCTTGAGAGCGGTTTCTCGGCCCCCTTCAGAACCGCAAGTGGAAGACGCTCCAAGGTGGGGGGTGGGGGTTCGGTTAATCCACAGGAGCCTGGATGGTGGAGCTGGGTTTGCTGGTGGTCCTGCGTGGCAGGTCATTACATGCAATAAGGAACAGGTGACTGCCCTTGAGGGCGGTTTCTCGGCCTGCTTCGGAACTGCAAGTGGAAGACGCCCCAAAGTGAGGGGGGGCTGGTGGTCGGTTATCCAGTGGGGCCGGATTTGCTGGTGGCCGCTGCGTGGCAGGTCACTGCGTGGAGCGATGGGAGGGGAGTGGAGTGGGAATAGAGGATGCACCCTCCACAGCTACTGCTGGGAGTTGGCTCTGGTAGCAGAAGGGGCATAGATAGAGGGATTCCCATCAGGGGCAACACGACTGGGGTCCCACGTGTGGTGGATGCCGAGGTGTGGCTATATGTAATCTCAGTCTGCACAGCCGTCCTGGTGAGTGGGTTCAGTTACCTTCCCATCTCACATTTGAGAAATCTCGGGGGCTCACATCACAGCTAGGTGGGTTGGAAGTAATGTCTCAGGCAGGACGTTGGCCCCAGAGCCCAGATCTTACCCGCCCCCGCTCTTTTCAGTCCACCAAGCTTGTAGAGAGGGTTGTGTGGTGGTGGGTGGCGGCTGAGAAACCAACACAGTAGAAGGCGGGGAGGAACTAAACCAGGCAGGAGACACAGGCAGTGCTTGGGAGGTCTGCACGGGGTGTGGGTGTGGGAGACACCTCTGGGCCAGTGAACCCCGTTGTGTGCTCCTGGCTTGCCCAACCTTGGCCCTCAGCCACATGCTGCGTGCTTTAGGTGAAATCTCAGTCGCTCGTGTGGTGCGGGCATCTTTTCTCCCTGGCTTTGCCTTTCTTTAAATCACGGAGTCTCAGTGGGGATGGCGGGGCGGATGGTGGTCCATGGAATTTGCCCTCCACCTCCTCATCCTTGTCCTGTCCTGTCTGGCCTGTTACCTGAATCTGTGTCTCTTCAGAGCCTGCAAATGAGTGGAGGCCACGACAGCCTCTCGCTGGCTGACCTCTCAAACTTTTATTCATCAGAATAGTGTTAAATGCCGATTCCTAGGCACCCCCATTGGACTCTACGCCTGCCTAGCATGGGTACTTTGGGGAAGGTAGAGGATTGCTGGGCTGTTCCAGGGGGGAATTTGCATTGTTGAATGTCTATTGTGTTCCTTCCAGCACTCTACTTTCCATGCACACGTGGCATTAAACCTGGAAGACCTCTGGGTGCTGTGCTGGTGAGGAAGCCCCGGCTGGACGAGGGGCTGCTGGGGCTCGGACTTGATTCCTGGGCTGGGGGCTGCGGGCTTATTCTCTTCAGTGCGTCTGCTGATGGGATGCCCTGAGAAGTCCTGCTGTGCACTCAGGGGAAGGTGCAGAGACAGGCTCAGAAAAGACAGACCATGGATTTAAAAATTCCTACTGGAAAATCTTTTATGAGCAAAGTAATTTGCATCTAACTGAAGACAATCATTGCTTGAATAATTGGTTTGTTTACAAAGTTGGTCCTATGAACAGATTAAAGTTTTCATTCATACCTTATCTATAATGTGAATAGGAGCTATTACCGCAACTTAAATTAGCTTTAAATTTCGTATCAGATTGCAGTCCAGATTACAAACGGCTGCTTGATAATCTAATTGATAAAACGGAGGAATTTAGTGCTTGGAACCCAGAGTGAAGGGAACAGAATTGCTTTGGTTTCTCAAAAGGGTGTTGACTGAGTGGTGACCTGGGGTGAAGAGAAGTGGCTAGAGTCATTACACTCGAGGAGATGATCTGCCCCCGCCTTTCTCAGCTGTCTTCTGGACAAAACAAAGGGTGATAAATGGAAAAAATTCAGCACTGAGTTCGTCTATGCCCTGAGCTTCTCATACAGTCATTAATGGGCTGTAGCTGTGAAGCCTCCATACAGGCACAAAGGAATTAGGCTAGAGTAAGGCGGCCGTCGACCTCTGGCGTCTGGACCGCGTGTCACTTCCTAAAGCCCTTTTGGGTGAAATGACAGTGGCAATGTCGTTGTTCGGAGGAGTGTAATCTCACGTATGAGATGCAGATTTTAAATGATGCAGAGTTTAAACACCAAAGTCAGGAAGCTTGGTGGGAGTGGCTGTCTTCCAAGTGGTTTTCTGTGCTGCCATGGATGAGGCGTGGATGTGTCATCTGTTGGTGAGATCCACTGGTGAAGGGGCTAAGCAAACCATGGAGGTCGGGGGTGTGAAGCTGCATCTCTTCTGGCATCCCAAGTAAATACATCTTGTAAAACTTGTAAATTTGACCCTGACCCTAACCCCAACCCTGAGTGTTGAAGTCTGGTGCAGTGTCTTGAGCCCTCTTCTGCATTGAGGGTGAGTGACTGTAAATGACCGATTCCTCAGTGGTGAAAGTTCAAATGTAGCTTCCCTGAGGAAGCCAGACCTCGGTCACCCGTATCTCCATTGTAAACACTGCGGCCCCTACGCGGGTGGCTGCAAGTTTCCAGGCCTTCCTTGGAGAAGCAGCCGTGAGGTGCTTGATGATTTGATAACATCAGCCACCTTCTGTCTTCTGTCTAATCACGGTACAAATGATTCTCCTACAAGGAAATGGATCTGGTTTCTTCCCGATCGTTGGAAGAAGCAGCCTGCCTAGGGACTCCACTGTCCTCTGCACTTTCACAGCGAAGCCTGTGTCTGTCTCCAAGGAGTGTCACGTGTGTCGTGGGAATCGCTTCCTTAATTCTTCCTGCTTTTGATAGCTCGGGTAGCTCTGCCTGTTTCAGCCGGGATGAGCAGCGGGTGGTCTCTGGCTGCTGTGGGACTAGGGTTGGGGGTGCATCATCACATCCGGTGGCCTGTCCAGGTGGGCATCATTGTCTTTTGCCTGTTGCCTGAGGCAGCTGTGATGCCATGGGGGTCATGCTTGTCAGGGCCAACCCAGTTCTTCCCGTGTACACCTCTCCTGCTGGAGTGCCTTTCCTTATGATGACTTGTTGAATTAACGTGGAGAATGCAGAGAGGCTCTGGGCCTCTCTCTCTCTCCCATTCTTACTCCCTGGAGCTGTGAAGCCCGAGAAGGGAGCCCATAGCCAGAGGCTCCTTTAAATTCAATTAGAATAAAGATTTGATTACATAGCTAAACACATTTGAAAAGAACTTCACAGATTAAATTCCAGATTCAACCCTTCAGGCCCAGTGGCCACGTTTCGGGGCTCAGCAGCTGTAGGTGGCTGTTGTCTTTCTGTGTTGGCTGAGCAGATTGGGGCGTTTCCAGTTCAGCAGGCAACTCTCTTGCATGGCTCTGCCTGTGGTGAGGGCACCTAGGCTGGAGAGCCTCGTGGGGATCCCTTAGGCCTCCGGCTGCAGCCAGGCTGCACGGTTCCTGTGCCCCGGGTCCTCTGCAGGCCCAGATGGATCCCACCACAGAGCCAGCACTGCTAGACTTGGGTACTGTGTGCAGACAGCAGAGGGTCACGTCCGGGCCTTGCAGGGGCTGGGGTGACTGGCCTCCTTGGCCAGGCTTCTGTTTCCGAGTCTTCAGGGGAAATGCATCCACCAACCACCATCCACACCGTGCACCAGAGGAAAACTGCAGGCTTCTCTGTGGATGGTGAATTGAGATCATGCAGAGTGACTAGGTTTGGGCTCCTGACCAGCGTGGAACCTGATACCTTTAGGTGGAACCTGACATGCCTCCATGTGTACATGGCAAAGAGAATGCAGCATTGTCAGCTTGAATCCAGATGTGCTCCCGTTTTGAGGTGGAAGGTTCTGGGAGTATTGGCCATTGGTGATTGTGCTGCCGTGGAGGACTTTGAATGCAGGCACTGGTTTGGGATAACCCTGGTTTCCTGGTCCTGTATGTGGGCATCCCGGAATATCCCGGACTGGAGGAAGGCAGGGCAGATGGGAGGGTGACAAGAGGTGTCAGGTGTTTCCAGCTTTGGGGACTGATGCCATCAGATGGCCGAGATCAGGATGGTGGTGGCCAGGGACCAAAGCAGGGGTGCGTGGAAATGCCATGTTCCTCGGAGCATGGGGAGGACCTCTTGAACTCTATTCCTGGGCAACAATTCTTCCATTCTCAGGAATCTGTGCCATTGTAATTGAGTAGCGAATTCTGTAATTGCTCTAATTACTTACTGTTAAGTCCCCATCCCAATTACCATAAATTAGCAACAGTGATAACAGTTTGTCTGGTTAAACCTTACCAAGAAAAACCAGTGGACCTAGTTTTAGTTGCCTCCAGTTCCCTCCAAATCAGATTCCTTAGCGGCTTGTGTCCCCACACTTGCTGCAGTTCCTCCTGGGCCTGGCAGGCACATTCCAGACATTCACATCTCAGCTCAGATGCAGGCGTGCACATTACTTATAGAAAATCGCACTGCGCTGTGATCGGCTTGAGCTGACGTTCTCTAGGTGGGAGGTGGAGGTTCAAAAGTTCTAATGGGATGAAATTAGAATTATGAATTTTAAAAATTCACGTGTTATGAACTCTGTTCAGTGATTTTCTCTGAAATGAGAGACTATTTGCAGAGGAGGCAGTCAACCTGCAGCTCTCCTTAAATCTGTCCTAGACCTCGATGCCATCCTTCGGCCTCTTCCTGGGTGTGGCGTGCTCTGCTTGAAGCAAAACCAAGGGAAAGAACGTGGTCTGCATCACTACTGCAGCCAGCTCAACGCGCACACCCACTAGGAGGGGCGTTTGATCACTTAACATTTTAAATGCATTTAACATTCAACCAGCAAGTCAGCCAGTGCTTTCTGTAAGCAAGCTGCCTGGCTCATGGGAACCTGACACTTGACTTTTTGGAAGAGAGTACTTTCTTCTGTGGAGTCTCAATATTTGTCTCATTCTTGAGACTCTGCTCAAAGTGATGAACGTGAGTAAATTAGGACTTTTTTTTTTTTTTTTTTTGTAAATTGGGCCACAGAGCTCTCTAGGCACAGTCAGGGGAGTAAACGGCTGTGAAAGATGCCGCCTGATGTGAGCCACGGCCAGGCACTTTGGAACCTGGGATCCCATCTCCAGCCTTTCAAAGGACACAGACGAATATAAATTGCAGATGGGAGAGTTCATAATTTGGGCATCTCTGTTCTTTTGAAATCAAAGTGCAAAGAAAAAGTTTTGCCTTGAGGTCTTAACCCATACTTGTTTTTCTCCTGAGGTTTTAAGATTTTCTCAACTGCTTTTCTCTCCCCCAATCCTTGAGGAAGTTCTATCTTCATATCTTCTTAAAAGATATGGTTAAATTCAACACTGAAATATAAAAACATGCTTTCATATTTTTCTTTAAACTGATGTATCTGACATTGGTGAAGAACTAACTGGGAGTATTGGTTTATTTTTATTTTTTTGAGACAGTCTTGCTGTGTTGCCCAGGCTGGAATGCAGTGGCACGATCTTGGCTCACTGCAGCCTCACCTCTTGGTTCACGCCATTCTCCTGCCTCAGCCTCCTGAGTAGCTGGGATTATAAGTGCCTGCCACCATGGCTGGTTCATTTTTGTATTAGTAGAGACGGGGTTTCAACATGTTGGCCAGGCTGGTCTTGAACTCTTGACCTCAGGTGATTCGCTCACCTTGGCCTCCCAAAGTGCTGGGATTACAGGCACGAGCCACCACACTCGGCCTGGGATATTCTTGATTATAATTGTAACATATCCCTTTAATAAAAACAAAACAGAACAACAACAACAAAACAGCTGTCTGAAAAGTCTCGAAATTAAAGAGCTCACTTGGACAGGGATTTGGACACCAGTTGAATGGCCCAGCACACCATAGTTACATGGGCCACTCGGCCTGTTAGGTCCTTAGGGTATTTGAAGTCATATGGATATTTGCATTTCTGCCTCTGGATATCGTGTTAGTATTCGGCTAGTGTTTGAGGGCCAGGCTCAGATCCGGGAAAACAAGAGCCCCTGCCCTCACGGCACTTCTCTTCCATGTGTGTGTGTTAGGAAAATAGAAAGCATAAGATATTTTTTCAATGAGCTGGGAAGATGGAAAAACAAGCTTAAGATGTTTACTTGTTCAGAAGAAGGGAAGTGCAAGGAACACTCAGCTTTGTTGCTGCTGAAGGAGGCCCCTGGTGGAGGCTGTTTCAGAGGTGGGGTTTCTCTGAGAAAGGTGGTAAGAGGCAAATAGGATGCCCCATCTGGTTTGCCAGAGATGGGGAAAGTTAGTATCCCCAAAACAGCTTCAGCATTCTGGCAAAGCTTTGGAAAACCAGCTACGGTGTAGGACCTTGTTGGCCGCTGGGTAGAAGGAAAACATTGCTGGTCCTGAGGACTGTACTGTTGTTCCACTGCTATAAAGAACTATCTGAGGCTGGGTAATAAGGAAAAAAAATGTTTAATCGGCATACAGTTCTGTGGGTTGTACAGGCTTCTACATCTGGGGAAACTTACAATCAGAGTGGAAAGTGAAGGGGAGGCCGGCATGTCTTCACATGGCTGGAAGGGGAGAGAGAGTGAAGGGGAAGGTGCCATGCACCTCCAAACAACCAGATCTCAGGAGAACGATCATGAGGACAGCACTTGGGGGATTGTGCTAAACCATTAGAAACCACCCCCATGAGTCAATCACCTCCCACCAGGGCTCACCTCCAACATAGGGTTAGAGTTCAGCATGAGATTTGGGTGGGGACACACAGCCACACCATGTCAGGCTTCCCATTCTTCTCCTGCACGTGCTTCGCAAATGGTTCTGTCATTGGTTTTTGTTTCTGTTGATACATAATATGTGTACATATTTTCAGAGTGCATGTGATACCTTGATTCACCCCTATATTGATGAAATCTGTGTACTTGGGATGTCTTTCACTTTAAATAGTTTCTTTTCCTTGTGCTGGTTATGTTAAGTTATTCTCTCCTAGCTGTTTTGAAATACACAGTAGATGACCCACTGCCATCCCCCTGCTGATTTATCAATAGTAGGTCTCGTGTTCCCATTAGGCTGTGTGTTTGTGCACATTACCAGCCTCTGCCCATCCTGCTTATGAGTGGGCTCTGCTGGGCCCTGTCGACCACCTACTTTTGGCCTCCATGAGATCTGCTCTCAGCTCCTGCTTATGAGTGAGAACATGCTCCGTTTCCTTGCTTGACTCGTTTGCTTAACGTAATGTCCTCCAACTCCATCCATGCTGCCGCGGATGACAGGGCTCTCCGCTGTGTGGTGGAGTATTGCTCCTGTGTGTGTTCGGGCCACGTTCCCTTCATCCCCTGTTGACGGGCACTCAGGTGATTCCAGACCTTGGCTACTGTGGATGGAAGCTGAGAGCAGTCACTGGCTTTATACTCGGGGGACGTGAGCCACTTTGATGTTCTCAAGCAGCCTATCCCCAAAGCCCTCCGTAGAATGCAGCATTCGTTTGTACTCATGGCTTCTTCCACTAGGATGAACAGCTGGGAAGGGTCTTTGAGTGAATGCTTGGGTTTCTGTCTTTAATTGGTACCCAGCTACACTGGCCAAGTAGGGGTCCCAGTGACCCTGGACACTACGTCACATAAGGTCCAAAGATGCAGTTAGGTTCTTTTTTTAACGCGCGGTGGCTCACGCCTGTAATCCCAGCACTTTGGGAGGCCGAGGCGGGCGGATCACAAGGTCAGGAGATCGAGACCACGGTGAAACCCTGTCTCTACTAAAAATACAAAAAATTAGCCGGGCGCGGTTGTGGGCGCCTGTAGTCCCTGCTACTCGGGAGGCTGAGGCAGTAGAATGGCGTGAACCCGGGAGGTGGAGCTTGCAGTGAGCCGAGATCGCGCCACTGCACTCCAGCCTGAGCTGGGCGACAGAGCGAGACTCCGTCTCAAAAAAAAAAAAAAAATGCTTTTGACCTGGGTAAGCTATGGCATCATCAGTTAGAGTTTTTCATATTGGAAAGGTGTATATTTTATTTTCTAAGAAGGAAAGAAATCCTCTTAAATACTCTAACCACAGATTAAATCATGTCAAGGAAAGAGGTACTATTTTGGGGGAAAATGACCCCTTCATGTCAAAGATCAAGGAGATGACTTACATTGTTTAATTGAGTTAATTATGAAATCTTAAGTGGTTTTAAGAAGATGAGCTGTGGATCCTACAAGACATGAGACTGATACTGATTTAATGTTAGTCAGCCCTGACAGAATGTGGCTAATATTTAAAGCTTGCTCCAGTATTGCTTGATAGATTGTAAGTTAATGTAAAGATCTGTTTGACGCTTTTATTTTACAAAATATTATTGAGAAAAAGTTTGACAGCCAAGGAACGGCCTTCAACCAATTTCTTCCTAATTTCTATCACCAGAAAATTTTGTCCTGTTAATTCCAGAATTTACTTTTGGAAAGTTCCCGTAAGGAGAGCAGAGGTATTGGTGGTTGAATGGTGACTTGAATTTAGGTGAAGATCGTTAAATATTTCATAGTCATGTTTGTCTTGGTGGTTTTAGCAATTTTATATTAAACTTAGAACTGTGAGTCAAACCAAATCTGTTCTTTTGCTTTTGTGATACTCCTTTGTATGACTATACTGGTAAAGAATGATAAAATGTGTATTGGGTATTTTTTCTGTGTAGATATTAGGATTTTTAGGGGAACAAATTAATCATTCTTCTAATATACACTGTGCTGTGTGTTGGGTCCTTTGTATATTAGTTGAATCACTCTAATGAGGACCACTTGAAAGTCTGTTTCTATAGCAGATGTTTTATATGTTGACTTGTGTTATGCAAAATCCTTCATCCTCTAAGAAGACTAAGCAATGGGTTGGAGGAGAGATTTAATCACCCATTAGGTCTATTCCGAATGCCCAGAATTGAATGCAAGTACTAATTATGTTTTTGAAGTGGTGTGTGTGTGTATGGGTGTGTGTGGTGGACTCCTTTTTAGGTCATGGGAGGGAGGTAAAGCGAAGATGAGATTTGCTGATGAACATTTGTGCATATGCTAGTGGAGAAGTCATATGACTTGACTGCACCTGCGTACTCTGATTTTGGTTTCGTTAGTGTCCGTAGCCACAAGCCTCAACTGCCTCTGGGACCCACCCTGAGGGGCTGTGGTGAGGGTTATTACAGAGTCGTGCGTCTTAGTGAAGGGCACAAACGGCCTTGTGGGCCTACTTTGGCTTTGTTTGAACGTCTAGATTGTTAAACTAAGTTTAACATTTTGAGGATTATAAATTGTGATTCTTGTCTAAGAAGAGGTTTCTGTTGTCTCTGAAGACAGGAGCCCCAATACAGATGGTCCCTGGCTCCCAATTGTTACATATCTGATTTTTTTTTTCAACCTTGTGATGGTGTGAACTAGTCACACTCAGTGCATTGTTTGGCCCAAGATGGGCTGCCTCTGGATGAACCCGTTGTAAGTTGAAACTATGATGTCAAATGCACTTTCTATTTAGGATATTTTCAGCTTACGCTGGGTTTATTGGAACAGTTTCATCCCATGGTAAGTCAGGGAGCATATGTGCTCATAAAAGTGGAGACGATCTCATAGATACCGTGAGATATAATGTCTCTGATGTTATAGAGATACGATGAAAACAATCAAGTGGGACTTGGAAGCCTTGGAGGGACTCACATGGGCGGCTCCTGGAATGCAAACTTGAGCGCCACTGGCTTCTGGATGTGACATCTGTACCTTCTGCTTAGCCCAGTGTGTTATCGGCTGCTCTCGAGGGCAGAGAGGTCCAGCGTTCCTGTGTTTAGGTATTTGAGCCGCCTTAAGAGGCTAGGTCAATTCTCACTGGTGTCTTCACGGCTTTAGGCCTTCTGAACAAGCAGGAGGAAGCACGACTTTGTAGAGCTTTGGAAATCTCAACGGACTTCAGGGCCATCCCCTTTGGCAGGAGAGAGCCCCACTGGAAGCGAGCAGGGTGCCGTGCGGGCCTCTGCTGGGCCCAGGCATGTACGGACGTTGTGAGGGCCACAGGACACAGATCGGTCTTGGTTCACAACTGGTGTCGATGGCCACGCAGCATTTCTGCCAGGTACATGAGTGCGGGGACTTGGGTTTTGGGGTGTGCGTCCTGGTTGCCTAGTTGCTTGGAAGACCCCCATTCAGACCCCAGCCTGAGTCACCGTGACAGGCCTCCTGCTTCACACGCCACACGGAAGCCGTGGCGTCGGTCACTGACGTCCACCGGGTGTCAGATGTGCGTGTGTATCTTCCTTGGTCTCGGGATGTGTCTTGTTTTGAGGTTATAGTAAACGTTCTTTACGAGGGGTTTTGGATTTTTTATGTTGTTTGCAAGGAGGCAGCAGGGAGTGCTTGAGCAATGAGATCCCCTTTCCAACCAATACAATTTCAGATCCCAGCAGGTAATTAAGGCAGCGGAGCTGTGGGATCACCTTTGCAACCAATGAGAATTCAGATCCCAGGAGGTAATGACGGCAGCGGGGCGGGTGGCAGAACCCTGAACTGTGGCTGTTTCTGGTGTCTTGCCCCGCGGACAGAGCGTGCTGGGGCCTCCGTGGTCCTCTGTGGGGTGAGTGGAGCGCATGAGGTGGGTGCTGCTGGGCCCTGGCTGGCTCCCCAGCCCGGGGTTTATGCAGGACTCGTTAGACAACGTGGAACCCAGAAAGCAGCACGAGGAGAACGGGATTGTGCCTTTCTGGATCCTTGGTGCTTCCCAGTCTCAGACACTGAGTAGGCTCTGAGGGGTCTCGCCGGGAAGACTTGCACAGTCGGCCCCCAGGATGGAGTGGGGCTGCAGCGGGTCTTGCAGGAGCTGGAAGTGGGGGTGAGTGTCTCGCAAGCGGGACCTTTCAAGTGGGCCCAGCAGGATGCATCTGTGGAAATGGTGCCACCTAACGCAGGGCTGCGGCCAGCAGGACCTGAAAGGCTACAGCGGGCTGTGTTTCTGCTCTCTCTCTCGAGTCTCTGCACGGTTTTCCTTGGTTTTTGTCTGTTTGGAGGATGCTTCCCCCTTTCTTGCGCTTACCTAGCCTTCTGAGCTTCTTTGTTGAGTATGACAAAGCCCTGAGAAGGCATTTTTATCGCATAATTGTGTTATCCTGGTGGCTGGATAAATGACCTGCAAATGTGGGTGACTCAGTAGCTCTGAGGGTGTTCAATATCCAAGACAGAGGTGGGAAGGAAATGTTCAGGCAGGCATCAGAGGATCTGTTCTCTGCTTTACACTGGGGCCCTGGTTTGCTGACAGTCTTCACACTCGATCCAAAATGGGGGATAATGAAGTCTCACGGATTCGGCTTCAGCTGAGAGCTGCCTCCAGCACAGTCTTGTGTGAGTAACAGTTTCTATGTTTGGTGCGAAGGGCGGGCGTCAGTCAGTTGATCTTATTTGTGGTGGTGCTTATGGTGGGTTTTCCGTAAGGAATGTAGACTTTATTAGCTTTGGCAAGGGAATCCTGAGTGATAAATTGGAAGAATGTCTCAGGAAATTCTGGAACCTGCAGTGAATCTGGAATCTGTATGAAATTGAGATTTGGATTCTCACGATTTCCTAATGCTACCCCGAAACCCAGTAGTTGAGACAGTCGTAGAGCTTCAGTCGTGCTGCCCCGGTTCCCCATTTTAAAAGGGACACGTTGCTTTCCTCTAGAATGTTCTGAGCTCTGAGTGCTGCCGGCAGAGTGACCAGCTCTCTGCATCAGAGGGGAAGCCAGGGCTGCGTTCACGGCGTCGCGGCAGCCGGGAGCTGACCCTGGACCTCAGGCACGTGTGATGCTGACCATTTTCTGTAAACTCCAAGGGTGTAGTGGTCTCCTTGGCCCTTTACAGTCTTCTGAAGCTTTTGATGTGTCTGCACTTTGTAGATTTTTCAGAAGTAGACAGCCTTTTCCCACACCCTTGGGCTGAGTTTCCTCAGAGGCTGGTGTGTGGGAAGCACCACACCCACATTCTGACAGGGAAGACTCTGGTGCCCAACTGAGGTCAGAGTGGAAATTTGTTCTTCCTTCCCTCCAGTCTGGTCCAGCTGCTCCCTGCTTGGCCAGAAGAAAATCATGCTTATTCAAGTCGTAGGCAAACCCCCGAAGTCAAACATTTGTCTTTTTTCTTTAATATGCCCATTTAGTTTATATGGAATGATAGCTAGAGAAATGCCTTTTAGGGGAAAATTAATTTCCTTAATTACAGAGAACTTTTTGGATAAAAATCAGGAGGCTATTTTGTCATAAGATCTAGTTAAATACTACAGTGGAAAGCTCCTTATATTTGATCTTACACTTGGGCCCTGTGTGCGTGTCCGCATGCTCGTGCTCATGACGCCAGGCGCAGATGTGAACTACAGGCACAGTACATACTTTCTGGTTGCTTTTTTGAACGTCTTATTGCTTGACCTCTCCGACTCAAATGTTGAGTTATGTTGATTCTGTTCAGAATGTTTATCCCTCCGTCTAGGGTCCAGTCGTCTTTCAGGGAGGAACCGTCTTCCTCATCTCTGTCTCCTACAGTATTGTATATTTAATAGTCAAATATTTATAGGTTACATGGGTGACTGATCTGTTCATTAGGAGGAAAACAATGCCAATTTTCACATCATTATAATGGACTTGTTAAATGATTGTTAGTATAATGAAGTTTCCATGGCAAAAGAGGCTTTGCAGATGTGAGTGTAACGGACAGTGAGATGGCGGAGGACCCTGGGTTGTCCAGGCGGGTCCAGTGTCTTCACATGTGCCTTTTGAGAAGGCAGTACGAGGGTCTGCCTCAGAGGAGGAGACCTGAGGACGAGATAGAGGCCAGAGGGCTGTGGGGGTGAGGGCGAGTGTGGGGCAGGGGCAGGGTCCGGAGGGGTGCAGGACTGAGGCCGGGGCAGTGGTAGGAGGGGTGTGGGGCTGTGAGCCAAGCTGCATGGTGGCTTCTATGAATTGGGAGACTCCAGGCAGGAATACAAGCTACTGAGCCCTTGACTTCAGCCCTGGGACTCCTGACTCCCAGGGCTGAGAGGAGGTTTGCATTTGTGGTAATTTGTTGCAGCAGCAATAGGAAGCTAATGCATTGTATCTGTTCTTCACCTCCAAACCTTTGAAAAGTAACCCTGTTGTATTGGCCTTTTGTGTGCCCTAAATTCTAATGAGATGGTTTGTAGGAAATAATGGACACAAACGATGGCAGAACACAAAGTTGGACAGAAGCAGTGTCTTCTGTGGTTCTGTAGTTTGGGTCTGGGAAGTTAGATTTCGGTCAGAGTGTGTGGTCTTGTTCAGCGTATACCTGGAGTACTTGTTCAGAGCTCCTGGGGGAGTGGTCTTTAACACTGCTAGGATTAAAACTCCAAGCACATCAGGGCCAGAGTTCCTGAGTCAGTGTTAGGCGACCTTTGAATAAGAGTTGGCATGTAGAGTCTGCCCACTTTACTAGTATGAAGAAGCAAAATCTTTTTTTTTTTTTTATTTTTTGAGATGGAGTCTCGTTCTATCACCCAGACTGGAGTACAGTGGCGAGGCCTCGGCTCACTGCAAACTCCGCCGCCTGTGCTCAAGTGAGTCTCCTGCTTCAGCCTCCAAATTGCATGATTTATTTTCCTGTTTTATATACTTAGTATGTGAAAACTCTGCAAACTTTATTAATACAAATGACATGCCAGAACTTAGGAGAATCTGGTATTTTCCCATGCAAATTAGTAGTGATGTGGAATTCCTGGGCTGATTTGGTTTTATAAGACATGGGGCAGATTCTTTGCCTTATTTCTGTGGAACTAACAATTGTTAATCACCCAGCACTCTTACCTCCCCCAACAGCTCAGGTGAGGGGGGTGTTACCCCCACTGTCGTGATGAGAGGCAGGAGACTGAGGCTTAGATGAGCAGGTGACACATTACTGTCCAGCCCCACCCACCCTGTAGTTTCCTGCCATGGCTCAGCTGTCTTCCTGCAAGAAAGGACAGACACCCTGGTGCTGGGTAGAATTCCTTGTGAACCCCTTTCCATCCTCCAGGGAGTTCTTGCTTTACAGTGGTGGCTCATGGGGAGTCCTCTGGCCCACTGAGAAAGTGACTCATGTTGTGACATTACTGTCTCTGTCCGGCTGCTGTCGATTGGGTGATTTGTAAAGAGACATTTATTGCTCACAGCTCTGGAAGCTGGAAAGTCCAAGGTCAAGGCAGTCCAAGGTCAAGGCACCTGCACATCTGGTGCCCCAGGGCCTGTGGCTCACAGACGGCAGCATCTCGCCGGGTCTTGCGTGGCAGCGGTCATCTCGTCAGAACTCACGTGGTGGAGGAGCAGGAGGGCTCCTCCAGGCCTCCCAAGAAGGACACCAACCCTAGTCCCGAGAGCAGGACCTCCCAAAGGCCACACCTCTTAATGTATCCCTTCGGAGATGGTTTCAGCATGAGGTTTTGGGGACATTCAGGCCAGAGCCATTGCTCTGCTGGGGTGTTAGGGCTGCATGGCATCATTACTGCAGCAGAGCCACAGCTTCTTATCTGCATTTGCTGCAGGAGAAGGACGCAGGTGCCTGTGCAAGTTGGGGTTCGGTGCAAGAAGTGGAGACCCTCTGGGAATCTTAGCAGGAGGAACTTAAGGACTTTGAGAACTGACACCTTAGGACTGTAGTTTTCTTCAGACTGTAAAAACCTTGGTGTGTGATAATACTGAACATTGCCTGAGCCCTGTGATCCTTCAAAACAGTGATGGTTAAGACATTCCCCTTCCCCACAACTGCGCCCCCACTTTTACTTCAAGAAGCCCGTTCCCATGTGGCTTAGGCTGGCTGGTGGGATGACCATTTACCGAGGACAAGACCAGGTACAGGCCTTCAAACCCCCCTTCTCTGCCTTATAAGTGATTAGCTAAACTGCCTGTTCCCACTGATCAATCACTTCCCACCTTGAAATGGTTCTTCGTGGTGCATTTGCGCCTAGGGGGATGGACTTGTCTTTGACTGTCGCCTTCCACAGAGGACAGTTAGGGTGGGCAGGAAAGAATTCTCTGCTACAGGTCTGCATTCCTGGCTGTTTCCAGAAGTGGGAATTCTGGTGCCCTGGAGTGTGGGAATGGATTTCTAGTGTCCCAGCTTCAGGTGGAGTTGAAATTGAGTGAGGCAACCCACCACACCCATCTGGAGCCAGGGACTAGAGCCATTTTTAAAGTGGCAGTTTCTCCATAAGATTACCCAAAAAATGCGCTCAGCACGTTTCTTTCTTTCTCATATGCATTTGGCCATCTAAAATGGGAATGGTGGTTTTTTGAAGCATGGATGTAGTTTTAAATTTTGAGTATTGTAAACCTTAATGTAGCTTCTTAAAATGTTTGCCTGATTATCTGGAGATTTACTAAACCTTTGGAGTGGTAATAATGAGTTGATCTATATGACTTTGCTTTCTATGATGCAATGAAAGTACTCTAATTAAAACCTCTGCAGTTGGGTCAGCACGCGATTGGCCAAAACAAATTCTGCTTTTTGGGTTTCTTTAACCAAACAAGGGAGTAGAGTGTAGGCTGAAGTGGCAAATTCATTTCAGAGCACGCCAGAGCCCTCGTGACACCACAGAGCCACACCTAGGAAGATGTGGTTTCTGTAACAAGCTTTGGAAAACCAAAGTTCAACTTAATTATCCAACTTTGTTACAGAAAAAGCTTAGACCAGATGGCCAAAGACCTGATTGTTTCATGGTTGAGACATGGTTATAAAATTGCCCTTACTTGGTGCCAATCAGTGTTGGTCCACAGTGATACTCCTCCAACCTCACTGAATAGTTTGGAGACTGATATGAGACTGTGAAAATCTCCTTAAGGTGAAAAGGTCTCTGGAGCACCTGGGAATATCTGCACACCCGTGGCCATTCCCCTATAAGATGGAAAGGACGGCTGGGTCACGCGGGAGCATCCGCACACCAGTGGCCGTCCTCTTTAAGACGGAAAGGGCTGCTGGGGTGCCCCGCAATGTCTGCACACCCGCGGCCATTGTGGCTGTCCCCCTTTCTGCTCAGTCACCTCTGTGTCCCCGCATTCAGGCTTTGGGACACTCATGAACAGCTCGTACCCTGGGCTGGTGAGGAAAGAGTGGGAGGTTGTTCTGAGGCTCTGTCACTGTCTGCCCTGTCATGAGCTGGGCAAGGCAGTGGCAGTGACCCTGGAGGAGTCTGGTCAGTGAGGGCTCCGGCAGGAAGTGCTGAGGCTTGAGGTGGCTCTGCCAGTCGTCACCAAATGTCTTCCCTCTTATTTCCATGATTCCTTCTAGTTCTGCACCTTGCACTGCAGAGTCTCTGTGTGTCTATAAATACACATGAGTTACGATACAGGTGTCTCTTTCCCCTCTTTCAGGGGCTGGGCCCAGGGAGTGAAGTACAAGACTCCCTTACTGCTGGATGCCCACCAGCACGAGGCACTGCCTGCCCTGCTGACGAATGCCTACAGCGAGTCCTGGAAGCCTCCTTCTGAGCACCTGGCCTGTTGACGGTGTATACGGGAGACAACGGAGCTCCCGTTGCCCCACCCTGAGCAGAGACTGGGGAGGCGGGGGCAGCACTGCCCCCATGGTGCATCCTTGGTGCATGGAGGAAAGTCTGTTTAGCCGGGAGAGGTGGCGGGCGCCTGTAGTCCCAGCTACTCGGGAGGCTGAGGCAGGAGAATGGCGTAAGCCCGGGAGGCGGAGCTTGCAGTGAGCTGAGATCCGGCCACTGCACTCCAGCCTGGGCGACAGAGTGAGACTCTGTCTCAAGAAAAAAAAAGAAAAAAAAAACACAGCCCATCCTCTCAAAAGCAGGGTGACAACCACATTTACTTATGGAATCTTAAGAAAGGGCCTGTCTCTTTGAGAGAAGAATGTGGCATGAATGTGTGTACCTCCTTTGTTTTTTTTGAGACAGTTTCCCTCTGTCACCCAGGCTGGAGTGCGGTGGTGCAATCTCAGCTCACTGCAAGCTCTGCCTCCCGGGTTCATGCAATTCTCCAGCCTCAGCCTCCCAAGTAGCTGGGACTACAGGCACCCGCCACCACGCCTGGCTAATTGTTTGTATTTTTAGTAGAGACGGGGTTTCACCGTGTTAGCCAGGATGGTCTCGGTTTCCTGATCTCTTGATCTGTCCACTTCGGCCTCCCAAAGTGCTGGGATCATAGGTGTGAGCCACCGCGCTGGGCCGTATGTGTGTACCTCTTTACAAGTCTTGCCCGATCTTTGCATTGAAAAGTTATTGAAAACCTTAAGGATGTAACTGACAAGAACTTTATAGATTTCTCCAAGTAAAAATTTGGAAAAGTGAAGTGAACCCATAATTTGTTTTATTTCTGAGTCCCACACTTGGATTTTTAAATGTGGGCAGAACATCTGTATGTTCTTCAGCCTGATTTCCGTGGAATCGTGAATGAAACGTGCTGAAGTTGCCGTGCGGATTTTGTTATGTGGCGGTGACAAGTGGGGCTGGTCATTAAACAACTGGAGGGATCCCTATCCTTTCTGTGCTCTTGTTGGACACTAGGCACGTGCTTGGGTGTTTTCTGTGTGTGTGGACAAGATGAGGACAGAATTTCCAGATTCACACGGTGGTATCTTCTCCCTTTTCTGTTAAAACGTGTCTTCTGCTGCTTCTACATAGACCAAGTGTTTCTTTCTCTTGCCTGTCTACAGAAACGCTGTTTAACAAAAACTGCATTGTAAGCGTGTGAAGCTGCATTCCACATGATAAAGCAGATAGAGATGACTGAGTATACTGTTTTGTGGAAGGAAGGTTTAAAATGATTTTTAGCTTTTTCCCTGAAATAGGGAATACTTTTAACTTTTTCCCTGAGATAGGGAATAATGAAATGGGAAAATAATTAAATTTTCCCATATAATTGTTAGATTATATTTAATTATTAGATTATTCATGTATTGCAAGGGAAAAAGGAACTAGATCACCCCATGTACCCAAATGAAAATTTAAAGGGTATGGGCGAGTTCATTTGAACTCCTTTAATTTGTTTTTGTTTGTTTGTTTTTGACAGTCTCACTCGGTTTCTCAGGCTGGGTGCAGTAGTACAATGACAGCTCTCTGCAACCCCAACCTTCTAGGCTCAAGTGATTCTCCTGCCTCAGCCTCCCCAACTGCTGGGATTTACAGGCGTTAACCACCACACACAGCTTATCACCTCTTGGAGACTAGCTATGAGTTTGGGCATTCACTGAACTATATTTTGGTTAATTCTCAAAGTTTGTCACTGTTTATCTTTAATTTGCTAAAAATCTACATATATTGTAAAATGAGTTACATTTCCTTAGCATTCACGGATTCCCTGTTAGTGGGGCAGAGACGCAGAAGGGCAGAAGGCATTTGGACGTCATCAGGTTTGCAGTTGAGTGCTTTCCCCGAACACACTGGAGCTCTGGGCTCTGTGGCCCCACGGGGGTCCTCTGTCCACTGAGGGGGCCAGGTTACCTGGGAGGTCCCTCCAGCCTCTGCAATTTTGCCCTTTTCAGGTTAACATCTCATCGTTGTCCTGGACAGCACTGCCTTTCGTTCACTGACCCATGAGTGAACAGCTGGTCAGTGGCCAGTGCTGCTTCCTTCAGCTGGGAGGTGGTGATGTGATAACACTTCCGTGGAAATTGGTTCTTGGTGTATTAAGGGTTCAGTTGTATGTTTATTTTTAATCTGCACCTCTGAATTGGTCTTTTGATTGCAAAGAGATTGCTTACTGGATTTGTTTCTGAATATTTGGTGGATAACAGGAGAACCTTGCTTATCTGTGTGTTCATTTAATGTGTTTTTGCCAGGCATTTATATGGGTGTGTTAGCCCCTAGCCCACTTTCTGTGTGTGGTGGAGTCATTGAAATCATTTATGTGAAGTCTCTCTTCTATCAAGGCTAGAGGACGTGGGGTGGTGTCTCCCTAAACTAGAGGGAAATGGCATTGTTCTGCCCTCCTCCCTGGGAACGCTGGTGTTTCCAGGTCTCTGAACTTGGCTCCCACACTGGGAGAGTGGCTGTGGCTTCTGGAGCCCGTTTTGGGCGGGACTGACTCCTTCATTTGCTTTATTCCCCACCGTCTTTGCTGCTTTGTGACGCAGGGATGAGGGAGTTGGGCCCGGGGGCCTTGCCTGTGCCTGAAGGGCCCGATGCAGAAAACTCCTGGTGGGAAGGATGTTCCTTGAGGGCAGCTTTTGGAGTCTCTTCCTACTTTTAACTAAGAAGCAGCTATTCACATGGTTCTATTCTGCTGGTGTGTTTCAAAATAATTGGTGTAGAGTTGCGAAGATGTCCGAGACACCCATGATCCACTCCGGGCCAGTGCCGGGCATTGTGCTCAGATGCCTTCAGACCACATTCACATGCCAAAGATTCTTGCTTGGTTATTCTCAAACTTAAGAGAATCTAAAACGCGAGCCACGGTATGGATTTTCTCTTGAGCCCCCATGACTTTGCCTTGTATTTTGGGCATGAATGACTTCATCAAGGGGAAAGAATTTGAGGAAGGAGCCTCTGAGGCTAGGAGGGGGTGGGAAGGGGTGGGGGGAAGAGGAGGGAAAAGGAGCTGTAGAGGGAGGAACCAGGCTGGGGCTGGGGCGTCTCCCCATGATGTTCCCCCACCCCTGGCGCGAGGCCCCAGGGACTGACTGATTTTCCCACAAGAAATGTGTATAATTGCGTGTCTGTTTTGTGGGCTGGCCATTTGGATTGAGGGAATGTCTGTGTTGTGATTCCTTATTGATTCGAAGGTTGGAAAGGTTTGTGCTCAATACAGAGGTCTCTTGGTGCTATGGGAAATGTGATCGAAGCTGCCTTCTGGGTGGGGAGAGCCCTCGAGGCCATCAGTGGTGGCCGGTGTCGGCCTTCGCTTCCCTGGGTGAGCTGCCCTCAGGGTGGGAAGGGAGGCCCTCGGTGGTGGCCGCTGTTGGCCTTCGCCTCCCTGGGTGAGGGCTGCTCCATCCCCGGCTCTCCGACTCCTTGCCTGGCACCTTCCTCGTTGGGGGCCGTGATCCATCAACTTTGTCCACGCGTGTCCTGCAGACTAGTGCTGACTGCAGGTTGAGGAGTGGTCAGAGGAGGCCAGAGGAGGCCCTCGTGATGCAAAGCTAAACGTTTAATGATGGCGCTGCTGAGTGCATGAGCCACGTCAGCCCAAGAGTCTGAGTAAGAGGAAACCGCGGGGTGGAGGGAAGACTGGACAGATGGGTGCTTTCCTCGGCCCCTGGGAGCACGGCCATGTCCACGCTCAGACCTCCTGGTTTCTCCCATATTTCCATAAATAGCAAGGGAAGGATATGGGGCACCCAGGGACCTCAGGGGTATAAGCTGTGTCCTCGCGTGGCCCCAGCTGTGGCCAGTGACGTTATTCTCTTTAACCTCAGGCTTATTTTCTATAAAAACACAAAGGGACAGAAGTAGTTCAAGGGCCTGTAAAGACTTACGTAATTGTTAATAGGCCTACTTTTATGCTTTCTTATGTATTAAGAGCAAATCATGAAACAAACTCATTTCTGTTTGAAGAAATCTTTACTGCTCTCATTTTTGTGGCAAGCAGCATTGATTCTTTGCTTAGTGAGCGTTAGTGCCCTCCTGCCCAGTGCTGCTGCCTGGCGTGTCCTCGCACACACCTCTGTCCATTGGTCTCCGTTCACCTTTCCGCCTAGAATTGTAGGAGGGGCGCTGGGATCTTAGGGCTAGAAAGAAACCCTGAAGACCACTTTTAGGGGCGACTTTTAGTCAGGGCTTCCAGAGAGACAGCCAGCCGGGTGTGCGTGTGTCTCCAGGGCGAGGCCTGCTGCAGGGGCTACAGAGTCCAAGAAGCCCCAGGACCCACAGCCTGCAAGCTATAGTCCTGAGAGGGTGTGGCTTGAAGACTTGAGAAGCGGAGGTTGCAGATCCGACCAGGGTCTGAGGAGCTGAGACCCAGGAGCACGGGCTGCAGAAGACAGATGTCACTGGCCCATCAGCCAGAGAGGTGGAGTGAACCCAGTTTTCCCCGCCTTGCTGTTTTACTCGGGCCCTGGGGGGATAGGGTGGTGCCCCCCACACCGGCGAGGATGGGTCTCCACTCAGTCCAGAGGCAAACATGCATCTCACACAGAAATAATGCAGAACCAGCCATCTGGGCACCCCGGGCATGCTCAGGTTGATGCACAAAACCAATGCCGCGCGTGGCCCTGACATCTGCGTGTTCGCATCACTCCACACACATTGCTCAGTCATCGCCTTGGTGAGTTTGTAAGCTCGTTGTGTGGTTCTGGGGCTCTTTGTCCCTGGTGATGAGAGGCTCCCCACTGTCCCAGCTCAGGTATGGAAGGTGATGGCACCAGCGGCTCCTTGTTTCTCAGACACCTGAGTGGGTGCTCTGTGCAGCCAGTTCAACCTGCAGCAGCATCTGTTTCCTATGCCGATTCCATTCGGAGTATGTGCCTCCCTTCTGTTGAGGGTGCAGCCTTCTTTCAGGGAAGAACTGTGTCCTGTTCGCCTATATCGCCTGTGGTGTATCTCATGGCTGAATAAGTAGCTATAGGATACCTCGGTGGCTGAATGATAGGTTCATTGGAAGGAAAACTTTATATTTTTTTTTCTTTTTGGGATGGAGTTTCACACTCAACGCCCAGGCTGACGTGCAATGGCACGATCTTGGCTCATTGCAAACTCTCCCTCCCGGGTTCAAGTGATTCTCCTCCCTCAGCCTCCCAAGTAACTGGGGCTACAGGCTTCCGCCACCATGCCTGGCTAATTTTCGTATTTTCGTTAGAGAAGGGGTTTCACCATGTTGGCCAGGCTGGTCTTAAACTCTTGACCTCAGGTGATGCGCCCACCTCGTCCACCCAAAGTGCTGGGATTACAGCCATGAGCCCCTGCACCCAGGAACTTAATACCGTTTTTTTTTTTCCTTTAAATCGTAATGGGCTTGTTAAATGCTTACGTTTTTTTTCGTTTTTTTTTTTTTAATTTATTATTATTATACTTTAAGTTCTAGGGTACATGTGCATAACGTGCAGGTTTGTTACATATGTATACTTGTGCCTTGTTGGTGTGCTGCACCCATCAACTCGTCAGCACCCATCAACTCGTCATTTACATCGGGTATAACTCCCAATGCAATCCCTCCCCCCTCCCCCCTCCCCATGATAGGCCCCGGTGTGTGATGTTCCCCTTCCCGAGTCCAAGTGATCTCATTGTTCTGTTCCCACCTATGAGTGAGAACATGCGGTGTTTGGTTTTCTCTTCTTGTGATAGTTTGCTAAGAAGGATGGTTTCCAGCTGCATCCATGTCCCTACAAAGGACACAAACTCATCCTTTTTGATGGCTGCATAGTATTCCATGGTGCATATGTGCCACATTTTCTTAATCCAGTCTGTCACTGATGGACATTTGGGTTGATTCCAAGTCTTTGCTATTGTGAATAGTGCCGCAATAAACATACGTGTGCATGTGTCTTTATAGCAGCATAATTTATAATCCTTTGGGTATATACCCAGTAATGGGATGACTGGGTCATATGGTACATCTAGTTCTAGATCCTTGAGGAATCGCCATACTGTTTTCCATAATGGTTGAACTGGTTTACAATCCCACCAACAGTATAAAAGTGTTCCTATTTCTCCACATCCTCTCCAGCACCTGTTGTTTCCTGACTTTTTAATGATCGCCATTCTAACTGGTGTGAGATGGTATCTCATTGTGGTTTTGATTTGCATTTCTCTGATGGCCAGTGATGATGAGCATTTTTTCATGTGTCTGATGGCTGTATGAATGTCGTCTTTTGAGAAATGTCTGTTCATATCCTTTGCCCACTTTTTGATGGGGTTGTTTGTTTTTTTCTTGTAAATTTGTTTGAGTTCTTTGTAGGTTCTGGATATTAGCCCTTTGTCAGATGAGTAGATTGCAAAAATTTTCTCCCATTCTGTAGGTTGCCTGTTCACTCTGATGGTAGTTTCTTTTGCTGTGCAGAAGCTCTTTAGTTTAATGAGATCCCATTTGTCAATTTTGGCTTTTGCTGCCGTTGCTTTTGGTGTTTTAGACATGAAATCTTTGCCCATGCCTATGTCCTGAATGGTACTACCTAGGTTTTCCTCTAGGATTTTGATGGTACTAGGTCTAACATTTAAGTCTCTAATCCATCTTGAATTAATTTTCGTATGAAAAAACTGCTTTAAAGTTCATATGGAACCAAAAAAGAGCCCGCATCTCCAAGACAATCCTAAGTCAAAAGAACAAAGCTGGAGGCATCACGCTACCTGACTTCAAACTCTACTACAAGGCTACAGTAACCAAAACAGCATGGTACTGGTACCAAAACAGAGATATAGACCAATGGAACAGAACAGAGTCCTCAGAAATAATACCACACATCTACAGCCATCTGATCTTTGACAAACCTGAGAGAAACAAGAAATGGGGAAAGGATTCCCTATTTAATAAATGGTGCTGGGAAAATTGGCTAGCCATAAGTAGAAAGCTGAAACTGGATCCTTTCCTTACTCCTTATACGAAAATTAAATGCTTACGTTAATGTTTATTTTTAAAAATGTTATCTGTGACCTTTCAGCTTTTCATAGCACTTCTCGTGTGAATATTTTAAAAAGGCCCTTTAGTCGTGGGGGAGAAGGAGGTTATCCCTTTCAGCAGAGGGAGATGGAAGAACAGGCCCTGGTGGGTCTGAGCACAGGCAGTCACCCCAGCCTTGGTGCTTGCTTAGGTCTGTTCTCCGTTCACCGTAGCCGCATCCACTCTCATTGTCAGCTTAAAAATAAGCTTTTTCCTCTTTCTAATCGGAACAGTTAGTTTGTTAACCGTCACATTAAGGTATCGAGAATGATGGCTTTCAGGCCTCAGATATGACACAAGTAATAAATGCAGCTGACCCTGAACAACATGGGTTTTGAGCTTCGAAGGATCACTTATGTTAATTTTTTTTCCAACCAAACCCTTACTGAAAAAACCTGGCTTTGTGGAGGGCCGACGTTTCCTACATGTGGTTCCATAGGGTGGCCGTGGGGTCCTGTGGATACGTAGATTTGGGTAAACTCGGGGCGTGTTCTGGAATCCATGTCCCTGTGTATACAGAGGGACAATTGCAGCTTTTTAGAAGTTTGTGTCCTGCCTTGTCCTAAAAAGGTTCCAAGGTGGATGCAAAATTATTTCATTCCTTTGGTTTTCTTGGTGGGATATTGATGTTTATTCTTCAGTGTCTAATATCCTGAGTGAACAGAGTTACCGCTTCAGGAACAAAGCCAGTCTGGAAACACATATTGAGATATCCACCTTTTCTTCATGGTTTCACAAAAGGCCATGATCATATTTTATTCAGTTGAACTGTAGGAAACTGCCAGTATTTGCTGTTTTTGGCCTACAAAATGGCAAGTTCGTACGATATTAAAAACAAAGGCTTCCTGGATGGGGAAAATAGGAATCGGTAAGAACCTGAAGTTCTCTGTCATGGCCTCTGAGTCACAGGTAAATAAACCTGCGTGAGGGGGAGTTGACTGTACAGTATTTTCCTTCTGTTTTGATACTGTCAGAAAAAGGTCAGTTCCAATGTGTTGGGTCCCTTTGCCTCAGCTTTGCTGCAGAAGGGACTTGCCATTATACCTCTTGTTCCCAGTGCCCAGGAGGCTGATGCCACATAGAAGACCTGCAGGTCGGTGGATGTGAAACAGGCATCGGACACGCTGTGCACCTTGGGACGCATCTGAGAAGTGTGTGCTTGCAGCAGATCTGAGGTGAGGGCGTATTCCATCTCCTCTCCCTTCTCTGGCTTTGCAGGCCTTTGAAGTTGGTCCTGGAAGGTGAAATTAGTTAATGCTGATTTAAGCTCCAGGTCAAAGCCTGGGGGCCGAAGAGACCCGCCCTTCACTAGGGGTGTGAAGCATTGGGCCCTCCCATCAGGAGGCAGCAGGGACTCGAGAAAGCCCCACATGCCCTCCAGTTCCCTTATGTTGAAATTTTTTGTACTCAGCCATGCCGGGTCATTTTGGGAGGTGAGTAGGGGATTCACATGGGGGTGTGCAGTATTCTTAGGTGTCAGGTGCGAGAGTTGAATTTGTAGAAGCTGTGCAGATAGGAAAGGGCCTGGCAGGGAGTGCTGTTTACACGGAGCCGATTTAACGCGAGGTCTGTGCTCTACCTGGGTCCGTGTCTGACTGCTGTCTCCCAGTCTGCAACAGGACGTTGACGTGACTTGGCGCCATCGTCCCACTCTGTGTAGATGTCTGAGGATCTGTGCGCAGCTGCTCTGTGAGAATGCGTTGTGATAATGAACTGAGAAACAGTGAACAAACCCTGAATTGGTTAGCACTGGTTCCACGGCCACTTCTGCTGTGGTTGGAGTCATTCATAATAAAGTGTGCTGGACTGCTATGCAGAGCTCTGAATTTCAGAGGCCCTTTAACTTGGCAGCTAACCAGTCGCTTCCTTCAGAAGACATTTGAGTCCCCTTTACCTACCAGGGTGACCCTGGGAGTTTGAAGATGAGCGAGACAAGCCCTCTGTGTCTTGTGGATTTTACTGTCCAGAGGGGAGACAGATGTGGATGGTGAAGGAGGCCCTATCAGAGGTCAGCGCACGTCAGTTTTGTTTCTTCAGCACTTGCTGTGTTCAGGCGGTGCCCCGGGCCATGTGCAGAGCATCTGGGGACCCTGCCCATGGCATCCCAGGCACAGCTAGCATCTGCGCCATCTTCATACTTGGCCTGAGTTTTGGGGAAGTACCGAGGATGGCTTCTGCCTTTGCTGGAGAGAGTTGAAAGTCAGGGCAGCCCTCCACAAGGAGATGATCGCCAGCTGATTCCTCAAGAAAGAGAGGTGGTCCCCACATGGGTAGAGCAGGGCAGCATGTACAGACCTGGGTGTGGGTCTGGGGCATGTGCATCTGAGTGGGTTCTGCTGGGAGACAGCAGGGGTGAGTTGTGAAGGCAGTGGGAATTTACAGGATAAATTATCACTAAGGCGATGCCTGGAAAACATAAAATTGGGACTCTCTGGGGTAAACTTGGACTTAGGGTGACCCTGGGCGTGGGTGTTTTCAGGCTCTGAAGGCAGAGATTTAGGAAATTGGGGCAGAGCTGAGCCCCAGACGAGGATGAAGACCACCCTTGGGATGTTGAATGAGACAGGGGTGGAAACCCAGTGAATGTCCTGGGGGGTCAGTCCAGCAGGCAGGCAGCAGAGGAGACCGGTGTCCTCAAAGGCCCCTTGGGCCTACCTCTCAAAGTGCTGGGATGACAGGCATGAGCCACTGCTCCCTGCTGATACTTTTAAAATTTCTAAGCTACTCTCTCTCATACCCACTTCCGTATTTTTTTTAAAAAAACCAGGTTTATGGCTATATTTTTTCCAAGGGAACCAAACAGTTACCTGTTTGAAGTACAAATAACACCGTGTTTAAAAACCGAAAATGCCACTTTGCATAGAAGTTTCCAAATACCCAGTTGGTTTGAGCCTTGCATTGCAGTGTCACTACCTGCTCTTAAATTTCTACCCGATGTATAGATAGCGAGACAGGGACGGCTCGTACATCTTCAGGTTTCAGTTCTACTACCTTGGGCTATATTTTCATTTATTTTGGCACAACTGTGGGTGTGGCAAGCAATGCCAGGGTATTTATTTTGAAGCGTGTCCAATAACAGTTGGGAAGATTTTCACATTTTTAGAATTTTCATAGTAATAGTTATAATTTACAAAGAATTTAAAATTGTGTAGTCATTATTTTGCTTTTTTCTAGATGTGCCCCGAAACAGGGTTGCTAACTATCATTCTACATCACAGGATTAATAACAGTACCCTTTTGGAGTAGATGCCTGTAATCAAGGAATTCTGCCTAGTCAGTTCACTTTAAGCGTGTTTAAAAGGTTGTCTTTATCCTAGTTGGCACCTGTGGCTATAGTTGTTTTCACTGCTGAAGAATATTCCATGATGGAAGCCGTAATTCATCTGTTTTTCATATCGGTGGACATTTGGATTATTTTGGGTGGGTGTGTATGTCTATTCAGCCTTCATTTTTTCAGGATTTTTTGTAGAAGATAATGTAACAGTGTAACATCCTCTGCTAGGGAGCCAACACGAACCCTGATTACAGCCACACAGACTCTCACACAGACTCTCAGGCCTTGTTACCAACACACAGAACCATTTTCTTAAGTTGAAACACAGTAGCAGAACCTGAAGCCATGTGAACGGTTCCTCCGATCTTACACTTGGAATTCACTTTTTATTACTATGTCTGCTAATTAGGAAGCATATCAATTATACAGAAATCTGAGAATGTAAAATTATACGTTTATAACAGAAAAAACCTTATTTAATAGCCCAGAACACATGGCTATGTTTTTCCCTCATGCCCCACCACTGTTTTCTTTGCTTGAAATGGGAAATGACACTTGAATGCGGTTTTCTAGCGACTGTTAGCCTGGCATAGTTCTTCAGAGACAGAGGATGTAAAGCACATGGAGAATTTCTGTTTGTGGAATGTGATTTCCCGGTCGCCTCATTCAGGCTGCCGCCGCCTTCCCCTCTGGCCGCCTGCATCGTGGGACGTCTGAGAAGGTCCCTGTTTCATCCTCTGGAAATTCTGAAAAGGAAGGAGAGGAGGGTGTGCAGGGTATGGTGCATTTGTGTTGGTCTTCCAGCTTTTATTTGGAGTCTCCGCTACCTTGGTTCCTGCCTTTATGTCCCTAGCTCGTGGCTTCATCCTTGTGTCTAACTCACAGGCAGACAGATGGAAAGGGAAGTTGTATTCAGCCAACAGCTTGATCTTATTCTCAAGGCTTAAATCGACTGGGTATTTGGAGACTTCTGTGCAAATGGGCATTTTTGGTTTTAAAACACCGTGTCTTATTTGTACTTGAAATGGGGTAACTGGTTCTCTTGGAAAAAATATAGGCATAAAGCTGGTTCTTAAAAAAAAAAAAAAAAAAAAAAGGGAGTGGGTGTGAGAGAGTGGCTTAGAAATTACACCAGTAATGGTCGGGAGTGGTGGCTTATGCCTGTAATTCCAGCACTTTGAGAGAAGGAGGCAGGTGGATCCCCTGAGGTTAGGAGTTCGAGACCAGACTGGTGAACATGGTGAAACCCCGTCTGTACTGAAAATATGAAAATTAGCCGGGCATGGTGGCAGGCACCTGTAATCCCAGCTACTTGGGAGGCTGAGGCAGGAGAATCACTTGTACCCGGGAGGCAGAGGTTGCAGGGAGCCAAGATCGCACCACTGCACTCCACCCTGGGCGACAGAGCAGAAACACCATCTCAAAATAGAAAAAAACCAAAAAACTAAACAAAACAAAAACCCAAGTAATGAAAACCTGATTGCATCATCTGTGATGGAGATGGCGGATTATTTCATTTTTAGTGACAGGATGAATTGGATATGTTTGCAGTATTGATTTGACAAGGGAAATGGTGAGAACCAAATGTGCCGCCCAGCTTGGGCCTCGCCGTTGGCAGAAGACCGTGGCGGGCAACAGACTGGAGACTCGGAGACCGAGGGGAGAATTCTCATGCCTTGACGCTGGTGCAGTGTGTGCTTCTGGACTCCTGCTGGAGGGAGCTGCCCCTTTGCCTTGCAGGCTTTGGTGCAGTGGAGACCTTAGGACCTGCCCCTCCTGGCACACCTGTGGGTGTGGCGAGCAGTGCCAGGGCTGAAGCACAGGTGCTGAGCCCGGAACGTGGGACGGGAGAGGCTGCACACGCCGGCAGGCGTCTTCTCCAGCAGCCGGGGGTTTCCGCAAGGGGGCGGGGCGTTGGTTTTCCTCCTTGAATTTGGGTGGGGAGGGTGTCCTGGGGTGCTGTCTGCACTTGTGTTGCTCTGAGGTCAAGTTGTGGCCCCGAGTCCCTGTCCCTCTGCAAAGTGAGGGTTTGCCCATTTTCAGGTCAGATTTCCCTTGGGTCCGGGTCTCTAGGAGTGGGGCGCATTCCAAGGGGGCGTGAGCACGGTGGACGCGTGTGGGCCTCTTCCTCTCCCCTCAGCTCCTGGGCTGTGTGTGAAGAGCTGCCCAGCGGAATCACCTGTGTGTGAAGAGCTGCCCAGCGGAATCACCCTCCTGCCTGGTGTTTCATTCACCAGAAATCGTTCTCACTGTGGACTCTTGAGTCAAATGTAATCCAGGAATGGAACGTGCTGTTGCTGGATGCCACACACAGCATCAGGAGCTTAGTTGGGGATTATATGATCTTACCCCACACCTTAAAAGTAAAGACTGTAGTTGTCAGGCGTCTGAGCCCAAGCCAAGCCATCGCGTCCCCTGTGACTTGCACGTATATACGCCCAGATGGCCTGAAGTAACTGAAGAATCACAAAAGTGCAAATGCCCTGCCTGGACTTAACTGATAACATTCTACCAGAAATAAGTGAAAATGGCCAGTCCTTGCCTTAAGCGATGGTTTTTTTTTGTGTGTGTGAAATTCTTTTTCCAGGCTCATCCTGGCTCAAAAAGCTCCCCCACTGAGCACCTTGTGACCCCCACTCCTGCCCGCCAGAGAACAACCCCCATTTGACTGTAATATTCCTTTACCTAACCAAATCCTATAAAACGGCCCCACACTTAGCTCCCTTCGCTGACTCTTTGGACTCAGCCCGCCTGCACCCAGGTTAAATAAACAGCCATGTTGTGCTCACAAAGCCTGTTTGGTGGTCTCTTCACATGGATGTGCATGACAATAGTTAAGGGGATATTGAAGTCTTTGGCAGCTCCAAGAGCTTTTTCAGTTTGTGTCGGGCCATTGTAGGCAGAAGGAAATACTTGCTTAGAGACTCTTACAGAAATGTTCGGTGCAGTGCCATTAACTCGTGGAATAAATGTGTAACTTTCCATGGCAGACCTCTGGAAAGAGATGCTCTTTGAGTGCACCCTGGCCTGCTCGCTACAAGAATCGGCCGTGTCACCCCGCTTTCCGTGGGTCTGCAGGTGTGCGTGGTCCATTGCCCTGCACTGTGGCCATGGAAGGGAAGATGATCTGGAATGCTGGCGACAGTTATCGGTGCGTGTTGATGTGTGCTGCTTTCTACAGGGGAGAACATTTCTGTTTAATAAACATCTCATCTCGATGATGACTGCAAGATATTTGAGTCTCATTCAATAGTGTTTCTGGGTTCCTTCTGTTTTTATCTGCTTTCTAGCACTAGGCAAGTGAAGACATGGAAAGTAAAAACCCATCGAACTTGTAGAGACATGGTGTTGTGGAGGAGCAGACTGTAGCCTCTGGCTCTGTTTAAAGATTGTAGTAAACCTCTTACCTGGCACGGTCAGGGTGTAAATTATCTTGTTTAATCGAAATGTGTATGAGTCAAAGCTGGCGCCTGCATTGTTGATGAAATACCAGATTTTAAGGGAACATGTCAATGTGCTGTAAGATACCAACAAAGTTCCTCACTGAGGTTCGGCGCGGGTTCGGAGCAGCTGGGCCTTAGGTCACCAGGGTCGTCTCTGGGAGCAGATGCTCAGTGTGGGCATTAGTCACTTAGCCTTTCCAGAGCTGAGGAGCAGCTCTCTGTGGTGGTTTTTGGAACCTGTATTTTGAGTCAGTTTGTCCCACTTGACTCGAAGTTGCCGCGCGATTTCAGACCTTTGCCTCCACCGTGCGCTCGTTTTCTTGTCCCCTGATAACTGCCTCGTTTGCCCCGGCCTGACATTTGAGCCTCGTCGTTCATGGACACAGGCTCCGTGGTGGGGCAAAGGCCGCGACTCCGGCTTGCACAGTTCTGTGACTCTCACCATGGTTTATCACATCACTCCCGGGATCTCCCATTTAGAGGAAGAGTGTCCCTTTCCTGCAGGCCCTGTGTGGTGTGGAAACCACCCCTACCTACCTTTCTCCTGTTTGAACTGTACCGTGAAGCTATTTCTGTTCTAGTCAACCGTCAGAATTTAAGGAACAGTGATTTATGTAACTTATCACACGCTTCTGAGCAATTCTTTATGAATTTCATTCTGTTGTGAAATTATTGCAGTTTTCATGGCTATGCTGGTCTCATGTTGTGGCCCTTGAAATGAATTCCCTTCCCCATTGTGTGTTAAGGTTGTGCCTGGGAGCTGTTGAGGCCTCACCTCTGCTTTAGGGCAGTGGCTTTGCTCTCCTGACAACAGGAAGAATCTTATTTAGAGCACTTCTAATGTAGTTTTTGCTTCCAGACAGAGTTACTTTTTTTCACAGAGACAGCCACTAAAGTCATAAATTATGCTGAGGATGCACACACACGGGTCAGCTGACAGAGTGGAGTCCAGAACAGATCCAAAGATGCAAAAGCAGTTCAGTGGAATTTGAGTCTTTTCAACAAATGGTGCTGGAATTATGGGACAGCCATATGCAAAAGAGTGAAAACAGGGAGAAATTTCTGTATGAAAATTAAGGTGGATCATAGCCCTGAATGTAAAATACCAAACTACAAAACCTGCAGAACAAAGGGAAATTGTGGAGACCTAGGGTGAGAGCTCTTAGCCATACCATGATCCATAATCAAGGAAGAAAACAAGTAGGTAAGACTCATCAAAATTAAACTTCTAATATAAAAGACACCCCTAGGGAATTGAAGAGACACATTTTCGATAGATGGGGAGAAGATGTCTACGAACCATGCAGCCGGCAAAGGACTCGTATCCAGAATGCACAGGACTCCCACGGCTCATGACAGAGAACAAACCACCTGACTTAAAAGCGGAAGGGACCTGAACAGATGCTTCGCTGAGAAGGACGGGAGGATGGCCCGAAAGCATCTGAAATGACCTTCAGCGTGACTGGTTGCACCGAGATGTGCACCGAAGCCGCAGTGAATTTGTTCACACCCCTGCTGGAGCGCCTGACTAAGGTCTTCCGACAGCCCCAGGTGCTGGTGAGGACCGGCAGTCGGGACTCCTGTGCGATGCTGGGGTTCAGCACGGTGCAGACAGCTTGGCGGTTTCTTACAAAACTGAACTCACACAAACGTGGGGCCCGGTGACCCCAATCCTGGGTATTTACCCTAGAGAAACAGAATCTGATGTTTAAGAAAAACTGTGCCCAGATGTTAATAGCGCTGTCTATAGTTGTCCAAAACAGGTTACAATGTGCCACAGCCATATGTGGAATAATAAATACCCAGCAGTCCCGAGGCCTGGCTGTTGATCACAGGACACCCTGGGTGCACCTCCAAGCACGATGCCCAGGAAATTGTGATTTTGCGAGTGTTTTGCCACAACGCTCGCAAAAGATAGACCCGAGTCATGGGAGGACACGGAGGGGGTGGTTGCTGAGAATGGGAGGGTATGCTTATGAGGCCCCGTGAGTGGGTTTGGGGCTGTTGGACTGTTCTGCTTGTGTGATGATGATTATGGGAATATTTGTGCCGAAATTCACAGAACTGAACACTGTCCACTTTACAGTAATTTTTAAAAAGTGGTAATATGCTCATTTTCGGTACTGTTTTTAATGGAAGATGGAGTTTGCAGATGATTTGTCAGGGCAAGCCTGTCTCAAGAGTTTGTAGACGATTCGTTAGGGGCCTATCTCAGGGCCCTTGGGTTGGGTTGGGTTGGGTTGGGTTGGGTTGGGTTGGGTTGGGTTGAGTTGGAAAAGCCTTCTCTGTTGTGGGCAGTAGTATGGGGCGTGGAAAGGATATTGCCAAGGAAACATGTAGAATCCTTTGAGGAAACGTGTATTTCTAACTTGCTATAAGATAGAATTGGAAATTGTAATGGTTTTGTTTTCTAGAGTCTTGGTAGAATAGGGAAGACAGTGTAATAAAAGCTAATTTTGAAATGAAGAATTTTAAAGATTTTCAACAGCAATTGCTCTAGGAAGTCACCCTGGAAATGTTTTTAAAGATGTTCAATAGCAATAGCTCTAGGAAGAGTCACCCTGGAGTTGCTTCTTGAGCATTGGTTTCCTGGCTGTATCTTCCGACTTTCATTTTTAAGTTTTGCTGTGAGTTGGGGATGTGTGGGAATAGCCATCCCAGCCCTGCAGGGGGGTGCATGTGCCCCGAGGCCTGAGGCACTGTTTCAACCTAGCTTGCAACATGGGGACTCTTGTCAGTGGCTGGAGTAAGAGTACCAGCCTGGCAGGCTGGGGGGAGCCCCAGGGTGGTCTGGGCACTGTCCTCCCTGCCTGCAGGATGGCAGCTGGAGGAGCTCGAAGGCTGCCTGCCTCGTGGCTGTCAGCGCAGCAACCCCTCCTGGCCCTGGAGCAATCTTTGGGTCCATGAGTCTCTGCACCGGGACTTGCCTCCTGGGACCTCCGCCACAGTCCTGAGGGCCCTGGTGCCACTTTCCCGGTGGGACCCAAGCCTCAGGCAGCTGCGACCCCAGATTCGGTTGCTTTCCCTGCCGTCTCATTGCAGCACGAGTGCTCATCTCACTCAATGTAGAACCTCAGGTTCCTTCAAGATCCCCAGAGATGGAATCTCCCAATTTAACAAGATAGTTGGTGACAAGATTTGAGCGGCACTGATTTAACTCAGCTTCCAGAGTTTAAGTTCCCAAGACACAGTCCTGCTCCTTCCCTGGCCTCATCCTGTGTGGCTGGTGTGGATGCGGGGTTTCCGGAGGGTGGGGCTGTGGCAGGTCAGCAGCCAGGGGGATGGCTCATTATTGATCGCTCAATGCCTTGAGGATAACTAGGATTAATGACCTTTATAGGGCTGTAGGTTTGGAGTATATATATATGTGTGTGTATATATATACATATTTAAACGAGGTGGACACGGTTATCACTGCATTTTTCTGACATGAAACTTGGAGAGCAGAGGGTTTAGGAAACTCCTGAAGCCACACTGTCAGCGGGACTCGGGCGGTCTGGCCTTAGACCCTGCACTGTTTGCCCCTCACCACGCTGTCAGCAGACCCGGGTGGTCTGGCCTTAGAACTCACGCTGGTCGCCCCTCCCTGCCACGTTGTGGGGATTTTCCTGCTTCTGGGCAGCATTTGATAGCTTGTGAAACAAGACCAAGACTTACTATGAGTGGATTTGCCATTATCTGAGATCCAGAACGTTTCCTGGACCTGGCGTTGCCGATGTCATGTAAGGGAAGGTAAAAACATTTTCATTGTGGTCACTGGGGCTCCGGAAATGGTATTTTTCCCAGTGAAAGTTTACTCATAAAAGTCTTTTAACTCAATACTATGTGAACAGGAAGAAATGTGTTGGGCTCTAGTTAAATGTCTCAGAGCCACAGAAGTAAATGAGGGCACCTTCCGAGCACAGCCTCCCGGAGGAGGCCAAGGACGTTTGTCTGGAGGGTTTGCCATGAAGCAGGACTTGGGCAGGGCTGGTCTGCCTAGGGAGGCCTGTGCCATGATGTAGGTTAGTTGAAGTAGTTGACGGGTGGTGGCTTGAGGTCGGTGGTCCCCGAGGAAGCCCCTAGCAAGGCCGGTTTCCGTGGGATGGAAAACTGCCGTTCAGTGGCTGTAATCTTGGCTTCACGGGTCTGACATACAATCCTGCCCTCGGATACTTGGATCCCAGCCAGGTCAGATGGCCCTGAAAGGACATTCGGACTGTGATGGCTGCACCCATTCTCAGCATCTGTAGGGTCTCCTATGTATGTGTGTGTTTCCATTTTCTTTCAGCACAATTTCTCCCAGTGAAGTCGTGAGAAATAGAAGGAAAGGTGGAATGAAGATGTGATTGAGGAAAGTGTGGTGTGGTCTTCGACCTTATTTTGCCTTGGTTGGTGCTCAAGAACTCCACCTGACCTCAGAGCTGAGCGTTTCTGCCAGGAAGTCCTGCCTTTTATCCTACCTCGAGGCCTGTTGAGACACTCCAAGAAGCTTCGTTAACAAATTGCCTTTTCCTTTTACAGCAGTTGGATATATTTGCAGCAAAACAAAGGAATAACCCCCAATATGGTGATGAAATGCATTTAAGTATAGATAGCATTCAGTCTTGAAGGGCCTGGGATTTTAATCATCTTTGGGTCATGTAACAAGTGGTGTTGGTGATTAAAATCTCCTGACAGCTTTGTTCTGCCACGTTCCTCAGTTTTGAATGATGATCTTCCTGGTGTTGTACCTTGGGAGGGGCGTTTGTGTCAGTAGAGAGCAGAGTGGTGGTTCCCAGAGGCTGCGAAAGGACAGAGGTGAGGCCCCTGAAGGACACTGGTCTTCCTGGTTTAGGGGTTTGGGGCTCTGCCACCGTCCTGTGTCCGTGTAAATTATACCCAGGATCATTTTCACTCGCCCCACTTTAGTTGAGTATTGGAGCTTCAGGATATGTGTGTGCCCACGTCACCTGGGCCGTGATCCTGGAGTTGGGTGAGACTGATTCCCGGGTTTATAGAATTACTCTGGGATTATTGAAAACAGAAGCACTTGAGGCATTCATAATGCTATTTCCTGAACGTAATTTATGTTCAGTTCTTCAGAAACATTTATCTGAGGAAGCATCTATAATTTTTGTTTTCTGCCACTCAGTGCTAGAAAGAATTGTGCAACACTCGAGTGGCATTATTCCTCTCCCTCCACCATGCAAGCAAGATTAAAGGTACCTCTGGCTCCCCTCAATCTTCTCATCTACAGGGTGCCAGGCATGGCAGTGTGCTGCCTTCCGTCTTCTTTTTGGGGAGAATTAGTTGTGTTTGTGTGTACTGCCCAGCTCAGCCTCGTGCAGTTGTGTGGGTGAGGAGCTTGGATGCTAGGTGACCCTCCCAGGCCTGCCTCCCACCTCCCTAGGCCTTGTTCTAAACTGACAGATAAACAGTGTGTTTTGGAAGAGGACAACAGCAGGGCAGGAGAGAGTTTGTTCAGACTTTCTCCTTGCACTGACGTTTGAGCCTTCATCCAGCCTGGGCACTTCTACAGAGCTGCGTTTGTGTGTTGCAAACCATTCCCTCCCAGTAACCGTGCTTTCAGAGGTTTGGAAATGTGACATAACTCATCTTCAATTTAAAGCGTACTATCAAATTTTAGTGTTGAAACTGATGTATTTTATGGCCTTTATTTGATTTCTCTTGATTTTTTTTCCCATATGAGACAGGGCATCTTAAGGGACACAGCCTGGTGTTGGCCGCCTTTCCTAAGGATGGAAGTGAATTCTGAAAGCCCTTTATGTAGGCAGCGAAGGCCTCTTTTATTTTGGCCTAGTCAGGTATATAATTCTTTTTCTCTTTGGTTTTTTTGAGACAGGCAAAAAAACCTTTTTGTTGCCCAGGCAGTGGTGTGAGCACAGCTTACTACAGCCTCAACCTCCCAGGCTCAAGTGATCTTCCTGCCTCAGTCTCCTGAGTAGCCAGGACCCACAGGCACATGTTCCATGTGTCCCCATGCCTGACTTAGTTTTGTATTTTTTGTAGAGATGGAGTTTTGCAATGTTGCCCAGGCTGGACTTGAACTCCTGGACTTAAGCAGTCCAGCTGTCTCAGCCACCCAAAGTACTGAGATCACAGGCATGAGCCACCGTGCCTGGCCAAGTGTGTTTCTAATTTCAAAATTAAGAGGACACCCATCCAGTTAATTACATCTCTATTGGAACATGCTGCTTATAGTGCATTAGGAAAAATCATCCAGAACTTGGAAAAGGAGCTGGACAGACACAGCCCTTCGAGGTTGTCCGATGAACCCCTGGGGTCTTTAACTATCTGGAGGGATGTACCATGTCAGACTCACTGTTGACCGGCTGAAGCCTAGGTTTCATGAGGTTATGTGTCAGCTTGTAGTACTTTCTCTGGCAGAGATGCGAGTGACTTCTGCTCAGTGACAGGCTCATCTCAGGGACTTCATGGCCTGAGGGACGGCAGCCTGTTTGAGCTGATCGAGCAATCTCGCACTACCCTTATTTTCTGAAACGCCTATGAGTGACTTCTCACACGGTCTTTGAAGCGGCTTCATGCCCGCGCTCCTTGGTAATGATCGAATGCTTTTTTTGACCCCTCATCCCTTTCTTTGGGGTGTTCCAGTCTCAGTTCTCATGATGTGTTCTGCTTCTGCAGGAATTTCTGAAGCTGCTGAGTGTAGAAAGCACTGAGGAGGCTGTGCTCCCACCCCTGTGAGCCTTCCAGGCGTCATCCTCTCCCCTTGGTGAGGCAGCGTCCATGACACACCGAGGAGGCTGTGCTCCTGTCCCCCGTGAGCTTTCCAGGCATCCTTGTCTCCCCTCCAGGAGGACAGGAGGAACCTTTCAAACCCTTCTTAAACTTGTTTTCATGTCTTTGTTTTAACAGTTTTCTTTGCATCATCTCCCTTATCCAGAAGTGAGGGTGAACGCTGAGTTATTCACGGGAGTCAAGAAACCACACGCAGCCCAAAGTGACGTTTGTTTCCCTGAAATGATTTGTGTGTGTTCACCTTAAAATGCAACTCAGTAAAACAGGTGTGTTTTGAGGAATGACTTTAAATTACCTAGGTAAAAATGTGACAGTTAAATTTCATCATCTGTGTGGGTGTCCACAACCCCCTTCTGTGATTGCATGTGAGTTTGTGACTTGTGGTTATTTTTGAAGAAAGAAAATCTGTTGCTGAGGACTTCAGATGGTGTGCTGGGATTGTGTAGGGTGGACATCGGGGGCTTCAGTGTGTGGCTTCCTTGAAGAGGTTCAAATTAAGGCTGAGAGTCCCTACTCCAAAATGCTCCAAAACCTGAAACATTCTGAGCTTCCTCATGACACTCGAAGGAAATGCTCTTTAGAGCACTTTGGATTTCAGGCTGGGGATGGTCAACTGGAAAGTGAAATATTGCAAGACCCTTCTGGCCCCAGGAGCTTGGATAAGGACATGGAGGGGGCCTGTGCCGGGTGTCCCTGGAGTGTGAGGCAGCCTGGGCTCTCTGAACTGGTTTTTTGTAGGAGCCACAGAAGGGAAAAGAGGGTCAAAGTGGCCACGCCTGGCTCCTGAGAAGGCTGGACCAGAAGGAGGTGGATGCGGAGTACAGCAGTTGAGTCCCCAGCGTCCGGGACTCCTGTCCCTGGTGGAGTTGAGAGCCTCCTCTAGTTGTGGCCTCTCCGCTGTCAGCAGCCACTGAGGCCTGAAGGGAGAGGGGGCTGATGAGAGGAGGAAGGATAGGCCAGCTTCTGGAGAGGGCCAGCATCGGCCTGTGCTAGCCTCGTTTGTTACTCCTGCGTCCAGTGTGCACGGCCGTGCCTCGTGGTGTAGCGGTTCCCGGGATGCACAGCGCTCTTGTCTGCAGTAACGTCTTTGTCTCCGACCCTTGGAGGCAAGTTACCTTTATCCCCAGTGAAAAGAGGTAGAAAATCTTACAGAAATGCATTTGCTCTAATGTCTGTTTTCCGATAAGACATGGTCGCTTAGGCTAAATCTTTGTGAGGTCAAGACAGGAGGATCACTTGAGGCCAAGGGGTTGAAGACCAGCCTGGACATCATAGCAAGACCCCATCTGTATAACAGAAGTTAGCTGAGTGTGGTGGTGCGTGCCTGTGGTCCCTGGTACTCTGGAGGCTGAGGTGGGAAGATCACTTAAGGCTACAGTGAGCTGCTATTGCTCCACTGTACTCCAATCTTGGCGACAGAGCCAAGACCCTGTCTCAGAAAGAAAAGTTAAAAAAAAATCCAGAAATGTCATTTTCTTTTAAAATCATCCCAAAAGAAAAATCGTTTTTTTCTAAGAATGTAAAGGGTAACTGATACGATTCTTTCCTTGCATTGTTTCTCCTTTTCGAATATCTACAGTAGTCCGTCCACATCGTCTCTCATCTCATTACAAAGCAGCAGGTGTCTTTGAGGTTAGTGGTGTTTCTCTGTGTCGCACCTTGGAGAACAGCCAGCATGAAACCTCTTACCACGATCGTGCACATCGTTTGTAGTCCCAATTAAAATCCTCTCCAGAGACGCCTGTGCTGCTTATTATAGCAGAACTTTGGTTGTGCTGAAATGTGCATTCAGCTAATGGTTTTAAGTTCATATCTGAGATGATGCTGTATAATTCCTGAAGCATATGGGATCAGTAATGATTGAAGATAATTCTGGCTGATGTCATTTGGAGGATATTTTTCACTTCAAGTTAAAACTTCCTTCGCGATAGTCATTTTGGGATTCATTTAACTATGTGCTTTATTTCATAGCTCAAATTTTCATTAGTCATTTCATACCATAGGATTTTGAAAGCAGATTTGGCAAAACCTTTCTAACAAAATGTTTGCTTATGATGTCCCAAGGAACAGCACTCAGAATTGCTGGTAACTGTGGTACATTTTAAGGCTGATGATAGAAGTCACTTGAATGGTAAGGGCTGCTTTGTGAGGCAGATGGGGTTTGAATCCCGACCCTCCTGATATGCAAGCCCTGACCGTGGCCTTCTCTCCTCTCCCCTGGGAGATGGGAAGGTGCCAGCATCCACCTCACAGGCCGTCCTGAGAACCTGGGACTAAGGGCTTGTGTTCCTCTTGCAGGTGGCACAGACGTGGGGGCTTGACGATACACACACTGCAGGCTGCCAGTGTCAGGGTAATCCAGTTTTAGTCATAAAGGTGGGATTTGCTTTGCTCCCCTGCAGACCAGGTGCGGTGCTGCTGTTGTAGCAGGTGTGTGGATCCTCTTGGGTGGTCCTCAGGTGGACAAGGAGTCACCGATTCGGATTCCCAGTGTTAGATGTGAGGGGACCATGGACCTCATGTGTTCAGAGGGGAGGAGTAAAAAGCTTCCCTTGTATTTCCAGAACTGTCTATCCCAGGAATGCCAAACCACTGGCTTTCACCTGACGCTGTCGTAGGTGACACTGTCTGGAAATGAGGACTCATGTTCCGCATACTTGAGCCAGTACCCGTCTCCCTCCAGGGCCGTGGCCCAGCCCTCCTCATTTCGCTGGGTTGCCAGCCTGGGGATCTGTGAGCCCAGTGACGTCTCCGGTCTCGGCCCCCGCTCCCCGTGGGGACAGGAGGTGGCTTCAGGAGGCTGGTGATGAGTGCCTGAATGAAGCCGACTTGTGACTGCAGTTCTGTCTAAGGGCCTCCCCGGGTGTTAGATGTCAGTAAATGACACCTGTGTGTGGATCTCATGTGATGAGAGAAACAGTGGGGGAAACCAAAGCTTGTGGAGTCTACAGGTTCTGAACTTGGAGGTGTGTGCACCTGTGTACTTGGTGAGGGGTGTGACGTCCGGAATGAGTGTGCACGTGTGTCACGTTTGTGCATGTGTGGTTGAGTGTATTTAGCAGGTGTGGGTGGAGTGAGCATGTTCATGTGTGTCGTATGTATTTGAGGGTGTGTGTGGAGTGTGTACACGAATCATATTTGGTGAGTGTATTTGAGGGTGTGTATGGAGTACATACATGCGTTTGCGTGTATACTATTGGGTGAAGCGGTGGCATGTGTGGAGTAAGCATGCACACGTGTATGCTGTGTGTGGGGTTTCTAAGTGGTCCTCCCCTGAGCCTGCTCCTGGGCCCTGCTGTCCTGGCAGCTTTACAGTTTGGTGCGTCTTTGATTCTGGAAGATTCTGGAACCAAATTCTGAAGCTGTGATCACAAACTTGCAGCCCTGGAGGACGCTGGCCTGTGGAGCCGGCACGAGGGTCTCTGTGCTGGCCTCTCCCTGGGCTCTGTCCACAGAAGAGCATGTCCGATGATTGAGCTGTGCGGGTCTGTGGCTCCCCAGCCTCGAGTCAGCCCTCGGTTCTGTCCCACCTCTGTTTTTCTTGCTGAGGGGCTCCGGGAAGTGGTGCCTGGGATGGCGTTTTCACCCTGGGGTTGCTTCGCCAGCTGCCCAGGTGCTGGCTGCCTGAGCCCTGCTGCCGTCCTGGGTGGACGGGGCTGTCGCGGGGACATCCCTGAGCACCCGCGGGAAGGCAGGTTTAGGAAGTGCCAGAGGTGAGTGGCTTCCTCCCACACTTGATTTTCTGGAAAGTTCTGGGTCTCCTGTTTTTCCCTAAGGGAAGTTAGAAACTGAGTTTCTCTTGAGGGGAACGTCTTTGCAAAGTCTGCTGTTTGAATGTTCCCCAGGTGTGGAATACTCGGGGCCATATGTGTTTGGGAACATCCGTGTCCTGAGCGAATTCAGTAAGGAATGGAGAGAGGCCTCCTACCAGCTTGGCCTCTGTTTCCAGCTTGTTGAGGGTTGACGGCTGCTGGTATCCCAGGGAGAGTTAAACACTGGGCGGTGTGGGATGGGAATGTTTGCTCTGACAAGGACAGTGGGAAAGCATCTAAACAAACGTCGCTGTTCTCCGGGCTCCTCGGGGTCGAGCTTGTTTTGTGGTGTTGAGGGAAAGCTACCCTTGTTCCTGTTCCTCACCATTTGAAAGGTGTCCAGGACACGTTTCTCTGGAGAGGTGATGTGCGTGAGTGGGGGTCAGGTCGCAGGCTCCGAGGTTATTTGGGACCTGTCAACTGATTTCCTGAACACGCAAGTGCTTGGTAAAGATGTTCCTGATTAGCTAAAACATTTCAAGAGGACGTGATAGCTGGTGGTTGTTTAAAGACTATCACAATTTTCCTGTTACTTTTTAAATGCCTGTTGAATAAGGGAGGATTCACGTATTTTTATTTTCCTGTCTGCATACTTGATATTTTGTTTTTTGTTTTTCATGTGGGTGTGCAGTTAACAGGATTTAGAAGCAGTCTCAGCCCTGGGGAGACTTCATGGCCGCCTCAGTCAGTGCTGAAGGGAGGCAGGGATTTGGGGGCTACCTCCTCCACAGGAAGGACACCAAGGGCCAGAGGTCAGCAATCTCAGTGAGGTCACAAAGACGGGCACACCCAGCACCCTGGCCCATGTGCCTCTCCTTCACCTTTGTCTCTGCTCAAAGCTGCTCTCCTGGGTCATCACTGGTGATCTCTAGGTGCGTGCTTGCTTCTTGCAGAAGTGGTGCAAGAAGCACCCACTGGCTGTGGTCAGTGTGGGCCCTCAGGACTTCCCTGTTTTTGGCTCACATCAATATTGGGCAGTGGTGTATGTTTGCTTTGGAGTGGTAGATCCGGTGGATTTTGGCTTTGACAACTCATTTTAATACCTGTTCTCCTAGGTGCTGGGACCCTCTCCTAAGCCGCCTGTTCTCCTAGGTGCTGGAGCCCTATCATAAGCCGCATGTTCTCCTAGGTGTTGTGACCCTATCATTAGCTGTGTGTTCTGCTAGGCGCTGGGACCCTATCGTAAACTGCTTGTGAGAGATCTCGGAGGTGCTCCTTATGAGGATCCGCTGCCTCACCTGAGGTGGAACAGTTGCAATTCAAAACCACCCCCCAGAAAAACTGTCTTCCATGAAACCCATCCCTGGTGCCAAAAAGGCTGGGGGACAGCTGGCCTAACGCGGGCTAAGATGTCAGTAGATTTTTGAACTCGGGCCTCAGTTGAAGAGGATTAGATTTTGAAAGGTGGGGTTTGAAGGCTTCTAAAGGGCAGGTTTTCATCTCCAGTGGGGCCTGGCCAGAACTGGGTAGAACTGACCCAGAAGCTGACAACTAGTCAGGCTGGCTCACTGCCTGTGTCCTGTGTGTGCAGCCTTGCTGTTCATTCAATTGTCTGGTGGTGGTGTGGATTCCATCCACAGCCTCAGAGTAGTGGAACCCATTACTTCAAGGCTGACCTTATTTAACTTTATCAAAAAGACATGAAAATCATTTAGTATAAATCTTCCAGATACCTGTATCCTTTCTTTTCCCAGAGGCTTTTAAGTATTGCAACTTAAAAATCTTCAAAAATATCTTTAAAGGAAAACCTCTAAATATATTTTTGATGAGCACCCTTGAGAGCTTTAATATGTGAAGTAAATTCCCTTGACTTTTGTATTCCTAGAAACTCGTTCATGTTTGCAGATGACTTTGTATTTTGTCAACAGTGGCCACTGGTTGGTGACCATCACACCTGCCGTGTATCATTTAGAAAGTTGGATGTGGATGTATTCACTTTTCAGACACACAAACACATGGGCTGTTTGTTTTTGGTTTTGATTTTTTTGGTTTTTTTTCTCCCCCCAGCTGAATTCAAGAAAGGGAAACAAGCAGACAGTGTAAGTACCAGAAAGCGTCTAAGTGGCTGGGTGGGGGATCCTCCTATGGTGTTGGATTGTGTTCTGCCAGATATCGCTCCTCGAAAAGCTGACCCTGAAACGGCTGGCATTGTCCTCACCCTGGGACATTCGTCTGTCTCACCAGAAAATGAAGAATCTGCCAGAGTACTGTGAGTCAAATTCAGTCAGAAATCGATTAAATAAGAGGCTTTGTCTCAAAGGCCAAAATATGAGGACACATTTTTAATTTTTAAGGAGTGCTTCATTGTGAGTCAGTTCTGACGTGTACTGCATTAGGAAACCTCTGAACTTCCACGGTCAGGCCCAGAACTCTGAGGGAAAAGTGGTTGTGCCCTTCCCACTGTTTTTGTCACTAGCTGTATTGATTTCCTTAAAACCCTTTTTATATGAGTTCTATTATAGTTTGAAAAAAATTCACTTAGGTAGAACTGGAAGCGTTTGCGCCGTGTTAATACTCATGACCCGTTCTGGGTCTCGGTATATGTGTACTGTATAAATGTACATGTGTGTATGTGGTGTACACATACTACGTGTATTTCCACTGTGCATGTATTTACAATGTATAGGTATGTACACTACATTTGTGTCCTACACACGTGCATGCTGTAGGCATGCATGTACATGTGTATATGTGTGTATGGGGATGATTATATGCACACTAGTTGGACACCTATCTGTTCTACATGTGTACATACATGCATGTATTTAATGCCACATACATACCTGTGTACGTGCACCATGTGGGTATGTGCACATTATTTCTGCAGATGTGTATATATACATATGTGCACACAAGCATGCATGTACACCATGCACACTGAATAAACTTCTGGATATGTACACAATAATACGTATACATGCTGCATATGTATGTACACTATTGCATATGTGTATACGTTTTATATGTTAGTGTACTGATGTACATTGTATACGTGTGCATATGTGTACACTGCGCATGTGTATGCATGCTGTAGTGCACTTACGTACATTGGATAAGAATGTTATATGCATGTGTATACATATAGCAAATAGCATACCTGTGTACATACGGATGTGCTTGTGTATGCCATATGCATGTACATACAGGTTATAGTATACCTGTGTACACTGTATGCATATAGACGTGTGTACATGCTCTGCATGTACATACATGTTAGCATACCTATGTACATTTGCTATATGGATGTGTGTATGCTCTATGCTTGTACACACGTAGTGAACTTGTTTGTACACTATATATATTTGGATGTGTGTACACTCTATGCATGTACCCTACATGGATCTGGATGTGTGTGCACTCTGTACGCACGTAGTGCACTTATGTACACTCTACGTATTCGGATGTGTGTACACTCTATGCAGGTACACGTGTTACAGTGTGCCATATATGTACACTATGTGGATGTAAATGTGTGTGTGCTCTGTGGCACCAGGAATAGGGCTCCCGCAGGGATCCAAGAACGCACCATCTCGCTGGCACCGGAGCGTGTAGGATGAAAACAGTTGTTTGTTACAACCTAGTTGAAATTTGGCAGGTTACTCTACCCTTTGCAACGATTTAGGAACAGTCACTTCATTGATGTGTGTGTTCCTGAAATCATAAACAGCTCTGTGAGGTGTGTCTCATCCCCAGACGAGAGAGGGAACCGAAACAACAATGACTCGGTCACTTAAGTGAGGTAGAACTAACAGAGCAGCTGTCTAGCTTTCTGTATTATAACTTTGTCAGCAGCTCAATGAGAAATCGGCACTCATCAGGAAATGTGTCCACTTTCTACTGTTCTTTATTCGTGGCGTATTAACTGCCTCGTGTTATTCCTCACGATGTAGCAAAATCCCTCCTAGAGTTGTGAATATAAACAGTCCATGACAAATGTAGTATCTTCTTTGTAACATTGAAAACGATATGTAAGTTCATCTTCAGATATTGTTTGGAAGGATGAGAAGGAAGATGTTTAGGAGGGAAAATAAGGACTTTGTGCAAAATATTTCCAAATTTGGAATTTGAGAATACTAAATCTCACATCTAAGATCATAGGTAGTTTTTTGGGGGGGTTTTAAAATTAGTACTTGGTTTTCCATGTCTTTGGGAATTTCAGTCCTGATGGAGGATTGCAAGAATAATCTGATTTTTCAGAATAGAAGGACAGTCTGTCTCAAAGGTAAATTCCAGGTTCTACCATAGAGAAATAGAAATTGCTGTCAACTTTCTGTAAGGTTCTTCAGTTCTTTCCTCTTCTGTGGTTAAAAAACCATCTCTGGGTTTAGTCTCAGCCAAGTTCCTCTTATGAGGTTGCCTAACTTTTCACACAGCTGTTCAGAGTCTTCATCATTCGTAGTTAACTTGTTAAAAGCAAAACCTTGTACTAGTTAGATCTGGGCACCTTGAAGGCAGGGGTTTGTTTTATATTTTTAATAAGCAGCAGGGTGATGGCAGGGCTAGGGCCCTTCATCCCATCATGCGTTCCTCTGAGCTTTCAGAGCTCTCACTGCATGCTGAGTGGTGTTGGCTGTTTAGGGTTTAAATAGGAAGACGAGGCTCTGCGACTTGGGACGCTCTTACCACCTTCATAGAGAGCTTGGTGACACTTTAGCATGACAGTTCGTGCCCCTGCTGTGTATACTTTGTTATGGCCTCACAGAAAGGGTATTGATTTAAACGTGACTAATTTCTTCATGTTTACTTTTGCCTTTATTCCTAGTTACAGTCCTGATAATTTTTCTTCCTTTAAAATCTTGCTAATGGCTAGTGAATTAGTGATAAACTATATTTACGTGTTCTCTAAATCTAGCGATTTAATTGGAGGTCATTCTTCTTGTACCATGTGTCAGTGCTATGTCAGGATGGCTCAGTTTTACATTGTCAAAGGATTAACTAGAACAGGATGCAGCCTTACTGGAAATTGCTCGTTTGTGAAATACAGGCACTTTATTTTTTGTTATACTCGAGGTGTGTTCAAATGTAAACATTTTGAGCCGTGTTAGAAGGATATACAAGATTGTAATGAAGAAAGCAGCAACTTGATCAAGTACTAGCTAATGAATTTTATGTTTTAAGTATATGGACTGTGGACCTTGGCAATCAGTTCTCATCTTGACCTTTTATTGTTTTATTAGAATCTTGCTCTGTCACCCAGGCTGGAAGGGTGGAGCCCAGGAGTACGATCTCCATTCACTGCAACCTCTACATCACAGGTTCAAGCGATTCTTATGCCTCAGCCTCCCTAGTAGCTGGGGTTACAGGGTGTGTGCCACCATGTCTGGATAAATTATTGTTAGTAGAGATGGGATTTTGCCATGTTGGCCAGGCTGGTCTGCAACTCCTGACCTCAAGTGATCCACCCACCTCAGCTTCCCAAAGTGCTGGGATTACAGGTCTGAGCCACCATCGCTGGCCTGACCTTCTGTTCTAATATTGGTTATTCAGTCTCGATGATAGCACCTGGTTGTATTAACTTGGGGTAGAAAGCACAATTGCAATGAATCTGGTTGTGTATATACGTGCTGACTTAGCGTTCATGGCAGCACTGTGAGGTGGGCATTGTTCCTGAAGGAAGGCCGATGGGCAAGTCGGGGCTTAGATACGGGACTTGTGGGCAATCACTGCTGTCCCATGGCTGAGATCAGGCCTGTCTGTCGCCTGTACCCTGAACTCTGAACACACAAACGAGCAACTGTCAAGAGTCGGTGCTCGAGTGTGATGTGGCCTGTGGTGTTTGCCTCGCAGCGCTGCTTTGGCTCGGGGCAACAGGGCAACAGCTCCCTCCCTCGTGCGGCTGCCTGGGAGTCCCAGGAGAACCCACTGATACCGTTTATAAATGCCGGACATCGAGCGTTCTCCTTGGTACCAGCACATCTGGAATTGGACAGCTCGGTTAGATTCTCGGCCAGCAAACCTGTACAAGAGTGTGTGAACTCTGCGTTTGCTTCGCCCGGACAAAGGTGAATTCGTGGTCACTACTGGATGGCAACAGGTGTGGCCTCAGGAGCAGCACGGAGACAGGCACCCGGGTGCAGGAAGAACATCTGCAAGAGGGGGTGGGGAAGGTGACAGACGCACGTGCGAGTTTAGCTGTTACCGTGGGTGGGGGGTGGTTGGGTAAGACCAGATTTTCTCATTGTTGCCCCTTTCTGAAAAGGACCCTGAATTGACTTCTCTGTGGCTCCTCGCGCCTCCTTGTCAGGTTGGAGGAGACTGCTCCCCTGGCTCAGGCCCTGCTTGCGGCATCACGGAAGCTGCTGTTGCTTGCCCTGCCCTCCCTGTGACGTCCTCTGTGCTGTTGTCCGGGAACAGTTCTGCCGAGCAAGCTTGGACTCTGCTCCCTTCTGCTCTTGGATTTCGTGTCTGGAAGGCTTGTGTTCTTTCCTGATTTTTGATGATGCTGAGCTATGTTTTTGCAAGGATCATGCGTGCTTATAGCAGGGAGAATCCCCTTTGCAATTTTAACATCTTGACGCTCTCAAGCAGAGCTTGCTATCGAAGTTGACAGCCTCCTGTGTTTTTGTTTTGGCAGAAACTGAATTTCAGTCCTAGGACAGCTTCAGCACACTTGATCCTAGCTCTTCTCTCTCACTGCTCCCCTCGTGTGTGGCAGAAATCATATGCCCTGAAGTTTACCAGTCCCTTCATTTGAAAATCAGTTAGTGTATGTGATCCTCATGAGAATTTTACTTTTTATAAAAGCAATCACAAAGACTGGGTTTTGCGAAACCAGCGTTTTATGTGTATATTAATTGCACTCACAATAAGCTTTGTCTTCTAAATATTTCATGTTTCAGATTAGCCCTGGAATCATGCCCTGGAGTAGTTTTGCTTTTCCGCTTTTATTTTTCGCTAAGGTAAAGTTGAGAACATTGTGATATTAGATGTAGTGAGTCCTTTTAGTTTCTTCTATGTCTGTTTTCCTTTAAGCCAGAACCAGCAGACTGATACCAGTTTGTGAGCACCTGGCATCTCCCAGGCCTTTCCTGGGTCTTCCCTCCGCTGTCTTGTGGACAGAACAGTCATTGGTGGAAGATGAACTTGAGAATCTGTGTGTGGAATTAAGTAAATGTCATAGCTCTCTTCTGTGACAAACTGAATGACATTAAGCCCAGTAAATTGTAACAGCAGACTTTGCACATACAAAGCATTGAACACCAGGAAGGTAACCAGGCTGCGATGTTTCTGGTCCTGCACAAGACCTCCGGTATCACAGCGCATTTAACATACTGGCAGCATTGAGTGTTTGAAAATGTTGTGTACGTACCATGTCCGTGATTTTCGAGGGCCTGGATAAACACCTCTGTGGTTATCGCAATCTTTATCAATGGGAGCTTAAGGTTAGTACTGGGGCAGACTGTTTTAAAGAATTAAGGTGTCTCGAGTATGTTTCAGTTTTCCCATGAAGAAGAAACATGTCAGCTGTTCTTTCCTGGACTGTGGCTATCACAGTGCCCCACCACGGTCGGTCACATGTTTACTTCCCCTCCATTTAACCGGGCTGGGCTTGGGCCAGAGTACTTCGGTTGTCAAATGTCATATGAGGCTGAGGAACTGTCTTCTGCTTCATCATTAGCTTATGGAAACACTGTTTTCCAAAGCATACTCTCCTTTATCATTTGTGTTTATATAAAATAATGGAATGGTTATTTTAACTGTGCAGTTTCCTATGTTTGGTTATTTAATTGCAGAAAGATAATGGTTTTATTTTGCTAAAATCTGTGCTAGGAATTGTGCAAAATCTTTGTGAAATGCCCAGTTTACTAGCTTAAGTTATAGATCTTTGTATAGAAAAGAAAAAGCCTATTGCTACAAGGAGCATTGTCTTTATCGATGCAAAAAGCTTTAAACTTATTGGCCGTGTAGTAGGTAAAAATGTATCAGAATGTGACGAAAATTGAGAAAAGCATTGAAGTTTTAAAATCTGCTCTGCAGTTTTCTTCAACTCCCTTGCAAGATACTTAATTTGAATAAAAGACAGAATAAAGTGTTCCCACTGAGGAAAGTGGCAGGAGGACTGTTTAGAATGTGTTCTGAATCTGAGCAGTCCTGCCACACTCGTCTGTGATGTGGTGGTGTCCATGGTATCACTTTTACAGAACTTTAAGAATGCCTCTGTGAATAAAATACATTTTATTCTTAGTATTTCTGTTTTGAGTTTTGAGGTGTGTAAAACATGTTAATGGTTTCTTTCCCTTACAGAATTTGCTTGTTCTTTTTTTTTTTTTTTTTTTTTAAATGCCTACAAGACTCTGAAGCACATTAATCGCTTAAAAAGGAAAGAAAAAAAAAAGGGCCAGGCGTGATGGCTCACGCCTGTAATCCCAGCGCTTTGGGAGGCCGAGGCGGGCGGATTGCTTGAGGCTCGGATCTCGAGACCCAGGGAACCAGCCTGGGCAACCTGGTGAAATCCCATCTCTACGGAAAACACACAAATTAGCTGGGCATGATGGCTGCACACCTGTAGTCCCGGCTACTCCAGAGGCTGAAGAGAATCGCTTGAGCCTGGGAGGTGGACCTTGCAGTGAGTGGAGATCACGCCCCTGCTGTCAAGCCTTGACAGAGTTGGGACCCTGTCTGAAAAACAGCAACGTTCATAACGTATGGGTGAACTGCCCGGCTGCTCTGTCTAGAGTAGAATAAATCTAATTATGTTTTTGCCTTTTATTAGCATTGAAATTTTCTTAATTATCCCTTTGTTTTCAGTACATTGTAGCAATATATTGCTGCTTAGAGTCTGGAACAAGTAGGCTTCTCTGGATCAGGTTCTTACTGGATGGCTAAAACTTAGAATGATTTTTCCCTTCCTTGGATGTGACTTATAGAACTTTGCCTTTTGAGGTGATGTGTTGCATTTGATAGCGGACACAGGAATGCCCGAAGAATTCACTTACAGGGCTAAAATATACGTGCTTTGTGGTGTTTCCCTCCTAGAATGAAAACGGTACCTCTCATTTGTGGGTCGATGATGCTATTTGCTGAAAACTTTTAAAATTTTATTTATTTTATTTTATTTTTTTCAGACGGAGTCTTGCTCTGTCGCCGAGGCTGGAGTGCAGTGGTGTGATCTTAGCTCTCTGCAAACTCCGCCTCCTGGCTTCACGCCATTCTCCTGCCTCAGCCTCCCGAGTACGTGGGACTACAGGTGCCCGCCAGCACGCCTGGCTAATTTTTTGTATTTTTGGTAGAGACGGAGGTTTCATCGTGTTAGCCAGGATGGTCTCGATCGCCTGACCTTGTGATCTGCCTGCCTCCTTCTTCCAAAGTTCTGGGATTACAAGCATAAACCGCCGCCCCCGGCCAAATACATGTTTGTTTACTGCCTCAGTCCTCCGTTGGGTAGCCCTGTTCTTCGTCGGATATTCAGGGAGCGGGGGCATCTTGAGTCTTGAAAGGTGTGCTCTGCGAGATGGGAATCTTCCGGCTGCTTATTTAGGGAATCCTGCCGGCTGTCATTTACTGGAGAGCGCAGTTTCCTGGCTGCCCTGGTCTTTGAGGGGAGGGAGACTGAGGGGTCATTTTCCCACCTGGACCAATGTGTTTATTAAACCTGGTTTGTGTATCATTTGGATCTTTTTATGAAGGAAAAGCTACATCTGTGACTTTCAGATGAGTGGAAGTCATGTTAAAAAATATATATATATATAAATATATATATATATATATATAGGCTACTATGGAGAAGTTTTGTCCTTGTGACCTGTGAATACAGTCACAGGAGAGCAGAATGTTCATGGTGTGGGTGCTTACAGTGTACATGCAGAGTCACATTCTTCACTAGTATTACGTTAAAAAGTGACAAATAAGAGAAATATTTTGCTCATTACAACGTCGGTAAGAAGCTGGCAGCACTCTTGTTTTTGGAGGGGTGTGAAGGGAATATTGAGAAAGTGTCATCAACATTAGACTCGCCCACTCTGCAAATCCTGTGCCAGCTGGAGTGAGGACCCCGTGATGGAAAGATGCACCCCTCTTCCCGGAAGGAGTTGAATCTTTGTAGCGCTCAGGACGCATGGTTCATCTCTATATAAAGGCAGAGTGTGAAACGCCGTGGAGGCTGAGAGAAGCGATGTGGTTAGCAAGTATGAGTGAGACGTTTGGGGCTTGTTAGCACCTGGCGTGTGTGCAGCAAGCTTTGCTATCTGCACATGTGTGATCCTTAGAACACTGGCGTCTGGAGCCATGGGGGCTGTCGAGGGCCCCAGCTCCTGGCGGGCTGAGGAGTTCCCTGTTACCACCAGGATAACCGTGATTTTTGAAGGCTGTCACTCAATCCCAAGTCCTGGAAGGGGGCTCCTTTCAGAGAGGAAAACACCCCTAGAGCCTCAGGCAGAATTCAGTGATTTTTCTTATAATGTTGCTTAGATTTCGCAAACATGAAACCAAGAACATATTTCAGAATGCTTATGGTTCTTTTGTAACCATGGAAACAAAGTAAGTTGCAGTCGATGGACAGTTTGCGGAAGCTGAACTGCCTACATCGTGAGCACGGCGCTCTCCCTACCGCCCTGGGCCTTGCTCCGGTTTGCTGGGGAGGCTTTGCAGGGCCTCTTGGCTGGGATACCTCTCTCATGTCCCATGTTGCTACCCCTGGTCACAGCCATACTGCTGGGCACCTGCGCCGTGAGGTCACTGAGTGGACACGGAGCCGCGGGGCAGCAGTTGGTCAGGAGGTGGCATCCACATGGTCCGAAACAGGTTTCTGTTCATTAAGAATGATCATTGCAATAAAAACAGAGTGAAAGAAAACTCTACTGACCTGAGAATGCGTCCGCTGAGTTGCATAGGGAAGTGCAGTGAGGAAGGTGAGGGCTGAAAGGACATGAGGGAGGGAGAGGAAAGGAGAGAAGGGAAGCGAAAGGGGGAGGGCGGATGGGAGTGAAGAGGGAGATGGAGGAGGAAGAAGAGAGAGGGCGGTGGGCAGGAGCCTGGGAAATGTGTCCCAGAGCCGGTTCCTGACCGTCGTGGGTGCGTCAGAGCTGATCTTCCAGGAGAGGTGGCCTGGGAGGGCTGACCCTTAGGAAGTGAGGGCCAGGGGGAGCTGATTTTTTGGCCCTCAGCGGGGCTGTTGTTGACCTGAGATACAGTCGATAGTTTTCCTGAAGAGATCGTCTGCACAGCCACCGTTTGCTGCCTGGTTGGAGACAGAAGTGCTCCTCCCCATGGATTCTTTCTAGTTTGTGGATTTTTCCCAGTTTACCTGAGCAGCCTGTCAGTGGAAATGTCGGGGATTACTAACATGTCTCCATTCTACAGAGCAGTCGACCAGCTTCCAATCCTGTAGTTGTTGGGGGCACCATTCCGGTCCTGTCAGTGCCGGCCCAGCGTGGAAGCCGCAGCCCGAGGCGCTGGGAAACCTGCAGGGCTCTCACTGCCAGGGTTCTGATGGGAATCGAGCGCTGGAAGAAAGATGTCCTTAGGGCAGAGCCTGGCGAGGAGGGGGTGCTGCTGTTGCAGCAGTACATGGAATTTCAAATGACAAATGAAACAAGCTTTTAATTATGACCAGAGCCCTATGCTCTGCGTTTCTTCAAATGGAAATGTTGTGCTGAAATAAAATTGCTGTTAATCGGTTGCCTCATGCAAGACGCAAGACGGAGGGCTGGGAGCAAAGTAGAACGTGGACTTATCTACAAAGCTTCCTCCTCCCAGACTATCATCAGTTGGATGGTGCTACACAGGAATATGTGAGAATTCGTGTGAGAAAGGTGATGGGTGCAGACCTGTGTGACCGGCAGGTGTGGGGGAGGTTTGAGAGAAGCTTTTGGCTGAAGTGTGATGTCAGATGCAGGAGCTGAAGTGTGATGTCTGTCTGGATGGAAGAGCACACACGCCTCTGGGCTGCGGGAAACAGATAAAGGAGGAGGTGGACAGACGTGAGTCGTGTCTTAGGAATGGTAGCAATTCAGGCAGACCCAGGATCAGGCTCCCACGGGGGAGGAGTGGATATCAGGACCCAGGGAGCGTGGGGCGGGGGTCATGCCCAGGCCTCTGCGGGTCTTGCTCTTGTGTCAGCAGGGCCCTGTGCTTGCCCTCCTTAAAACTTTCCTGATCCATAAAACGGGCACGACAAAATCCACCTTGTGACACTGAAGCTTAAATGAGATGATGTACATGGTGTCTTCCTTCCCTTCCTGACACATCCTAGAGTCACAGCTATGGTAGCAGCGACAGACTGGATGGAATGCTGGAGCCCCTTTGCGCCTGGTGAAGCCACATGGATTTGTGCAGTGCTGGCGACTGTCTCTGAAAGCCTTTGGTCATGGCAGTGGCAGCCTGGAGTGGCTCCTGGCATACTTGAGTCTGTGGAGTGCAAGGTTGACTGGAGCTCCGGGGCCATTGATACTGTCCAGGGGTGAGCTGATGGGGCCCTAAAACATGGGGGGAAGGCCGAGAGGACTTGGCTGCCAGAAGCATTGTAGATTTCTGGCTTCGAGAACTTGCTGACTTATGGACATAGGAAGGTAAACCCAGATGGCTCCAAAATTGTAAGTCCAGAAGAAAGGTGGGAGGGTACAATTGCTGACTAGGTCATGGTTGCCCTGTCCCTTTGTTTCTGGCCATCGTTTCTCCTCCCTCCCCCTGCCTTTGTGGGCTGGAGGGCCTGAGCCTGCACAGCGGTCTATTTCATGATGACAATGGCCGATTATTACCCTGCAGTAAGAAGTCTCTCCATTTTATTTGGCAGCAGTAGTTAAATAAATTTAAGGAGTGATGGTGTAGTAGTATTTGTTTTGTTTGTGCTTTTTTTTTTTTTTAGTGTCATTTAACTGAATGTTATTTCCAATTTCACTGATTGAGAGGCCAAAACATGCTTTGATTTGTTATTTTGTGTTTGAGCTAGTTTATTGCCTCACAGGAATGCCAAGTATTCTGTTGTCACACATCATTAAGTATCTCAAATTGTGTTACTATAATACTTAGCTGAATTACCTCCCTTATTTTGGCTTTTAAAAATCTAAAATCTGTGTGAAACACAGGATGGTGCATCTCCATTGAGGGTTGTTGAGAAGTGTGACTTTTGCTGGCATGCTTGAGAATCAGTGACATTATTTTATAGAAACACTTTGTAACTGACAGCAAAGCTAGAAGCTCCTGTAAAGGGCAGAGTAGGCAACGTGTTATGCTTTGAGGGCCATAGAAGTCTCTGCATATATTTTTTTGTGAAAACTTCAAAGTGTAAAAATCACTTCTGGTTCCCTGGCCAAGGCTCGGTCGGGGATCGTGGTTTGCAGACCCTTGACAGCAGCTTAGCTGAAAGCTGGTCTCCCATGCGGTGAGCAGGAGCCTACCTCATTGCTTCAGCCAGAAAGATGCTGCCCTCATGCTGAAATTTACTTCAAACAAACTTGAAAGCTCTGGCACCGCTGCTCATTTCCATACTGTTGCAGGCTATCTAAAATACGGAGGATGCCGTGGCGTTTTGATTTTGTTACTCCTCTTGAAGGGCTCTGAGATGGCTCATCGCGAGTTAGACATTTGCAGAAATGATCAAGCAGAGCTGCAGTCATCTTGCAGATCAAGTGAAGTTTTTTCTGAAAGCTTGTTACAGGCTTAAATTTCTGATCCCGTTCCATCCACTGATCTTGTATGATTGGTTTTGTTTTGCACCCATTTGGGTCTGTGAAGCGTCTCCCCACCGTGGTAGAACTTTAGCTCTGATTTCATGCATGATTCGATATCCTTACTCCTCTTCTGTGAGGAGAAAGCGCTGTAGCTCCTGCGTGGTTTCCGGCCCCTCCCTGCACGCGGATGGATTGGGAGGTATTTGTGGTGTGTGAACTTGCTACCCCCAAAGGCTCCTTGTTGACTCCCCTGGACCAGACTCTTCCCTACTCCCATGGACTGCACTCCTCCCTCCTGGTTCATTCCCCGGACCACATTCCTCCCTCCTCCTCCCTGGCTCACTCCCCTGGACCACACACGTCCCTCCTGGTTCACTCCTTGGACCACACTCCTCCCTCCTGGTTCACTCCCTGGATCACACTCCTCCCTCCTGGTTCACTCCCTGGGTCGAACTCCTGCCTCCTGTTTCACTCGCTGGGCCGAACTCCACCCTCCTCCCTCCTGGTTCACTCTCCTGTGTCCCCACGCCTCTCTCCTGGTTCACTGCCCTGGGCCCCCACGCCTCCCTGTTGGTTCACTGTCCTGGGCCCCCATGCCTCCCTTCTTCTTCACTCCCCTGAGCCCCCACTCCTCCCTACTCCCCTGGGCCACTTTCCTCCCTCCTGGTTCACTCCCCTGGGTCCCCACTCCTCCCTCTTGGGGTCGTGTTAGTTTCTGCTGTGCTTGTGCCAGCACGATAAGGCTGAGTGGCAGCTCCAGGGCTATGGCTGCGCGCGCAGCTGTGGTGTTAGTGCAGAGAACTGTGGGGATGCAGCTGCCCTTGCTGTGATGCTTCGAGTGTCACAGTCGGTATGGGAAACTGGGTGGGATGTGGATGTCCCAGGAAGGGACAGGAGCCTCCCCTCAGCCTCTGTCAAACAGTTCTCAGCCAGGCATGGTGGCTCATGCCTGTAATCCCAGCCCTTTGGGAGGCCGGGGTGGGTGGATCACCTGAGGTCAGGAGTTGGAGACCAGCTTGACCAATGTGGTAATTTTTGACACATTAAGGATTAAGGAAAATGACTCTCACTCGTTTGCCTTGCTTTTTAATTGATGATTGGTGTAGCCCAGTAGTCTGAACTTGTTAAGCAACCATTCTTACTGAAAGACTAATGTTTAAAAGTCTCTTCCTCTGGACACGTCTTTGGCTGCTGTAATCAAATGCAATGTAATCAAATGCAATGTAATCAGCACTGGTTAATGGCTTTCCTTGTTTGGCTAACAAATGCTCCTCAGAAACTTTGGTTTCTTGTTATTTTCATTTATGATTATGTTTTAAGCCTTCTAATTTTTCTAGCTTTCCTGCGAGTTGGGAATAACTGTGATGGGTGCTTAGTTTGGGATGTTGACGTACACTCTATGCCCAGCTACTATGCCATTGTGTGAACACTGATTTCTCACTTTCTCATGAAGACTGATTTCACCTAGTTTGGTAAATTCTATTAATTTTAAGGAAGGGGGTGGAATGCATCTGCTGTTAGGAGGCTTTTTTAAGGATCGGGGAAATGTTGCCATGATTATTACCGTTACAGAAGGAACATAAAAATACGTGCTGCCTTCAGTCATGATGAATATGTAAGTCCGCGTCTGGGACTGCAGAAAACGGCAGCCCCAAATCTTAAAATCGTGTGGATGTACCAAGCCCATCTGCAGGGCACTGTGGAGCAGCCTGCATTAGCCGATGTTGGCCCACAAGCCCTGAGGGATGGTGTCTGAGTTATGATAAGGCTCTGACTTGGGATTTAACAGATCTCCTAATACTGTGATATTCTAAACAAAGACACGATAATGCCCAGGGAGCCCAGTGGGCACCTGTAGGCAGTGTAGGTGAGAAAAGGTTCCAAAGAAGATTCCTGCAGCTCAGCTAGGAGGATTCTGTAAGGCAGTAGACACATCAATGTTCACATGGGAGTGTTGAGCTATATTCATTCCTTTTAAGCAGCCAGGCTTGTGTGTGTTTTTAGGGGCACTCACATAGCGCCCCTTCCACCCTCACTGCCGGTTGTGCCTGTTTGATGTTGCGGATTTCTGTGTTAAGTGTGTCCACTCTCCAAATGTATCTCTGTCTCTAGAATATTTTAGAGTAGATCATTTATTGTTTAAACGCTTGCTTTTAGTGAGGAAGAAATCTTTAAAACGGGCCATACAGACCCTGCTATAAATGTTGAACAATGGAATGTGTAATGTTTAACACGTAGTGTTTAAAGTAGAAGACAGTTTAATTTAGAAATCCTGTTGGAATGCCAACTTAAATTACCACCATCCGTATGCATATGGAAAAGAATGAGAGAGAATGTACAGAATTGGAATTTTGTCTATTTTGTCGAGATTCTGTAATGTATCAGGTACAAGCCTCACTTCATGATTTAAATGCATGAAGCTGAAATTACAAAACTTGACAAAAACATGCCTTTGAATAGTGAGCCTTTATCCTCCTTGAAATAGTGATTTATTCACTAAAATGTCCACCTGCAACTTTGTCAAACACATTTGTTGCATTAGTTCTCAAGTGAGCTCAGTTTTCCAGACAGGGAGATTATTATTGCTTAGTGTTTGTCCTGATGATGTTGGTGAACAGGGAAAATCCTATGATGTGGATCCTCTGTATGTGTTACACAGCAGACGCGGCCTGCCCAACCCTCTGCCTGTAACTGGGAACCTTGACTGTCAGGATCATTGTAGAGAACCTTGAGGAAAGCAAAACAAAAAGCCTCTGGAGTAGCAAAAGATGTAGCTGATTTCATGCAGTAAAACTTACACATTTTTCTTTAACATGCATCCTTCGGAACCTCAGTTTGCTGATTATTTTAGAATTACTGTAGTCTGCTGACAGCAGTCGTGGGAACAGGTGCATGGCCCGGCTGGTGCAGGGGGTCTCAGAGCGGAGTCACACTGCTGACACCGAAGGAGGGGCTGGAGCCATCACGCTCGTGACTCGTGCAGATGGCCTTGGCTGACCTCCAGAAGAGAAAACGTCAGTATCCAAGGAGGAAAAAGTCTATTAGTTTCATGAGTGTTTGCCTTCGCAGTGGCTACAACCCTGAGTTTGTGGCACCTGCTGTCTCTGGAATGAGGAGTCTTCCCTTCCTGGTAGACAAGCTCTAGATGGGAACAGGAGCTATGGTTGCTGGATTGAAGAGGTTTCCTTCTTGGGGAGGTGGCCTTCGAGCCTGACATGAAGGAAGCTGTGACTGGCGGGAAAGGGCCTTGGAGACAGTGTATTTACCAGGAGGGTCGGTGACTGAGAACCATCCTGTTCCGAGTGTTGCCATTCTGGTTCTAGAGTAAACTTGGGGAGAAACAACAGCCAAAAGCCTCGAGGAATATTCTGTGATGTTGATCACGTTTGGTAGATTTGTTGCTGAGACTCTGAAATGAGAAGCCCGGGAGGTGCAGGTCTATCAGGCCGTGGGACGTGGGAGAGCTGCTGCTTCAGGGGTTGGAGTCCCCGTGCCAGAGGCTCAGTCCTGCAGAGACTTTTGCACAGTGGGCAACTGCTGCCTTTGGTTGATTGTGAGTCCCCCAGATGAATACCCATGAAAGGTACCATGTCAGTAAAGAGTCAAACTCTGTGAAGCATTTGGAGATTTATTCTGAGCCAAATGAGTTACCATGGCCCTTGATATTACCCTCAGGAGATCCTACGTACGTATTCCCGAGGTGGTCAGAGCCCAGCCTGGTTTTATAGCTTTTAGGGAGACATGAGACAATCGATCAAATAAATGTAAGATGTACATGGGTTTGGTCTGGAAAGGTGGGACAACTGGAAGCAGGGGTGTCCAGGTCATAGGTAGATTTGAAAATTTCCTGATTGACAGTTGGTTAAGAGAGTTGTCAGATAAGGGGTTGTGGAGACCAAGGCTGTGTCATGTGGAGGACATCCTCCAGGTAGCTTCGGAGAGAATAGATTGTAAATGTTTCCCATCAGACTAAACGTCTAAGTTCTGTCTAATTCCAGAAGGGAGGTAGGGGGATGAGGCAAGTCCGACCCCCCAGCGATCATGGCCTGGACTAGTTTTTCAGATTAGCTTTGGAATGCCCTTGTCCAAACCCGGGGCTGTTCAGATGGCCAAAGTGGCTTCGAATTCTAATGTTTTTACAACCAGAAGGTGATTGTGTTTTTTTCTGTGGATGACAGCCAGTGTGGTAATTAATATTTTGTTAGCAGATTAAGTTGGAAGTCAATGTGTTTTCATGTATGTTAATTATTAAATCATCAACAAACAGAGAAGGGCTTACTTTGAAACCAGCCTGAGACTCAAGAGGCTCATCAAAGAAAACGATGGACTTGGGAGAACTGATTCACGTGTTTACTGCGCCAAGTTTCAGGCATTATGAGAAGTCTGTGCTGATACATTGTGACTTGAGAACTTAAATCTTGATGGACTCTTAAGAGTGAGGCTTTTTTCTTTTTCTTTTTCTTTTAAACGGTCAGCGTTTCTGTCTCCTGTGTTTTGTCTTCCAGCTGTGGAGCACTTTAGGTTTGTGTTCACGTGGCGTTGTTCCCTGAACCACCAGGTTTGTGGCTCCGCGGTCCTGCCCGCCTTGATCGCGTCTTCCCCGCCCCGTGGGTTTTATCCTGAGGACGGTTCTCCGCTGTGTGGAGTGGAGGATCAGTGGACAATGGCTTTACCGACTCATTTTCTATGTAGCTCCCAGTTTCTCAAAATCATAATTGTCTTGGATTCCCTGTGAACTGGGAGTCAGGCCTTGGGCACAGTGCTGGGTGGCCTTGGGTGCAGTACTGGGGAAGGAGGGAGAGATGAGAATAGGAAGGATGGGTTTGTCAGGGGAAGGACCCCTTTGCCGCATTCCTGTGTCTGTTTTAGGTTAAAGATGAATGGCCGGGTGGTGGATGTCTCCCCTGCTGTGGCTGGACCTCGCTGTGCTGAACCCTGAGCAGGGGCCCCAGCAGCTGCCTCCTGCCAGGCCGGGGCCACAGGGCTGGGCTGCTGCCTCTAGGGTGGGTTGCGAGGGCTCGTGCCAAGTTGCAAGGGTCTGCACCGCTCCTGTGTGACCTGAGGGGCATGGGGGAAGCTGGTCTGTGCTCCTTACCTGGGAGAAGTTGAGCTCACCTGGGCCAGAGCCTCTGGGGAGGTATTAAGGCAGAGGCCTGGAATTCCTGCTTTCCCCAGACAGCAAGAAAGCTCAGTGTTGCACCTGCTCTGAGATGCCCTCAGCAGCCATATATAGTTGACTTGAACATGAGGGAAGGTGCCAATTAACCCGGCTCTGTGGAGAGCTTTGAGGAGTCCAGGCCCTGGGCCCCGGGCTTTTTAATATGTTCCTTCCTGAACAAAAAAGAACAAAAGGTCCCTGTGGCTGATGCTGACTGCATGGGGTAGGACATGCCGAGCTTGCGTGGGGCTTGCCCCTGAGTTTTCCTGGTGCTCCTCCCAGCTCCCACGGACACCAGCCTCTCCAGGCCGAGGCTTGTCCTGTTTAGACCCTTGTTGGTGGGGTCTGTGGTCCTGGATCGAGGGCCCAAGCACTTCTTTCATGATTATAAATGATTCACCAGAGACGCACGGCTGCCCCCAAACATCTCACGAGCATGAGATACAGCCAGTGTCGCCGCCGCAAGCTCATAATTCTAGTGGAAAGAGGAAATTTTACTTTTAATGTGCTCGTGTGACTCAGATGCAAATATTTAATTCCCGTTCAACTTTCAAGACCTTGAGAACCTCTGAGATTCCCTGAAAGCTGTTCCTTTGCCCCACGACTAACTCTCCTGTGGAAGGAGGCTGGGGTGGTCCGCGGCGTCTGGGGTCCTGCTGCGTTCTCCAGGATTCCTTAGGTTTCATCATTAGTCCCAGCTCTTCAGCAGGTGGAGCTGATTGACTCTGACATTTCCATTATATTGTTCTTGTGTTGCCTCAGTTAACTTAGAATAATCAGTATTTACCAGAAATAATTGATGGCGAGATGGGAATTATTGGTGATTCCCTGACATAGGCAGCCTGTATAGATAAGCGTGTTACACGGTGTCTGATTTCTGAGATGTTGGTCCAAACCTTCTCAGCAACACACTTTGAAGGGTAGATTCCTGTGCAGGAGAAGCTGCTTTTCCCCGAGACGCGGTGGCGGCCCCTGCACTGGCATGGCAGGGTGGGCGTGTGACTGGGCAGGGCTGGACCTGCTCCTGTCCGCCCCTGTGCTGGGCGCGTACCTCCGCACCACATGTGTGTCGAGGGTGCCTGCCTTTGTTCCCCCAGCTCGAACTCATAGAATTGTATACCTTCCTGACACATTCCTGCATAGAGATGATTAGATCTGGGGGCTGAATCTCAATCTCACATGCATGTAGGTAAATTATTCACGTAAATGACTTGGGTCCTCCACGTTCAGGGTCAGGAGGCGCGGGGTGGGTTTGGAGACAACTGCCTGGCCTCAGGAAGTTTCTCTCAGAGCCTGTTTCTTTCTCTAGCAAAGTAAATGATGCCTTCCTCACGGGGCTTGACACGCGCTCAGTACTCAGATGCTGTCTGGTCTTTATTATAGTTAGTATTTGGGGAACAGCATGGCTGGTAATAAAATGCGTTATCTTTACAATTTATAGAATGTCACACAAGGCAAGCGTGAAACCGGGACTCTACCCTAATCTGAAGGTGCTGGTGCTTAGTCTTCTGAAGCATTTTATTGTAATTCTGGCGTGTGTCAGCCAAGTCATATGATGGCACCGCATGCGTGATGCCAGCTCAGTTACCTTGGAACGGGGGGAGCCTGAGGCTGCCAGGGAGCAACCCTCCTACCTCCAGCCTTCGGCGGTTTCTCTCTCTCCTTCCCTCTGTCCCTCCCTATCCCCCACTCCTCCTTTCCACTCCTGCTCCCCTCCCTACCCCCCTCACTTACTCTACAACAGAGGTCCAGACTTTGACAAATCCCAGCTGGGCCTATTTATCACTGGGCTGGGAAACCAGAGGGAAAGGGGCCCAGTTACTACAAAAATAGAGAATTGAAATAGAATGTGAACTACTTTTGCGTATTTTTTATTTTAATCTGAATATGAAAGGCAAGTATCAGCATAAAAAGGGTGCTAACTGCGCCACACAGCTCCAAGTCTGCCTTGTCGGGGCTCCGTGGGTTCCCACGCCCTGGCCTTCTCTATGAGTGTCTGGACACGCCGTGGCTGCGAAAGGAGCATTCAGTTATGGTCCTTTGAATGTTGCAGAGTCATGTTTAATAAAAAATCTTCACGTTTACCCACAGCCAAGTCTTGATTTAATAACAGGTACTGCAGGTCTCTGGGTGGGCCTGAGCCTCTGTTTTAGAAGCAGCCGCACCATCCGAGGGGCAGGTCCGTGTGGGCTGGCAGGCGGCCTGGTCCTTGGAGCACAGGGTGGACCTGACCCAGTCCTGGCAGTGGGGGGCCTTGCAGTTCTAGAATGTAGTGATGCAACCTGTGGCATAAATAAAAAGCCTCATGTGCCCCCATGAGAAGCTGGGGCTTCCCCTCAGTACTGTGGTGTGCTGTGTTTGTGATCGTGCAGATGTAAAAGGGTGAGGGAGATGTCTAAAAACTAGGCTCCCAAAGACAGCCCTTCATGTCTGGTGCTTTCATGTGTGTATGTACACCTGTTTGACGAGTGTACACCTTCACGCGTGCACCTGTTTCACGCATGTACACCTGTTTGTGCATGTGCCTGTTTCACACTTGTGCCTGTTTCGCGTGTGTGTGTGCCTGGGCATTCCCCTTGTATTGCGTCATACGTTGTATTTTACAGATTGTTTTTTTTCAGTTTGTATCGTGAGCTTGTAACGACGTCGTGAAGAAAAGAGGGGATCCTGGCAGCCTTTGGCTCTGAGAAACGTGATGTCAAGGGGACCAATGAGACAGCCCGGGTGAGGCCGGCAGAGGCCATCGTGGCCTGGGAGTCCGTGCACATCCACTGTCTGTCGCTGTGTGACAAGTGACCACAAAACCAGGGGCTTAAGGCAAAGTACACGTACGACTGTACAGCTTCTTCAGGTTGCAAATTCAGGGCAGCCTTGCTGAGCGGCTCTGGCCCAGTCCCCCGGGTCACCGTGAAGATGCTGTCCAGGGCTACAGCCATCTGTAGGCTCAGCTGGGCTGGAGGTTCTGCTCCAGGATGCTGTGCTGACGTGTCTGCGGGCAGAGGCCTGGTCCTCCACACCTGGTCCCTCCCTGGGGCTGCCAAGTGCATTCCTGCCCAGGGCCGCTCCTTTCCCCAGAGACGTAGCAGTGCTGGTCTTATGCCCAGCGTCAAGGTGGCCGGGTCAGGAGCAAAGACTTGTTTCCCCTACTCGGCGGCTACTCCTGCAGGGCTGGGAGACAGTGGAGGTCGCGCAGGAAGGTGTTCGCTGAAGACTGTGCTCTGTGACTTGACGGGTGTTCCTCCCAGGAGGGTGAAATGGAGACTGGACGCTGGGAGCGGCATCCTGCGTGACCCCACGTGTAGTGGGCTCACAGCAGAGCTAAGTCCTTCCTTTACAGATACTTTTCAGAGTTTGCCCGTCTTTAGATTCTCTGATTAACATGTCTGAGGAGGGTCCCAGGAGTCTGCCACCTGCCAGGCCAAGGAGGTTCCCTACATGTAACTGGTACCCTGACACCCTGAGAAATGTGACTCGAGAGGATCACCTGAGTTTCCTAAATGAGTCACCTGCCTTCTCTTCCCTTTGCTTTTATGCCTCCCCCAGGGTGGGTCAGTCCTGTCAGCCGCAGCGATACCTGCATGCTGGGGTTCCAAGGAGATTGGGGGTGTGTCGGGTCCCCCAGGGAGATTCGGTGACTGAGGATGCTGTCATAGCAGCCAACATGTCCCTATCGTTTTCACTTTTAATGAAGTTCAGTTACTAGGTTTTCTGAGGCACAATGATGTCCTTGTGAAAAATTGGTGATCAGGGAAGCAAGCAAGTGTGGGAAAATGATCCTGCCCTTAAATCTAAAAAATGATGAAACAGCAAAGAGCCCTGAAGAGCCCATGAACCTCCTCATGGGGCAGTGAGGAGACACCTCAGTAATGGCTTAAAAAAAAATGAGATCATACTGAAGAAAAAGTACACTAAATTTTGGGTCTCCTATGAGTAAAGAGATTGTGGTTTACATTTTGGAGGCATGCATTTATATACTTATTTTTCTTTGCTGGATTTAGAATTAGTTGAAATAATTGTGTTTTTTAAATTTAAAAAAATGGGGTATACGAAGTCTAATCTCTTTGTGACATTTCTGTACTGTGAGACTCCACATACAAAAGTGAAGCCCAGACTGTCTGTCTCTAATGAACCAGAGAGAGGTGGTCATCTCCTGCAGGCCGGTCTGGTCTCCAGGCATCTGGCCATCCTCCCAATCTTGGGCACACCTGCATCACTGGTGCTTCCTGCCAGACTGTGACTCTGCCCAGGTTTCAGGAGCACCCGGAACAGTTTTCCTAGGGGCTCCTGCTTTGTCCTGGCTCCTGGAAGCACAGGCTTTTGATGAAGGACTCTCCCCACTGCTAGGTAAATTGGTGATTGCCCCACAGTCTGTGTTTCTTGCATGGGGCGCAGAGCGTCTGGGCGTGGTGTCGTGGCCCTGGAGCCAGCTCTAGGACTGCCCGGCGGCCTTGCCTCCGCCCCTCATCTGGGAACAGGGCGGTGGGGAGGAGAAGGGAAGCAGGGTCTTGCCCCTTCTGCGTCTCGAGAACACGGGAACACATCGTCCCATTGCCTCGCACCATTCACAGCCCAAGCTTGTGTGAAGTATTATTTTATAACCTCCCCTGACAATGATGTATTTTATATAAGCAGCACATAAAGTGGTAATTTAATACCCTATCGAGGAGGATTAAACAATAAGGAGCAGATATCACTGTAGAAAAGTTACTTTATCTGGGAAACATTTATCTACTGCAGGTGGATGCGAATCATGGCTTCCTCCTCGGTGGCTCCTGACGAGCCTATGAGATTCTGTCCTGTTCGCCACTGTTAGTTATAAGCTACACCTTTCCTTCTATGACGTTAGTTACAAGCTCTACCTTTCCTTCTATGATGTTTATTTCTTGCCTGTTCACCACTGTTGCAGTTATAAGCTATACTTTTCCTTCTGCGATGTGTATTTCTTGCCTATTCACCACTGTTAGTTACAAGCTATACCTTTTCTTCTGTGCTGTATATTTCTTGAAGGCATGGACTGAATCCTAATTCCACAGTATTTGATGAACACGCTCAAGAGATACTTGTTTGAATGAATGGATTAATGGAAAATAGAAGTGGCGACTTCACTTTTAATTCATTATGTCAAACTTTGTTTACATGGAAAATTTTATGGTCCTTTGGATAAACAGGGCCTCTGTGCAGGGTTGTTAGAGATTGTGAGAGTGCCTCAAATGGCTCTGTGGCTCTAGGCCCACAAAGGTCTTCAGGGACTTGGTGGCGGCACCTGTGTTGAAAACTGAGTTCTGCAAATCCTTTCCAGTGACCTGCCAGCACACACAATCCTACTTCCCAATTGATTTCTGCACAGAGGCTTCTCCTGAATGCCCCAGGTGAACGTGGGTTTAGCCAGCACTGCTGGGCTTCCACAGCAAGCCAGGGTGTTGCAGGGATGAGAGAGAAGAGGGGTAGGACCAGGATCTTCCTGGGACCCAGTCCCCGTGTGGGGACGCTGCCTGGCCTGGCTCTTCTGGGGGAGGTCAGGGAAATGATGGCATGGAGGGACTGTTGGCATGAGCTGCTTGCTCAAACATAGATCCCAGTTCTGTGTGAGAGGCAAAATAGAAATTTATGTGGATATCATCAGTAACATAGCAAATATGGGCTTCTTCCCTAGGGTGGCTGACCCTCTTGCTCATCTGCTGAGCAAAGGCCAGGCCCGGCCTTCTGGGCCTCCACAGTGAGCTTTTCCCAAGCTCTGTCCACTCCGTGGAGATGGCCGCAGCCAGGGCAGACAATGGGGTGTTTGCCACTTTTTGTTTTCTTTTTCGAGACGGAGTCTTGCTCTGTTGCCCAGGCTGGAGTACAGTGGTGTGAACTCGGCTCAGTGCAAGCTCCGCCTCCCAGGTCACGCCATTCTCCTGCCTCACCCTCTCGAGTAGCTGGGACCACAGGTGTCTGCCACCACACCAGGCTAGGCTTTTGCGTTTTTAGTAGAGACGAGGCTTCACCGTTTTAGCCAGGATAGTCTCGATCTCCTGACCTCGTAATCCACCCGCCTCGGCCTGCCAAAGTGCTGGGATTACAGGCATGAGCCACCACACCCGGCCAGGTATTTGTCGGTTTTTGAAAGCTTCATTTAAAGAATGAAATAGACTGAACAGAATTACTTCCTTTTGAATGTTTAATACTTAATCTACCAGAACACTTAAATACAGTTAATGTATTCAAATAATAAGAAAGAACTTTCCCTCCATTTCCAAAGCAAAAGTATAAACAATCTTTTACTTGGCAGGGATTTCACTATGTTTCTTAAAAGCCAGCAAGCACTTTTCCTGAAATAGACCCGTCTCTTCCTCTGCATAGATCCTATGAACATTTTAGCTACATTTCTGCTATATCTTGATGTGTGATAGATTATAGAAAATTCCTTGCTACTGGAACTTCACGATGCTTTCCTTTTAAACATCAAATAGAAAGTATGGATAGTAAATCTCAGATTAGTTGCCATTCTTGGTCTTGGTAGAGCTGCCACCAAAAGCCTCTGTCAATTACAACAGAGTGTGTCTCCCCAGCAACTAGGTTTAGATTGCAGACCAAGCCACGATCACCCAGGATTCAGTGCAACGTCTTCCAAAGCTGTAGCCACTGCTCCTGGAAAAGATTTGAGAAGCCCTCCCTTTGATGCCTGTGCATGGCTGTTCTCAGATCACAGCAGCTGCAGCAGCATCTCGGAGGATGCCGGCAGGGGTGTCCTGGGTACTGACTCCACGGCAGGGGCCTGCAGTATCTGAATGAAATGGCCGTGACACTGTGCACCCTAGAGGAGTCCACAGCCACGTTTCAAAGGTGCAGTGGCCCGAGGTGAACCCCAGAGCACTGAGGAGCCTGGAGTTGACCTGTCACAACTCCATTGAGAGAACTGACTGAATTCCGTACCTATGTGGGCAAAAGATGGCTATTTGCGCTTGGCTCCTCCCCAGGACAGGGCAAGGGAGGTTGTCTGTACAGCTAGTGGGAGCTTGACTCTGTTCACACTCGGGGCTGAGTCACTCTTCTTTCTGTGAGCCCAGGGAAGATAGACATGCCTAGCTTTCATGGAAGAGAGACCTGATGAGTCGAAGCTGAGCTTCAAGATGGTCGGTGTTGTGGTGTGCGTGGCGGGTTCCGAGTCGGTGTGTGCTGAGTGGGGACCCAGCTGCTGCTGTCGCTATTGGGCTCAGCAGACGCTGCGGGGGAAGTGGCTCCTGTGGTACTTGGTTTTCTCCTCACAGAGGTGGGTTTCCCTGCGGTGAAGGTGTTGGTGCTGTGACAGGCAGCCTGGCAGGAGGAAAGGTGTCGTGGGGTTGTGCCCCGAGGCCCCCTTCCTCTTGAGGAGCAGGAAGTGGGTTTGGGACCCAGCTTCCCGCTGCGCTCCCTTGCTAGGTTCTTGGCCTCGGGGGCCAGGAGAAGCTGAGTGCAGGGCTGAAACCTGGACCCCTTCCACAGCCTCCGCGGCACTTGTGGTGGTATGTGGGACATGGCCCTTGGAACTCCAAGCCCTACCCTGGCATGCCCGCCCGTTGGGGCGTCTCGGGCACCTGCTGTGTGCTAGGCTCCCTGGTGGGGTGGGCGGTAGCAAGGGCTGTGGGGTAGAGGGGACACGGTACGCAGATGATGATGAGAAGCATCAGGGAGGCAGTCAAAGCACAGCTGAGACTTGCAAGGAGGGGACTGGCTGTGGGTGTTAGGGCTCAGGGAGCTGCCTCTACTCAGAGCCACAGTGGCCAGTGAGGGCAGAGCAGGGGACCGAGGCCCAGGGAAGTCGTGTGTATGGTTCGCATCAGGTGTGCGGGTCTGCCGGGCTGTGCGGCCCTTCTCAGTCCTGGCTGGGCCTGGGGTCCCAGAGGGAACGGAGGGTCTTTGCATCTCCCTCCTCTTGCTTCCCTGCTGCTTCCTGGTCAAGGGATGCTTCTTTATTGCAACTCTGGCAGTTATTCTGCATATTAAGAGGAGTTTCACAAAATCATAGGGGGAGAGGCGGACTAGGGATTCATTTTTTTTTCTCCCCCTGATTTTATACGGAGGCTTCTACTATCCCTTACTGTGGAGGCAGAGTGCAGATGCTCTACAGTTATCTATCCAGGAAGAGAAGAGCTGCTGGGAAGCCACAGAGCTGATCATTGCAATAGCTCTGACATTTTAAAGTGGGAAAATGCTGATGTCTATAATAATCAGAGTAAAACTTCAGTAGCTTCAACATAAAGATGTCGAGATGATCTTAGAGCCATTTCGTCCCTAGATCCTTCTGCAGTGTGGAGTGTGACATCTCTACCAGCCGCTGGTCAGTGGCCGCCTGGGGGTAACTGAATGCTTGAAGTGTAAATGAGAACTTCTAATTTTATTTAATTTTAGTCAAATTTAAATAGCTCTATGGGCCGGGCACCGTGGCTCATGCGTGTGTTCCCAGCAGTTTGGGAGGTCGAGGAGGGTGGATCATGTGAAGTCAGGTGTTCAAGACCAGCCTGACCAACAAGGTGAAATCCCATCTGTACTTAAATATATAAAAAATTAGTTGGGCGTGGTGACAGGCGCCTGTAATCCCAGCTACTCGGGAGGCCGAGGCAGCTGAATCACTTGAACTCGAGAGGCAGAGGTTACAGCAAGCCGAGATCGAGCCACTGCACTCCAGCCTGGGTGACAGAGGGAGACTGTGTCTTAAGAAAAAAAAAAGATTTTAAAAAACCCTACATGCCCCTAGTTGCTTCTATAGGAGACGGCATGGTTCCAGAAGGTAGACTTTGTGTTGAGGACTCTGCAGCGTCAGGCTGGAGACAGTCTCCCTTCCTAGCAGCGTGGGCCGCTGGGCTGCTCTTCTACCAGAAGGGATGGTGGCGTCTCTGGGAGGTATTTGTAGACTCAGATCTGTGTGGATTAGTGACTTGTGTTACTCACAGATACTTAATTTTATGGGTAAATGAATACCTGGACTGGCTGCAACTTCAGGGCGAGATTCGGGAGTAGGGAGTGAAAAGTGACGACGGAACCCTGGGCTTGTCCTGCCATCCCCAGGAACCGGTCGGGGCGCCTTCTCGTCTGAAGTCCCAGCACGTGGTCAGGGTACCCCTCCCCTCTGAACCCCCCCGGAAGTGATCGGGGCACCAATCCCCTCTGAAGCCCCAGTACCTGGTCGGGGCACCCCTCCCTTCTGAATCCCCCAGCACATGGTCGGGGAGCCCCTCCCTTCTGAATCCCCCAGTACCTGGTCGGGGCGCCCCTCCCTTCTAAAGCCCCCAGACCTTGCTGGACTGCGGTGCTGCTTCTCCAAATTCTGCCCTTGGCTGTTTTCTAGGAATCACCTGTACCCGAACAGGCTGCGTGTGTCACTTCTTGTCGGATCTGGGGTGACGGTGAAGCTCATTTATCTTGTCTTCCTCCTCACGTGCCATATCTCACCTGTTGTCTGTCTGAGTTTGTGTGAGTGCGTGTTGTGCGTTCTCAGGCTGTGCTTGGTGCTTAGGTGACAAGAACGTCTTAGAGCAAGGGACTGCCTGCTCCAAAGGACGCTGTGAATGAATCGAGACACGGTTTACTTGTGGGGTTTAAATTTCCTTGGTGTTGGAGGCAATTAGGGGGAAACAAGGTCTAAAAAATCCCCTGGGGATGAGGAAGGCAATAATGAAAGAAATTACTCTATACACACTTAGCAGTTGGTTTAATTTGTAGGTGAATTTTGCATTTTGAGAACTACTAAAGCTATTGTTTGTAGGGATTCCTTGATGAGCTTCTTGTTTTCTGTCAAGTAGAAAGTAAAGTGGATCGGTTTTGCCTTTAATTCTGACTGACTAGAATCTACTTCCTTTTTCCCCCCATTCACGTTAGGGTGGGGATTGGACTAGAAGAGCTGTAGGATCTCTTTATTTCTGATCTTAAATGAATTTTTTCTTTAATTAGTTTTTTTGTTTGTTTTGTTTTGTTTTGTTTTTGGTGAGCTATTACTTTTTCCTTCAATGCACTGTTCTTTGGTTTGGAAAACGGGCTCTATTTGTACCGTGCTTTAAATGTACACAATGGTTCTAAATTGCTACTTTTCGTTAAAGTTAGATACAACATCTTAATTGAAATGTCATCCATAATTGAGGCACAGTCTGAGGCCTGGAGACCCCTCTTGTCACTTCCTTCCAGCCGTGTCTCCTTCTCTGGCCACGTTGCCCCTGGCCACATCTCCTCCCCCCACCACGCCGTGTCATCCCCCCACCACGTCACCTCTGGTCACATCAACTCCCTCCCGGCCACATCACCTCTGGCCTCACTGCCTGCCTCCCTCTCTCCCTGGTAGCCTCTGTGACTCCTGCTGTCTACCCTCCCGTGGGTCTGTTCAAGGCTCCTTCCCCGTTTTCCACTCCTGAGTGGGTCTCAGGGCCTGGATGTTTCACAGGATGCAAGTTTCTTCCCTTCCAGCCGCGGGTCTCTGAGCGACAAGTCCAGAGAGGGCACTAAGCTCTCCTTACCCACCTCGAGGTCCCGAGCCCTGACCGCCGACCACCAGGGCTTTTCTGCAGGGTGTGGGGCAGACTCATGCGTGAATTGGACAAAAAAGGTGCTTCTAGGAATCCTTGTTTTAAGTGCACTGGAGCAGAGATGGGGAGAGGGGACCACCGGGTTTGCTCAGAATTGGGCCCTGCTCACAGCCAATGAGGCAACATAAGCACCTCCTAAATGAAGCATTCCACACACTGATTTTACACATGACGGTTGTGATGGCTGGAAAAGGCTTCACACAACGAGTGAGTTTGAGCTGCATTTGAAGGAAGAACAGGTCCCTGTAGGTGGAAATGAAAGATAAGGGTGACCCAAGCCATCAGCAGCAGCGGGGGTGGGGTGGTACAGACTCCCCATGGATGGTGGGCATGGCTGAAATGCAGGAGAGGGCAGGGGTGCGAAGGAACAGCAGGGCGGCAGTAAAATTCCCCTGCAGAGAGGGGACGTGACTGAGATATTACCACATGTATACAACTGAGAGATGATCTGAGGATGATTTCTGGGAGCCTATGGGAAGAGCACGTGGTCATCATCAGTTCCCGGGATCTCTTTTTATGAAGTGAAAACAGTCATGCCTCTGCCTATCTTGTGAGCTGTTAAGATCAAATCAGATAATCTTCAGCAAGCCTTGTAAATGCTAAAGGTTATGACAGACTGTTCCAGCCCGCTTGTCTCCACCCTCCTTTCCTATTCGGTAACGTGAACCCTGCTGGGTACCTCACTATCTGCCTGGCTTCCTCCTCCATAACGTGAGCCTTGAGTACTTGCTGGGTACCTCGCTGTGCACCTTCCTTCCTCAGTAACGTGAGCCCTGAGTATTTGCTGGATACCTCGCTGCCTGCCATACAGCTGGCTGTAGAATTGTCAAACGCACTTGACTGGCACATAAACAGAAGTGCTCGCCAGGCCTTGGAAGGGCTTTCTGACATGTGGGTGCCTTCTGTTCCCTGTTAGGCTGGAGCTGCAGGAGCCCTCCTAGACCAGACAGAGGACCAAGGCTGGGGCCTCGGGGTGGGGGCTGGGGGATCTCCCTGGGTGTATTGTGTGGGTGAGAGCAAACTTCAGTCCCGCTGTGGCATTGGGATTCAGGGTTCCTTCTGGAATGTTCTGAGTGAGAAACAGGAAGTGTGCACAGGTGCGTCTTCTGCGGATTTTATGGTTATCTCTTGGGAGAGCACTGGTGCCTCTGAACTATGAACCTGCAGAACCACTTCTTCCACTAACGGCCGCCTTTATATAAAGAATGACTTACAAAAGATGCCACTTCAGATGGAGGTATTTGCAGGTGTGGCCTGAAAAATGAACAAAATGACTTTCATCTCAAGGAAAGTACCTTACATTATTCCCAATGATAGACATTTGAGCTTTCCAGCGAATATTAAAATATAAAAATCTTGTGTCTACCACTTTCTCATGTGATTAATGATATTGATGCGGTTTGGTTTGGTTTGGTTTGGTTTGGTTTGGTTTGGTTTGGTTTTTTACATATAACGAAATGTGGAAGCTGCTCATAACTCTGAATTAGTGTTATCTAACCAATGTGTGATTACAAAATCGTGTGCTGGTAAAAGCCATTCAAGTGCAAGACGGACCAGTTGACTTAGAAGGAATTGGGGCAGAAAGGTCCAACGAGCAGAGCACAGACTGTGTTGCAGACAGCCTGTACGGAAGTGCCACTTGTTACATTTGGCAGCAGAGAATAACTAAAGTGATCTGAAAACACAGTGAAAATACCGCTTCCTAATTGTATATCAGTATGGGGTTGGACTTTCTTCATAAACTTCAGTCACGGTTCTACAGCCCACTGAACGCAGATGCAGGCATGAGAACCCTGCTGTCTGAGGTGCAGAGATGTTAGGTGTTTTCACAGCACCACAAACTGTTGCCACGCTGCTGCTTATTTTGGAAAATGGTTTCTTCTTTAAGACTGTGTTAAGATGTAATGACTTTATCCTTGTAAAATAAACTAAATTGTTACTTTTTTTTTTTTTTTTTTTGAGACAGAGTCTTGCTCTGCCACGCAGGCCGGAGTGCGGTGGTGTGACCTCAGCTCACTTCAACCTCTGCCTCCTGAGTTCAAACGATTCTCCTGCCTCAGCCTCCCTAGTAGCTGGTACTACAGGTGTTCGGCACCATGCCAGGCTAATTTTTGTATTTTTAGTAGAGACGGGGTTTCACCATGTTGGCCAGGCCGGTCTCGAACTCCTGACCTCAAGTGATCCACCTGCCTCTGCCTCCCAAAGTGCTGGGATTACAGGCATGAGCAGCCACCACTCCCGGCTTGATGAGAAAGCTTTTTTGTGCTCTTTAATAAAGTGCAAAGGGTTCCTGAGACCCAAAAGTTTGAAAACCACTGGCTTAAACTGACAAAATTGTCCACGATTCTTCAGTGTATCTTCTAATCTGTTGATGGAGAAAGGACGGTAAGGGATGCTTTACTTTTTGCCTTTCACAACTCAGTGGTGCCGGGACAACTTGGGTATCCACATGGAAAAGGATGGACTGGACCCTTCCTCACCGTACAAGCAAAGCTCAACATGAATCCAACGTAAGGAGCTGACTGAGACCCATTCTGTCAGTCTGCTGGGTACCATAACGGACACCACAGACCGTGCGACTTAGACAATAGCATCTTATTTCCTTTTTCCTGGAGACTGGAAGCCTGGGATCAAGGTGGGGGCAAGGTTGGATTCTCTGGGGCCTCACCCCATGCTGTGTAGATGGCGTCTTCTCTGCGTCTTCACAGGTTTCTCTTATGTGCATGGAGCACTAAGGACTGTGTCTAAATTATCTTAAAAGAACACCAGTCATACTGGATCAGGCCCTACTCTTAAGATCTTATGGGACCTAAATTACCAAGCTAAGGCCCTGTATCTAAATACAGTGACATTTTAAGTTTCTGGGGTTGTGACTTTAACATGGAATCTTGGGGGGCGGGGAATGGGACAGTTCAGCCCATGACACCTTCAGGGGAGAATCCTCGAGAAACTGTTAGGTTGGATTAGGCAATGTTTCCTTGGCTGAGGCGTCTAAAGCTATAACAAGCAACTGAAGGGAAAAAGACGGTATCAAAATTAAAAATGTTCATTTCAGAGGATACTATTAAAGTAAAAAGACAACCCACAGAACAGGATACATTATCACGATAAGGACCTGATATCAAGAATATATTTTAAAGCTCTTAATAAAAATCCAATTTAAAAATGGAAAAAGGATTTGAATAGACATTCTCCAGAGAAAGACATATAAATGCCTTAAAAAGCACGTGAGATGTTTAGCAGAATTCGTCATCTTAGAAATGGAAATCAAAACCACTGAGATACCACTTCACAACCACTGGATGGGTAAAATCCCAGTATTGGACAGTGACTTGGTGGTGAATTTGGGAAAACTGAAATCTTGATATATTGCTAGTGGGAAGGGAAGTAAAATGGTACAGTTGATTTGGAAAAGTCTGGCAGTTCCTCAGAAAAGTTATGCATGAAATCACCATACGACCCAGGAATTTCACTCCTAGGCATATGCCCAAGAAAATTGAAAACATTTTTACAAACAAAAAAAAAAATCTTATGCAAGAATCTTCAGAGCAGCATTATTTGTAGTAGTAGAAACAGTCCAGGTGTCTGTCAACAGGTCACTCACTGTGAGATTCCACTCACCTTGGACGTGAAAGATGTCAGCACCGAAGGTCACGCCAAAGGTCATGCACTGTACGATTCTTCTCACAACAGATGTCCAGAATGGGCAAATCCAGAGAAACGGAAGTCGGCTGGCGATTGCCAGGTGCTGGCGGAAGGAAGGAGCAGGTGCTGACTCTTAATGGGTTCAAGGTTTCTTTGGCCCATGGTGAAAAAGTCCCAGAATTACATACTAGTGGTTGATGTGCAGCTTTGAGAATGTGCTAAAAAGACTGAATTGTATCCTTTAATATTGGGGCTTTTATGGTTTGTAAATTCCTTTCAATTTAAAAAGGAACTCAAGAACTTCTTTGGTGTTGATATTTAGATGGTGAAAGAGACAGTATCCAAAACAAGTTACTATGTAACTCACGTCGACAGAGTTAAACTTCATATTCTGAGGATCTTAAAGGAAGTGTGTGAGCCTAGGAGACACAACGATCCTACACTAGATGTTACACCCCATCTTACTGATTTCTATCTCTCATAACCATATTCAGGGAAAACCGACATGTAAACGTGAGCTACATGCTATGCAGAGGCACACTCCTCTTACCCGGATGATCTTTAGTGGCACAGTAAGAGATGAGGTCATAGCAACGTTAGTTTAGTTAAATTTCTATGGCAACAGAAATTTGGCACATCTGATGAGTTAGATCTCTCTGCACAGCTCCTAATGGGGTTGCCCATTTCTGTCTGGTGTCTGTGTATATTCTTGCTGTGGAAATAAGTGATAGCACCTGCACAAACACTTGCCCGGAAACGTGCACGAAGCTGGTGAAGGCAGAGGACAGGCAACAGGGAAGCATGGCTCAGCCCTGGCAAAGAAGACCGTTATTCCGAACGCAGAAGATTCAGGAACACAGTCGTTGGGAAGACTGGTGATGTCCGTGGATCTCACTGCTGTTGTGTTGTATCTGTGCAGCGAGTTACCGGAGCTGTCAGAACCGCACGTGTTGGTATTGGTATCATCACTCAATGCTTCTGACTTTTCCTGGTGCTGAGGATGACTGCATGTGGCGGAAGCAAAGTACTGACCTAGCACAGATCATCAGATCCCAGTTCTTTTTTATGAAGGGGGGCAGGATTAGAACCATCCCCCCACACTCCCCAATCCTATAAGAACTGGGATCTGATGATCTGTGCTGTTGAGAGAGGCAGGGTTAGAACGCCCCACTCCCCAATCCCATTGTTGAAAATAATAGTTGGCTTGGGAGGGTTTTTTCTCCTAAGGTTGAAGCTGTGCATTTCTGGAGCCTGGGCTGTCAGCCATGGTGACTGGGGAATGCTGGGGCTGCGGTCGTCCGGCCGCTGGTGGGTCCTGCCTCTTTGACACCGTTCATTTCTGAAGCTTGCTTTCCCCGGTGTTGGAAGTAGCAGCACTGGAAGAATGGCCGCCTTCCTACAGTGAAGCTCTGGCAGAAGAGGAGAAGACACGGAGCGTCTGTTCAAGGACGTGACGTTCTGGGCACCGCACCATGCGTTCTGCTTCTCAGCGGTGCCTCTTGGTTGATGTTACCATCACCTGGCATTTCCCAGGAGGTAACTCGCAGATGTCACACTGATGGAAAGCCGCAGCAGCGCGGTTCGAGTCCAGGGCCAGCTGGAGCACATCAGCAAGGTCAGGCTGGATACATGTGCTTGCTGACAGGAAAATGACAGGAAATATGTCATTTCAGGGAAATGACAGGAAATGTGCTTGCTGACAGGAAAATGACAGGAAGACGACAGGAAAGAGGCCCATGAGGAGAGGAACCAGTGGATTCAAGGCGGGGAACTGAAGGAGCGAGTCATCACAGGGTGGGAGGCTCAGGAGCCAGCAGGCAAGTGGGATGTGGCCTCAGGGTGCTGCTGGGTTGGTGAGGGGCCTTCTGTGACTTTTCTAAGAGTGCAGTCAATTGTAGGGGTGGGTGCCGGCTCCCGGCTCCCGCACATAAGAGCCAAGCGTCTTGCAGGAGACCAACGTGTGCACTGGGAGTTCCTAGTTGCGTGTCCCAGCATGCGGCCCAGAGGCCCCTGACAAAGCTCAGTGCACCAGGGACACAGTGGACTTTTGGTTCCTGACCCAACGAGGAAGTGAGGGAGTGAGTGAGGGCCGAGACACAGATGCAAGGATGCACAGGATGGGGTGCAGTCAGGTGGAGAGTCATGCTGTGGGGTCCGGGAGAGATGGGTTCGAGAATAAATGGGACCGGGTTGCAGTCAAGTGGAGAGTCATGCTGCTGGGGTCTGGGAAATGTGTTGTGTTTGCTTCTATGTGAACAGCGGGACCTGAGCATGTCTGTGCTTTGACGTTTAATCTGTACACTATCCTTGGCAGGGTGTGTATCTCTGTGGCAGAGGACACCCCGGCCACAGTGGATGTCAGTGGCGGTGGCTGGACTCACGGTCCGTGAATGTTGCATGATCGAACGCGTTTGGTACATTCTCAGCTCCTGCCCAGGTGCCTCCCGAGTATCCGGTGCTGTGGCTCCCCACACCCTTCCCATCTGTGTGTAGCATGACCACCATCTTCCTACCATGTGTTTGTGCTACCACGGCTGCCATGTCTAACGGGCGCTTTGCTTTCCAGCTACTTTCCTATAACCAAACCCTTGAACGACTTTGCCTGCGTTTCAGAGATGATTAGGGTATTAGTCTTTCAAGATTGCTCTGAGGATTTCCAAAAGCAAATGCAACTTACAGGGTGCAAGATATTGGAAATGACAGTAATTATAGATGAGTTTTCTCAGTGTGTTGATTGCGGTAAAATTACATAGCACTCTATTTTTAAGTGTATGGTTTGGAGGCATTAAGTGTGTTCACACTGTGGTGCCACGATCACCGCCATCCATCTCCAGAACTTCCTGGTCTCCCCACGCTTGAAACTCGGTCTACCCAACACCAGCTCTCCTCCCGCCCCAGCTCTGGGAAGCACTACAGGTTGCTTACAAAATAGGCTTTTTCAGTAAGAGAAGGGGAAGGAAAAGAGCTCTAAAGACTGTCTTGAGATTTGAGGAAGTGTTTTAGGTTTTGTTGTCTGGTTCCCGGTGTAAAGGAACTATTGAAGACGTGGGAAGGCGAAGGTCTGTGATCTCAGGAAGTGCTGGGCTGGGCAGCTTTCCCGCTGTGACGGGGGCACTTGCCCTCAAACCCGCCTGAGATAATCGCGTGAGGATGGTGCTGCATTGTGACAGCTCTGAACTTGGTCTCCTTGAACGTTGCCAAGTACATAAGCTTTGGCGGTTACCGTCTAATGTCTGCGGGAGACCTAGAATTTGAACATTGTTGACTTTAGAACACTCTCATTTTTATAACACTCTACCTGTTCTCAACAATAGGAAATATGCTGTGTCCTTTTTTTTAACGCCTTAATATTCTGTGTTGCGGTGGCAGTAGTTGCAGCGGACGCTACTTCTGGTTCATGGTCATCGCCAAACACAAGCTTCTGGAAACCGTGTGAAAAATGAAGGGGAAAGTGCTTTTCTGCAAAGGGCTTTTTTGAACATCCTGTTTTTTTCTGGAATATCTGTTGTGGTGTAAAACGTTTTCATATTTAGGGGTTTGTAACGTGTTTTATACTGGTTAGCTTTGAAACCCCATGTTTTTGCATGTCATGGGGCTGCTTTATCCTATTCTGTGATATAGCTGGTTTGCAAAACTATTGGTTATTTCACTTTAAAAACCAAAGCAGCTTACAGATTGAGTGTGATTCCTGTAAGAATTTAATTGTAAAATTGATTTGTGTTCAATAAGCTTACTGGAATGGCTAGATCCGTGGACAAAAAGATAAGAACATGTCAAGTCTCTGGGCCAGGAAGGACTTCCAAATAATACAAGTGATACACGGTAATTTCTTAACAAACAATTAGATTTAGTATATAACTGGTTTAAAACCTCTATATTTTCTATTATAGCCATTCCACAGTGCCCATGGGGGTGGGCTGCAGGACTGCCTATGGAATCCAAGGTCTGTGGGCACTCAGGTCCCTGCAATAAAATGGCATCGTGTTTGCATATGACATATGCACATCCTCCTGCAGACAGTCATGTCAGGGTTGCTCGTAACAGCTATACCATGCACATGCCATGCGAGTAGTTGTTTAATGAATAATAAAGTCTGAATGCTTAGTACAAACACATTAAAAAAAAATCTTGATCTATGGTTGGTTGAATCCACAGGCCTGGAACCCCGGGAGAGAGTACAAACTCTAGAAGCAAAACGAACAAAGCACTTGAGGTCAGCAGTGACGGGTGTGGAATCACACTGAATCTCATGTGTTTTGCTGTCTGTGTCACTGTGTCCCGTGTAAACGGGAATCATTTGTAGCTTAAGGTAAAATAGGTAACAGGAAACACTACAGAATGGGCACGAAGGCGCGCCACTCATTACCCCGTGTTACAGCCAAGCATCTGCCTCCTGGGGAAGGATCTGTTCTGTGGGGAGACTAGATGTTGATGATTTCCGGATGTGTGAAGGGAAACTCCCTCCGAGAAGCGTGGCTTTGGCCGGAGCACATCAGATGAGAGTTAGCGCGGCATGGAGTTTCCACAGTGCCCCTCAGGCCTGCTGCTTCTCTCCTCTCCCCACCCCTGGCCCTGACGCTTACCAAGGGAGGAAAGTTCAGCTCCAGCTGAGCCCCGCACAGGGCTGTGGGTCTCTAGGGCAGGTGCCACCTTCGTCTGAACAGGCTGTGTCAGAGGAGGGTCTGGCTGTACTTGAGCTGTGAGAGATGCTCTGAGAGATCCAGCATCCTGAAAACCCAGGTGCTGAAGGTTCCTCCTCTTCCACCATCCTGCGGGGAAGGGGGTCTTATCCTGCTTCCCCTCAACCCGAGCTGACTTCTTGTCTGTTCTGTACACCTAGGTTTTCAGAGCAGTTATTGTTAATCATCTAGCAGACAAACAACCATAAGGTGATAGCCTGGGAGGGTAGACGGCGCTGGAAGGTAGTTTTCTGAATAACAGCGTTCAGTTTCCTGTTTTGCCGTCATTTGACCCAAGGCCCCAAGATAATTGAAATACCGTCAGCCAAACACCGATTTTTTACCTGAGGTTTTTTTTTTTTTTTCTTTTTAAGTTATGGGTGCAAACTTATAACCAGGGACCTGACAAAAGAGAAGGATTTATTTGCAAAGTGAATGTCGGGGATGGTTGGCATTTGCCAACTCTGACTAGCAGGGACCCAGGCTGCTTCCGTTCTGCCGCCCGACTCCTGACCCTCCAGCTCCTGACCCTGTTCCCACCAGCAGGAAGAGGAGCGGGAAGGTGCCTTTTCCCCTTTAAGGGGATGAGGTGAGAGTTGCACCTGCCAGTTTGCTAGTCCCTGGGGTGATTCTCCAGCATGGGTGGGAGTTGGGTTTGGAGGCCTGAGCCCCGTGAAGCTGGGGTTGCTGTTCCCTGAGCAGCAGGAAACTGGACTCTGGGAAGTGGGGTCAGAGGGTAGCATCCGCAGGAGGGGCCTCTCGTCCCGTTTGACATCTTCACTGCAAAAGGGGGTGTGGGCTTCATGGTCCATTGACAAATAGAACGTTATTTTTGTGTTGTTTTTTAAGCACATCGAATCCTAATTCCTTTGGCCTTTACTAAAGTGGCATTTTGTAATTCCACATGATTTCATTGATATACTCGCAGGAAAGAATGCTTCCTGTAAACCAGAAGGATCTCTGAGACGGTTCTCGGCCCATAGAGAGTTCATTTTCCCAAGGTGAAAGACACAGCCTCAGGCGGGGTTGAGGACACACTGCAACAGCCTCAGGAAGTCCTGGACATGTGTCCAAGGTGTTTGGGACACAACTTGGTCTTACACATTTTAGGGAGACGTGAGACATCAATATATATGAGATGTACGTTGGTTCGGTCCAGGAAGGGAGGCACGGCTCCAAGCAGGGATGGGTTTCCAGGTCACAGGTAGATCAGACAAATGTGTTTCTGGTGTACCTTTCCAGAGGAAGCAGCCAGATCCGCATTTATCTCCGTGTGCAGATGGGGACTTTGAATTATCTCCTCTGTCCATGAGGAATTTCCTTGTGGATCGGTTGTGAGGGAGGTACGTGGCTTTTTTTCCTCCTCCCCCCAGTAGCTGTCTCTGTTCGGAAGAGCATGGGAGGCAGGTTTGCTCTAAGCTCTTCCTCACTATGACGTCCCTTTATCGTAGTGATTTTGGGGTCCTGAGATGTAGTTTCAACTTCATGTTTCTGAACACACTGGCACTGGAAACAGTATTGTAGGAGGCATCTAACTTACTTAGAAGAAGAATCTATTTGGAAGGACTTGAGCACATTCCTCCTTGAGAGAACCAAGCCTTTGTTTAGTTTGCTTTGCCCTGAGGCTGTTACGCTGCCCCAGGCTGTGCGGCCTTAGAAAGCTGTGCCCCTGTGAGCTACTGCCTGTGGAATCTGGTGACTTTGAAGTTAATCCAGCAGCTACATGTTTTGGAAAGCAGATTGCCTCTTAAAGTGTTGGTGATTATGATTCTAGCACTAGAATTTCAGTGTGTATTTTCCACCTTCTTACTTTGTCTCCTCATACACTGAGATACTGCTGCATTTGCCCTTAGGCTTCACGGAGGGAGGGTCAGTTCTCACCCTTTCTTAGATATTGATCTTGAACGGACAGAATCGAGATTCAGAAAAACTCTCGAGCTGTGAGAGTGTGCTGATATCTATGTAAGTGGGGTTCATGTGTCAAACTCAGGTTTAAGAAAAACCAATTCTAGGCTGGGCATAGTGACTCACACCTGTCATCCCAGCACCTTGGGAGACTGAGGTGGGCAGTTCACTTTTGAGCCCAGGAATTCGAGACCAGCCTGGGGAACATAGCAAGACCCTGACTCTACAAAAAATTAAATAGGAGTGGTGATGTATACCTGTGGGCCCAGCTACTCGGAAGCTGAGGCTGGAGGTTCACCCAAGCCTGGCAGGTTGAGGCTGCAGTGAACCATGATAGCACCACTGTACTTATGGTGCACTGTGCCTGAGTGACAGAAGAACAACCACCCCCCCACACACAAAGTATCAATTCATGCAGTGGCCAGTTCTGCTGGGACCACCTGTTAAGGCTACTCTGGGCCTCACGGTGTGAGAAGGGTCTGTCCAGCGGTGAGAAGGAGTGGCTTGAAGGCCTAAAAGCCAGTTGCTGTGGTTCAGCATGACTGCGGGTGTGGAGTTGGGGGAACGGCTCTCCATGGCATGAGTGGGTAAACGGATGGGCTTCCAGAACGAGCCCCTGTGACTTTGCCTGGTTTGCATCCGTCCAATACAAATCCACAGGCTCTTACTCTAGCAGCTTCTGCCGGGGCTGATGGACTGGCCTGGGGACAGAGGGTGCCCTCAGAGCCTCAGGGTGCTGTCTGGTTTAGGAAGAGCACTTAGTCACCTAGATCTAGGATTTATGACACTACAAGGGGACTTGTCACACTCGGAGCAGCAGCCATCTGCATTCTAGACTTGGTTCTAGGTGAAGTATTTTGGAGCCTGTTGGTACCCTGTGTTCTGTTTATGTGTAAAACAAGTTAGAGTTATGACTAGTTAAAACCTATTTTTAAAATTTTGCCACAGAATATGGCAATTGTGGTGGAGCCTGGCCAGAGACCCCCACACTTGGACGCTGCCGTGTGCTGGGGCTGCAGGCGTTGACTGCATCTGCTGTCCCTCCCGGCGTGTCTGTGTTCTTGACACGGGCGCCCATCGAGGCTCGGCCTGTGAGAATCGTGCCACCGTTTGTCTCCATGTTCCTCTGAGGTTCCGCAGACTTCACGGTCCCATGGCAGAGCGTACGGTATCTGCTTGCGTACGCTCTGATTTCCCCAAACCCCAGGACAGGCCAAGAGTTAGTTACACACAACTGCAGAGGGCCCCGTGGTGTGGATTTGCGGTGACACAGCCTTTCCCCAGCTCGGCCTTCGTCTCCAGAGTTGGCTTTAGGGCGATAGAAGCTTCCTTCAGACTGGGGGGCCCTGAAGCTTTGGTGCTAGGAATTCGGTGAGCAGCACGGATGATACCCCATTTCTCTGCATTTGTAGCAATAGTTGTTAACATGACCACGAGATGTACAGAGGAAGGAAAAAGGAGGTTTTATTTTCAGAGTAACACTCTGTGCTTTGGGAAATGTGGTCTTGGGGGAGCTGTAAGCACACGCCCCTCAGGAGGAGAGGAGGCCGCGGCGTTACACGTTCCGGGGTTTGTTGGCTGTGTGTGTTCATCGGGCTCAAGGAATGTCTGAACGTTTACAGGGAAAGTGGGGTTTGTTCATCCGGTTCGTGCAATGTCTGAACACTTACAGGGAAAGTCTAGCACACATGCAGTGAGTTAACCTGTAACATCCATGTTCGCCTTGGGGCGAGCGTAACATTTGAAATGAAGTGGACTGGGCGTGTCATATACAAAGGTGAGCTGTTGGGTGCAGATGTTTATGCGCAGCCTCAGTCACAGCCAGGACTGGCTCAAGGTCTGCAGCTTGTGGCGGGAAAGGACACTCACGAGGTCATTCTGTCCAGTTGGGGCTGCCGGCAGGGTCCGGGGGGGGGGTTGTCTGGTCAGCCAGCGTCTGGAGTCCACCCAGGTCCCGTGGACAGCGTTCCTCTAAACCAGGCTTCTGATTGTGGAGGAGACTTCATGCTGGTTAACACACTTTACAGGAGTACTGCCGTGGGGCTTTGGGGTTGACCTTCCCTATGATGCCAGTTACATTTCTCTCCAGATCTCATCATAGCCACAGAGATTGTACCTCCTCTGACAGCTGGGGGTGCCATGTTGATATAGTAATTTATTGTATTAAACTTTTTATTACTATTTTAATAACCTTTTTTTTTTCTTTTTAAAGAGATAGGGTATTGCTGTGTTACTCAAGCCAGTCTTGAACTCCTGGCCTCAAGCAATCCTCCCACCTCGGCCTCCCAAAGTGCTGGGCTTATAGACGTGAGCCAGTGCGCCCAGCCTACAGCCATGTTTTTAAAACTCAGCTGTTTAAAAATCCTACTCCTTTCACCCCCTCAAGCAGGCTGGTTGGCCTTGTGCAAACTGGGGTGTCACGATCTTAGCCTCCCCCTTTTATTTTTCTCTTTGGCCTCAAGTTCTGATGAGAACAGCAGTTACAAAATGGGCATTAGGTGATTCTTCCGTTACTAAAGCCAGAATTCTCACCAGTTGGAGATGTTTGTCCCCAGGATCCCAGAAAGCTGTTTTGAATCAAGCCCGTAGTAAATAAGTAAGGAACTAAACTCTTGGTCCTCTACTTAGTACCAGGGGAATGGGTTAGTTGCTGATGCCCTTTGATCTGTGCTCACGTGCTGCATCTCATCACGGGAAGCAGAGTTGCCCTGTGGAATAAAGCCCGGCTCATGGTGGCAGGTCGAGACGCTCGGGGCTGTCAGTCCCTTATACAGCGGCAGACTTGGAGACTCAGCATCGCGTGCAGAGCCCGGGCAACCGGAGTGCATCCACTTTAGAGACCACACGGACGGTCGGTAAGGTGGACGTCCGGGCATATGGCCTTGATAGGCCCACTGCGAGATGAATTAGGAATTCGTTAGCAAAGAAATCAAACTCGCCTATGGGTCCCAGCTGCTTGGAAGGCTGAGGCGGGAGGATTGCTTGAGCCAGAAAGTCAAGGCCGCGATGAGCCATGATTGTAATACTGTACTCCGGCCTGGGTGACATAGCGAGACTCCAAGTCAAAAAAAAAAAAAACACAAAAAAACCCCTCAAACCTTACTCTTCATAGCAGGAGGGAGAATTTGTCAAAGTAACTGCAACAAAATCTTAGATGATATAATTTCAGTGGCTAAGTGAGCTGTCCATCCCACGTGGCTGGCTCACAACGCAACAGAGCCAGGTGCTGCTGCAACTGCCCCCCTCCCCACCCGATTGCTTGTGGACATTTTCTGTTTCCCCATATCTCCCTTTTGGATACATAGCTCGCTACTTTATAGCTAAGCATCAGTAAAACAGGTTGTCTATTTTGAAAAGTAACTATTATGTCTTTTAAGGACAGAAAATGAAGCAGGTGACAATAGCATGGCGATCTGGTGAATAGATTTAGAGGAATATTTAATACTTGGCACCACTCTGAACCCTTCTTCTCTCATGCTAAGTTACAGCTACCGCCTTCTAGGACAAAACACTTTCAGCTCTGTGAGTAGGAATTAAACATGTTCTAAATCAGAAGTTTTAGTTAAGCAGTATTTTACGTGAATGCCCAGATCCTAAGTGTTTACTGTACTGGGGTGTGGTGTTGAAGAAGGAACGAGGGCTTGGGGCTGTGTTTATGGTGCAGCGTCCGGGTTCCCATATGTGAGATGAGGGCCATGAGACACGGCCTGGAAGGTTCAGACTGTGGGATTGAATGGATCTACCCACTCCTGGAAAGCCTCAAGTCTAACTTGACTTGGGCTGGTTTTAGGGAGATGCTGGCAGCGCTGCCCTCACAGGTTACCGGGAGGGGCTCTGGCACCGTCCCCGTCAGGTGTCTCATGATCAGTCCAGCTTGCTCTTCTCAGAAGCTGCTGGTCGTGTTCTCGTTCCTGTTGTTTGTTGCGTGTTATTTAGGGTTCTGTTCATGTGGGGACCTAGGAATTTTTCACAGTGAGAGGAGAGCCGCTGAGCCGCCTTCCTGCCTGGACGCCAGCCCCACGGAGGACCGTAACTGCTTGAGGTTGGCTTCTGTCCCCGGCCTCACCTGTGGAGGCATTGATGCAGTGGTACTTTCTAAGCTCCTGGGGCACACAGTGCTGTTGTGTGGATCCACAGGCTACTGTGGCGTCCAAGCACGTGCTCCCGGAGGAGAGGACTCTGCGGGCACTGATAGTGGGAGCTGGCTGAGAGTCCAGCAAGTGAGACTCCCTGTGACGTGCACAGCTGCCATCTGCACAGCCCCTCCTGACGCCAAGATGGTCGTGCGATAAATGTACAAAGCGCGTCTCCAGCAAAAAGCCGCCAAGTGTCCACATCCAGGATATCCACCAAGGTGGCCTTTTGGTGTTAATCCGATGAATGTGAGCGGCAGGTGGTCTGCATTGAGTGTGACTGTGCCACTGCAGTTTTGTTCTCATGTCTTGATGAGCATGAACGGTTCCTGACGAGGGTAGGTAAGGATGCTGTGACCTGAGACTCTGCAGTACTGTAGCTTGAGGAACCAAGGAGTTCTTCTCTCTTGCAAAGCCGTCAGGGAGGATGTTCCAGGCTGGTGACTGCTCCATGAGGTATTCAGAGATCCAGGTTTCTTCCCGACCCCTGCTCTGCATTCCCAGGGACATGGCTGTCCTTGCTGTGGTTGGGACTGGGTGATTGCCATGCTGGCAGGGGAGGCTTAAGGTGAGAGTGGCCGTGATTTACCTAAGTTACATAATGGCAGGGAGCCTGGGAGTAAAGTGTAGCCGTAGCCTTGAGGATGGATGATGGGTGTTGGTGAACGACTGGCTGCACTCACCGCACCTGGCCCAGGAATGGGGAAGGATGGCTGAGTATGCCATTCAATGGTACCTGGTTCTTTCAGATTTGACTTCCTTACGGATTTTCTGCTGTAAAGAGGAGAGAGCCTGTGGTTCTAGGCCAAGCATCTCACTCATCTCATAACATCTTGTATCCCTCAGCCAACATTTATGTCAAGTTTTAGAAGTCCTATCAAACTGGCAAGCATTTCTCAGTTTGGTTTAACCATTGGATTTTATATCTGTGTCTGCATCTCTATTTTACATCTATGTGGTTATTTGACACTCTGTAGTACCTTTGTAATAGGTTCTCTTTGGTGGAAGTTACTTTCAACAAACCCTTGCTGCTACTTGAATTTTCAAGGTTGACAAGTAGAAAGGAGAGAATAAAAACCACATCTTCTCTAATTTTAAAATTTGTTGTTTCTCAAATCACACCAGAAGTACAGATATTACAAATTACAAAAGCAACCAGAATCAAGGTTAAGAGATTTCTGGGCGATTCTGGCTAATCAGCAGTATTTGCTGAGGTGTGTGCAGCAGACCAACATGCCAAAAAGCCCGGGACGGGGGAGAGATGGGAGGCCAGGCTGTGACTTCGGAGGTGCTGTTGCCTCAGGGAGAGGAGCCTAGATGTAGAGAGGATAAATGGACACAGGTGTGACCACCGCCATCCTTGCCGTGGCACGGAGGTCTTTGTACAGGGACCTTTGTGAGCTGAGTTAAAAATTGAAACAGAGAGTGCAATGCATTCTTAGTTTTTAAAATAAAATGCTAATAGAGAACATTTTGTTTGTAAGAATGTAAAATGTTACATCTTTGTTAAAGAATAATAATTTGCTTCTGAGATCTTTGTGACTGAGATTTGAAATCTTAAGTATGGTTTTTTCTTCCATGTTTTATACATATGCACGTATACACATACATGTAAGGTATATAAAAGGAAAATAAGCATATCTGTATTCACATTTATATACACTTCCATAATGTGTATACTTCTAGTCACACATAAGTCTAAGAGACTATGACTTGAGTTGATAACCATGAGAGGGTAATTAAATAATTTATCTGCTCTTAGCCTTGCTTTTGTATGTGAGCAGGGACCCTGCGAAACGCGCCTCCCGCGTTCCAGGCCTCACACAGCCCGTGCCAGGTTTTGGAAGCAGGAGTTTGTCTGCAGCCACTTCGGGAAACATGTGGTTGCCAGGATTGCCTAGAGCTCCAGGCTGTCTCCAGTCCCAGCCTCCCTGGGGTAGAAGCTGCCCTACCAGGGGCCTGGACATGGACGTTAGGGCCTGGAGCCAGGGAGCGCTCCTGAAGCGGGGGGCTCCCCTCACGGTTGGGCATGAGAACCGAGGATAGGAGGCGGAACCAGCCTCGGGCCAGTGCACGGCCTCCCTGAAGTGCTTGCGGGAAGCCCCAGCTGTACTTTGCTGACCCCATAGACAGCACCACACTCTGTGAGATCCCCCTGGCCCACCCCTCAGGTTCCTAAAATGATGAAGGTTTCCTGAGCTCTGAATTTTTAGGTCTAGGCTAAAAAGTCCTGGGACAGGCTCACAGGGTTCTTTATGTAGAAATGATGAGTGTGCTGGTGACTCAGAGCAGGCACTGTACCCTCACTCCAGGGTCCTTTGTGCCAGGTGGAAACGAGCGTGTGGGTCACCCAGAGTCCCTGCATCCTCACTCCAGGCACTGCTCTTTGGTTTCTTAATTAAAAGCCTAAAAGCCTTGATAATGAAAATGCATTCTCCCCAGAGAGTCGAGTTTCCGGTTATGGAGGCTCACCTGTAAATGCCGTGCCAGGTCAAATATGCTGAGATCTGGGCCAGGTCCTGCTTCCTGCTCACGGCCAAAGCAGGTACTTCATTTGGGAGGTGACCCAGGGGGATATCTGAGAGGCCTGCCGGTCCCCGAGGGATGAATCCGCTGGCCTTCACATTCTGCTCCGGCCTCCATCAGCTCCTTCCTACCTGCAAACTGCCAGCTTTGACGTTGCCATCATTGGAGATATGTTAGGGACTTGGTATGGGTTGACACCCATAGGACCAGCAGATCGTGAAAAGGTGGGAACCAGGGCTGGGAGGGTGGTGACCACGGCCAAACTGAGAACCGTGGTGGGCTGGGAGGTCCATCTTCTGTCTGAAGTGTTTTTTAAAATAAAAAACATTGTCTCAGGAGCATGAGAGGGGAGGCCACAGACGGGGAGAACGCATCTGTAAAAGACTCATCTGATAAAGGCTGTTATCCAAACCGTGCAAGGAACTCTCAAAACTCAACAAGAAAATGAACAACCTGATTAAAAATGGACCAAAGACCTGGACAGATACCCCAACAAAGAAGATACACAGATGGCAAATCTACACGTGGAAAGATGGCCCGCGTCTTATGTCATAGGGCGAGGCGTCACTGTGCACCCATCGGCCTGGCCAAAACCTGAACTCCGACACCACCACGTGCTGGTGGGTGTGTGGGCATCAGGACCCTCACTCATCGCTGGGGGAAGTGGGGCAGCTCCTGTGGGAGGCAGCATGGCGGTTTTCCGTGGAACTAAGCTCTCCGACCACAGAAGCAATCACAGTCCTGGCCGTTTACTCGGAGGAGCTGAAAGCTTACTTCCATGCGGAAATGTGCACACAGACATTGACAGCAGCTTTATAATTGCCAAAACTAGAAAGCAACCAAGATGCCCTTCAGTAGGTGAATGGATAAACTGTGGTATGTCAGATACTGGGATATTATTCAGCACTAAAAAGAACTGGACCCCTAAGCCATGAAAATACACAGAAGGATCATAAACGCATGTTGCTAAGTGAGACTCCAATCTGGAAAGGCTGCCTGCTGTCTGAGTCCAACCACAGCACAGTCTGGAAAAGGCAAAGCTGTGGAAACAGTCAAACAATCAGCGGCTGTCAGGGGTTGGGGAGGGGAGAGATGAATGGGAGGAGCATAGGGGGTGTGTAGGGTGGGGCAGCAACTCCAGGTGGGGCTTTCATGGGGGATCCATGCCGTTCCACGTCTGTGAAACCCACAGAGTGAGCAGCAGCAGGCCGAGTCCTCGTGTGAGCTGTGGACTGTGGGTGGTGGTGCCGTGTTGATGCGGGTCTGTCGGTCGTAGAGACATGCTGGTCTGGTGAGGGCAGGAGAATGATGGAGGCTGTGCCTGTGCTGGGAAAGGATATGTGAGGACTCTCTGTACTTTCCTCTTGATTTTGCTATGAACCGAAAACTGCTTTTAAAAACGTCATTGAAAAGGCAAACAAAAAAGTGCTGGCCAGACAACATCAGTGTGAGGGTGTGGCCTGTGTTCTACGTTCAGAATTTCCCTTTTAGAATACACGTATCTAAATTTTTCAAAGTTAAACCTTTGCATTAAGTAACTCACTACCAAGTTACAGTATCAGCTTGAGCACTGCCAGGATGGCCAGGATCCTGTATCCTGACAGGCTTCTCCCCTTACAGGTGCAGTTGACGTCCATGGCCACATCCCAGTAAGCGGCAGGACTGGAATCAGGAGTCAGGCTTTGCGGGACAGAGAGGAAGTGTGAGATCTTGTAAGCACGTGGCTGAGGGCGGGCAGGGAGGAGCCCGTGGCGCAGGGAGCCGGCAGGGATGACTTTTTGACCAGTTTTCCTTATCGCTGAGGCCTTCTTAGACTTGGGGAGTTGGGAGTCCCCACTCTCGGGTGCCTCAGAAACCAAAGGCTGCTTGTAATGCTCAAGTTCCAGATGCCTCAGGGAGAGGTACCTGGGTTGTTGGGTACAGTTCCGTTATTTGCTGCTCGGTGGGATTTGCCCGCAACATTTCTGATTGTTTTTAAGAGCTGATGTTTGAGCTGCTTAAAATCACATATGGATGTCGATTTATCTATAAAAGTTAAGAATGGAATTTGAGTGCAAAGAGTTGTGAAAATGCTCAAGGTGATGTACTAATGTATACATTACATTTGTGGAAATATTTGAAAGTTCAGGATTTACATTAAACACTTCTCTTGATTTTTGTAATATCTACCTGTCATTTTCCCATTTGATTAATAGATGTCAGAGGGCTTAAATTTTGAGTGCCTGAATTCACTGAAATTAAAACTTCTTACATCAAATGTAATTAAACTGAATGTAGCAACAGTGCATGCTTTTATAAGTACTGATCAAAAAATATATAAAAACACATATCCATGAACATGCAGATGGGGGCAACATATTAAACCATGGAAGTAGAATTAGTATTGTTTTCTGAGAAGACAAATTTTTAAAAAGCTAAGGGGTCTTATAACTTTCTAGTTTCCAACTTATTTACCCTAAAGTGGAAGATTGACAGCAGCAGAAGAGGAGATCCTGGGCCAGTGCAGGCTCTGGGAGCAGCGGGGTGAGTGCTGGAAGGAGCTGGCTGGAGGCAGAGCCAGGGAGGTGCTCAGGCAGGCCAGGACGGCCTCAGGGCACGCGGCTCAGTGAGTGAGAAAAGGTTCACATTTCTTGGAGAGCCCTTGACTCTGCCCACGGAAAACCCAAACTCCTTCCAACGGGGATGTGCATCTCATGTAAAAGTTGTTACTCCCAGAAAGAAAACCAGTGGATGTAGAAATATTACGTATGCAGAAATTACTTCAAATTTGTTTCTAACCTTATCCTTTTCTTCCCCCATCTTAATGTGTGGTGACTTTCTGCAGGTGACGCACACATCTTAGGAGAGGGCTGTATTTCAGTTGCTGTTGGCTCTGATGTGACTTTGTGGTGTCCGATGTTCTTGTTCTGAGGTTCTGCCCAGAACGTGGCTCCTCCCTGCTGAGCGTTGCTTGTTGAAGGCCCGTGTGGAAACTTTCCCTGTAAGCTCGTTGACCGCAGCAGTCTTGGTTAAGAAACCTTTGGACCTCCTGAGACTTCACACAGCCTTCTAACCTTTCTAGTGTGTCCTTTTCATTTTACTGTTCCCCGTTAACCCAGATGTTTTCTAGAATGTAAGTAATCTGCTGAATGCACGGTGGGGGGTGCCCTCCGTTGGCTCTGGGGAGAAGCATCGCTGTTTCTCCGGGTGGAGCTTCCCGCCCACCATGGTGTGCTCCAAGACGCAGCAGGGTTCTTTGGCAGAAATAATCGTCGAAGGCCTGCGTCTCCGTGGCAGGGTGGCTGTGGGTATGGGACCTCGCGGCCATACCGGCCCCTCCCTATCAATGGCACCACGGAGAGGAGCAGGGGGAGGCCTGGGATCTGTCTCCAGAGTCACAGCTGTGCTTCCGAGACTGCGTCGTCCGTTTGTAACTAGACATGCAGAGAAAGTGTTGGAGATCAGCAGGAGACGGTGTCTGTCCCTAATGAGCTCAGGCGTGCCCTTGAGAGGGTCAGGTTTCTGTGCGGCTGATCTGGACTCAGCCTGGCTGTGGCAGTGCAGGTGACTGCCGGGCTTTGGCAAGGCTGCACCCACTATCCGTCTGAAATGGCCCCCTTCCCTGGCTCGCGGTGTCAACTGGGCCCCCAGGCCTGATTTCCCGCCAGGACGGAGGCCCTGTGTATGTGTCGGGGATGGGGGAGGTGGGGGTCCTACTTTATTGCCGTATCCAATGCCACGCGGGGTCAGCACTCAGGAAACATGTGCTGTGTGGGTCAGCGATTGAGTTCAGAAACCTGGAAAATTCAGCAGTGTAGGCTTTGGGCATGACCCGTCCAGCCTTGGGGCTCTTTCTTTCTCTGAATTTCCTTCCATGGCATCCTCCTCATCCCAGGGGCCCCTGTTCCCATATGGCTGTTGGCAACTTCACAGGTTCCTCTGCCTCCCCTCCCGGGCCCTGGTGTGGCTGGGGCAGCTAGTAGCTGTGCAGACCCCACAGCCAGTAGATCATTGGTGCCAACGCCTTGGGCCTGGTTTACTTGAGTCAAGGACGGCAGTACATGGCTGAGCCCACCCCGAATGCCTGGATCGGAAGGCCTTGGGTTGCAGAGGGGTGGGGGTTGGATATTGAAGGACAACCTGCAAAGCAGAAGGGGAAATGGCTGTGCTGATGGGCAGCTAGAGGAGTCTGTGCAGAGCCTGGGACCCAGTGCAGACACAGAGCTGACATGGGCAACGCAGTGACACGGCCACCGTGGAAGTGGGCAAAGTTACAGGCTTCAGACCGATATGGAGGGGCTGGTCTAAAAGGATCCTCATTTTCCTTTAATCCTAACAATTGCTGGCTTACAGGGTGGGGGAGTGAGATCTGTGGTGGCCGCGAGGAGAGACAGGGATTTTAATTAAACCCCTCTTTCTGGGAGAGGGGAGTAGCCGTTTCTGTAGGGCGGTGAGCATCGTCATCTCAGGCAGCTCAGGCTGCTGTAACGAAACACCATTGACTGAGCGGCTTATGAACAACAGGAATTTGTTTCTCACAGTTCTAGCGGCTGGAAGGCAGGATCAGGGTGCCGCACGGGTGAATTCTGGTGTGGGCTCTTTCCTGGTTGGCACACACCTTCTCTCTGGCCCTGACACAATGGGAGGGTGAGGGATTTGCTGGGCCCCTTTCTGAGGCACAAATCCCATTCAAGGGTCTCCAGCCTCGGGAACTCATTACCTCCCAAAGACCACCTGACAGCATCACATTGAGGCTGAGGATTTCAACCTGTGTTTTGAGGGGCAGGCAGGCAGTTTGTAACCGTCACCCTCTTTGTGTATTTCTGACTCAACATTGAGTCTGCCTTTGGCTCTCCAGTGGACAGAGCCTGTGTGGACACTGAGCAAGGTCAGAGCTGCAAGCATGTACACATCGGGGGCAAGGGAGCTGCCAGGGGTGTGAGAACGGGGTTTCAGCATCAATCGGAGCTGCTTTCCTGGCAAATGTACTCATAAGCTATCCTGGCAACATTTGCTTTTCACGAAGAGTCGATGAGGCAGTGGGGGCAGCAGGCGGTGTTGCCAGAAGCTTGGAACTGATGAGCAGCAGAGAAGGGGCAGAGGCCACGACCTTGGGGTAGTCAGCAGTGCCAGGTGTCTGCCCTCCAGGCCTCACGTCTGTGACTGTGTAGAGACCGAGCCGACCGGGGCTTGCCGGCCAGTGTGGCTCTCATACAGGTGATTATCGCGTTGTGCTTTCTATGTAATGTTCCCTCAACCCCACGCCCACCCCACCAATTTCTGTGCCTAGCAGAAATCATGCTGCGTTTCCTTGATGAAGCCTTGAGTTTCCTGTGGAGATGTAGGAATAGCATGATTTGGCTCACGTCAAAATACTTTGCAGTGAAGCTGCACGGAAGAGGTTTCTAGGCTTCCATTTGACGTTTTCAACAATGCCTGAGTGTTACAGGACCGTCTTGCTTGTTAATAAAGCACCAGATGAAAAAGGCTACTGGTTAATAAAGGAGACTTTTTACATTAGCACAGAGAGGGTGGCTTGAGATAAATTCAGCGTAACGTAGGTGTGTTGGTAAGCCATCAAAAGGACCATCTCTCTGCTGGTGACACATGTTTTCCGGTATTGGTTTTGTTCTGTAAAAGGATGACTGGCATTCGGCAGAGTCATTCCAGAATTCACCTGGAAGGCGTCCACATGGTGCCTTGTTTTCTCCTGACATTCTGGGCACCACGAGGGATTATTCCTGTCTTCAGCACTAGCAGGAGACTTTTCCTGAACACCTGCTCCTCTTTGGCGTTGTGGGTGTGAAGGGGTCAGAGTGAGCCTGTCTTCATGGAGTTTTCAGACACCATGGGGATAGTGTGGCACGAGTGTCGGGCTCGGGTGGGAGGGAGACTTTCCCCAGAAAACAGCTGCCGTTTCCAGGACGGCCCTCGACCCCTCCTCCCTCTGTTCCTCTGCGTCATGTCTGAATTAAGGCTGTTCTATCGTAGCGGGGGTGTCATGTTAACTGGAAGTGTGCTTTTTTACTGGGCAGTAAGTAAATTAATGGTACATTTGCCAAGGACAGCGAGGTTTGATTTGATGAATCCAGTGGGGGAAAGGAGAAGGGGCTTGGCTGTGTGGGGATGTATGTGATGGGAGCAGAATGGAGTAGCCATGCAGGCTGTTGGGATGGAGGGGCCACGCCCACATTTCCATGGGATCCGTCGCTGTTTGTGCCACTAGACCTGAACCTCTGTCTCTACTTCTAACACCCGTATAGTGAGGAAGCCCCTGATGGGCCTGAGTTGTTACTTCCCATGGCCATCGCTGGGAAATGCCCCAGACGCCTCTCCAGGCTGGTGACGGCCCTGGGGCTGGACACTGGCTTTGTCCTGAGTTGTTTCTTCTTGTGGCCATCGCTGGGAAGTGCCCCGGACACCTCTCCTGGCTGGTGACGGCCCCAGGCCTGGACACTGGGTTCGTCCTGAGCTCTGCGAGGGGCTTTGGCTCCACGTGCAGCAGGCATCTGTGCATCCCTTTGGATGTGAGATGTTGGCGCTCGGCTTGGAGGCCAGCGCAATCTGGGTGTGGTCAGGATCCAGTTCATCCTTTGGAGAGAGAGCACCTGCCCAGGGACCCCTCTGAGGTACATAGTCATGCAGTGCCCTCACAGGATGCCCGGTCCCCCGAGAACTTCCCGCCATTCCCCTGGACCCTCAGGTATGGGAGTCAAGTGTGGTGTGTGTGTCACAGGCGGGGGTACTGAGGACACCACGTGCCTGCTCGTGCGAAGACCTGAAGTGCTGCTTGAGCTCGTTCCCAAGGGGCCGTTGGCATCTGGGGGCCTGTGGGTGTCTTTCCACTGGCAGGAAATAATGGGTGGCCCATGTTACCTTTTGTGTCTTTTTTTTTCTTTGCCGAAAAGCCCTAATGCCAACGTCGCTGTCCTGCTATTGGAACCGCCCACCTCAGGCTCACTGGCCCTCCTGTTTCTGGGCTGCTGCAGTGTTGTGTTGGGGTAACTGTATTAACTTCGTTTGAATTTTCTTCCTGTTCTTTTGGAATAAGTGTTGATAGTTTGTGCTGCTTGTTCACCCCAGAGGCGAGGATGTCCTTTAGGCCTGGAGGAGCACAGCCCCTAGAGGGAGGTGCCGGGCCTCTACCTCTCATGTCATCAGCAGCCCTCTCCACACGTCTCCTCTTCACTCCTCGTGCCCACGGCTGGGGTCACGGGCCGCTCGCTCTGCTGTTTGAGATCCTCGGAAAAGATGTTTGCCCTGAAGAGAGATTGGGGGTGTGTGGCTGATTTTAAATAGGAGGAAATGATTGTAACAGAATGAGCAATGCCTAGCACTTAGTCTCAGGCTTGAGAAATTGTGTTTTAGAAGCAAGGTATCCCCAACTCCGGTTTCCTTCAAATTAAATCTTTTAAAGAGTCCACAAATATAAATAGTTAAAGCCTAAAACTATGCAACAGAGGGCCTAGAGCCCAAGCCACTGCCACCTCTGACTCCAAGACACCTCAAAAACTTGGCCCTCCTCCTCAGAGAACCCCCCTTCTGCTCCTCCTTCCACACTGCTCCCTCCACAGTGCTCCCTCCACAGTGCTCCCTCCACACTCCTCCCTCCACACTCCTCTTCCGCCCCTCCCCTTCTTCCTTCCCTTTCCCTTCTTCCTTCCTTCCTCTCCCCTTCTTCCTTCCTTCCTCCCCTTCTTCCTTCCTTCCTCCCCTTCTTCCTTCCTTCCTCCCTTTCCTCCTCCCTCCTCTACCTCCTCCCTCCTCTTCCTCCTCTTCCCCCTCTTCCCCCTCTTCCCCCTCCCTGTCCTTGGGCAACCTCCATGGAACTCTGGTTCAAAGTCACTGGTCTGTGGGGCCGCCCATTTGATAGACGACCACGCTGGGGATCAGACACAAGTGACTGACTCAGACCAGCTCGCATGTCGTCTCCTGCCTCCCGTAACACCGGGTTGTCCCTAATGGAAGAGAATCAATGATGCTGCTTCACTGATCTCCAGGGAAAACAGGTTGATAACAGGTTATAAACATGGGAATGTTTTGGAAAAAGCGTCGTCCACTTGTCAGCTCCATCTCTCCTGCCCGGAAGATGTAGGGGAAACCTGCCTTCAGCCCACCCTCATCCCATAACAGGACAGAGGACAAAGGGGCAGAGACCCAGGTCCTGTCAGTGCCCTCAGGAAACCCCCCATTTCCTCCTCATGGTGGAAGTGGAAACCATCCCACTGGACTAGATTTTCCCGGGAAGCCCCTTCACCCCGAAAGCAAGGAATCTGGTTTGAGCACACACCATTCTCGGTGCCATGACTTTCTGCTGCTGAACCCTGCATACGTGGCCCATTGATCTTGCTAGTCCAGTGTTACTGGGTCCTGGGAGTTTCTGTGGGCTGATGGCAGGTGTTTACCATTGTGTTCAGAGGGGAGAACAGAACTTTATTTGTCGAAATCAGATGATAACCATTGCCATGTGATTCCTTGGGTTGGTTTGGGTGGGGGGTGCTCAATGCTTTTCCTGAGGGCTAAGTTCTAGTTTGAGACCGTCTCTCTTTGTCGCCCAAGCTGGAGTGCAGTGGTGCGATCTTGGCTCACTGCAACCTCTGCCTCCTGGTTTCAAGCAGTTCTCCCTGCCTCAGCCTCCCAAGTAGCTGGGATTATAGGTGTGTGCCACCACGCTTGGCTAATTACAAAAATATTTAATATAGGCTGGGTTTTGCCATATTGGTCAGGCTGGTCTCGAACTCCTTGCCTCAAATGATCGGCCCACCTTGCCCTCCTAAAATACTGGGATTACAGGCTTCAGCCACTGTGCCCGGCCTGATCCTGACATCTTTTAAAGCTGCCTTCATGTACCAAAAGCCAGTCTATGTTTGAAAATCAGTCTTGAAGAGCCTAGGAGGAGAGGGATAAGCTTCAACTAGGTGAATAACTATGCATATGTTAAAAATATGGGCCAAAATCCTACCCCAAATGTTAACTCTTCTGCTTTGCGTATTATATCCATTTATAGTTATTTCAGCACTAAGATTTTTAAAGACTCTTTTGATAATTATGGAGAAATTACTATTAAAACTCAGCTGCATTTGTAACACTTCAAAGAACTAATTGGATGACATCATTTTTCCCAGAGGCATTTTGGATTGTTATATAATTAATGTTTATCTCTTTGCCAGAAATCTTTTTTTTTTCTTTTCCAGAACAGATACCTGAAAAGAAAATTTCCTTTGCATTAAGTGTTATTTCACTGTGTGACAATCAATTTTTGAACGTGAGAACAAGATCATCATGTATTTTTGGGATAAATCTTGCTTAATAGTGATAATGCTAAGTGTTAAAATTATGCAACAATTTGTTTCTTTGAAAATTACTATTTGCCTGCTCACCAGGTGGGAGCTGATGAGAACGTGGATGTAAAAATTAAATTGTATTTAGCTTGTATAAAAGAAGTTTTAAAAAAAAAAAAAGCTTTTTTTTTTGTTTTGTTTTGTGCTACTACTGAAGTTGCTTCGTTGTGGAAATGAGGTTATTGCAGGCACCTAGAATTTTATCTCCTTGTACAATGGGAAGAAATTCTCCAACAAGCACAGGAATCTGACTTTCTGATATTGAGACTCCTAGGCATCAAGCCCCGTGGAAAGGTTGGTGATTTACGTGAGCGTTGGCGTTGATGTGGGCACCCTCCAAGCCGGACGCAGGGAGCAGGGAAGGGCAGAACAGGCCCCTCAGGAGCCATGAGAAAATCAAGTGTTGGCAGCAGTGGTGAGGGTTGATGTCAGGGGCCAGGAGGAGGTGGTGAAGGGAGTATGTGCCTCAAGGCAGCCCTGGAACCCGTGGTCCCTGCAGTGAGGTCTGATCTGCAGGGGATGTGGACGGCCATGTGGCGAGGCCCACGGACAGCCTGGACTTGGCTGCCTCAGAACTCTGGTGGACGTTGCAAACGGCCCCACAGGGTTGCAGTGCACATTCCTCGGACAGAGAGAAGACGCTTGTAACTGTTCTCGGCACGAAGCCAGCGCCCTGTGAACAGTGGCCACTGCTGTCGTGACTGAGTGCCGTGCAACTGGAGGCATTTGCTCTGCTCAGTTCACTTAATTGGGCCAGGAATGGGGTTGCCCTGCCTTCAACAAGCTTGACGCATTGAACGAGGACTCAGTAAAGTACTCTGTAAATATGCTCTCCTGGCTAGAGTGAGCAAAGCCCAGGGAGAGAGTGGTTCCTCAGTATTAGACAGGTGTTTGGCGGGGCCAGCTGTGTGGCTGCCAGAGCGAATGTGACCAGGAAGCCTCTGTTCCCCCGGAGGTGGCCAGCGTAACTGTTACACGTGCCGTAGGTAGAAAGTGGGCACTGCTGGGAAACTTGCTCATGCTGCTGTTTCCTGATTGGAAATTCAAGGTTTCTGAGCATCCTACATCGAATTTGTACATTGCTGAGACTGTACACCTTTCAACACTTGTTTTTTCCTGCTTTTCGGATCTATACAACCTGATATTTGGCCGTGGCTTCCAGAACAGGCTGGATGCAGAGTGAAGTCCTCTCCTCACTGTCAATCTTTGCAGATGTCTTTCTTGAGAGTCTCAATTAGGTTTTTACTTAACTAGACTTTTTAAATTGCCATGCTCATAACTCTACCAGTTACAATGGTGAGCTAACATGGGATTTTGGTTTTACTTTGATGAATGTTTAACATTTGCATGCTGGATGTAGGGGTGGAGGTCATTTATCTGCTTTTCATTTCCTTCTTGGTTATACTTAGTGACTTTCAGGTACGGTGTGGAAAGCCTGGTACAGGGTGAATTGCAGGCTGCAGTGTGGTGCGGTGGACGAGAGGCGTGGGCTGCAGTGTGCACAGTGGATGAGAGTGAAGCTATTTCCATCCTGGAGGGAAACACACAGGAAACAATTTAAAAAACTGATCATCTAGCTTGAATGAGGTCCAACAAATTCAGTTTGCAAAGTTTAACTTCCAAGTTAACTTAGTAACTTTTCCCCTAAGTCATTAATTTAGTAGCTTATGTTTATTGCCTAAAGCATAATAGTCATAAATTCTAAAATGAAGGACTAAACATGTAATAATTTAGGCATACAGCACCTGAAGGGAAAACTGCCAGTATGCTAAAATATTGGATACAGATGCTCAAAAAATATAATGTAGCATTCTTACAATGCATGTGCTTTTAGCATGTAACTTGGTGAGTAGTTTTGAGCTATATTTGTAGGAATGTGTATCTTGAATACTTTAGGACACCACTGGAGATGTGTGCTTGAGAGGTATAAATACTGAATGTTCTTCTCCCTTCCTTTAAATGAAAAACATTAGCTCCCTTGATTTTTATTTTTATTTTTTGAAGTGGACTCTCACTCTTGTTGCCCAGGCTGGAGTGCAGTGAGGCAGTCTCGGCCCACTGCAACTTCCGCCTCCAGGGTTGAAGTGATTCTCCTGCCTCAGCCTCCCCAGTAGTTGGGATTACAGGTACCCACCACCATGCCCCGCTAATTTTTGTATTTTTATTAGAGATGGGGTTTTGCCATAGTGTCCAGGCTGGTCTCAAACTCCTGACCTCAGGTGATCTGCCCACCTCGACCTCCCAAATTGCTGGGATTACAGGCGTGAGCCACTGCGCCTGGCCAGCTCCCTTCTATAATGATTTATACAGTTGTTTTTGCTTTTCGTTTTTTCGAGACGGTGTCTCACTCTGTCGCCCAATCTGGAGTGCAGTGATGCAAATCTGGGCTGACTGCAGCCTTCACCTCCTGGGCTCAGGTGATCGTCCCACCTCAGCTTCCTGAGTTGCTGTGACTAGACACACGTCACCATGCCCAGCTTTATTATTATTATTATTGGTATTTTTAGTAGAGACAGGGTTTTGCCATGTTTTCCAGGCTGGTCTCGAGCTCCTGGGCTCAAGCAATCTCCTGGCCTCAACCTCCGAAACTGCTGGGATTACAGGCGTGAGCACCACATTTGGCCCATTTTTTTTTTTCTTCCAGGATTAGGAGTCGACTTTCAGAAAATCCTTCAACCTTGCAAGCTTAATTTTCCATAAAAGTATTCCTCTAGGATAAAAACAAGACACAAAGAAGTACGTGTGGACTGCAGTTAAAAATTTTCAACACAACTTAGCTTAGGAAAGTTGACATTTACAAAGAGCAGGAGGCCCGTTCAGTGCCTTCTAGGCACTGGGAATGGCGGTCTGTGGGCGACCCTAACATGTGCGGCGTCCTGAGACGTGATCGTGGTGTTCACGCTTTTACCGAGGGCTTCCCGGGAGTACCAGAGGCTGTTCTTCTGCAGTCGGCCAGCCAGGCAGCAGCTGCTGGAGAAGGAACAAATAGCAAAAGACAGATGTACACGGTGTTATTGTGGCAGAGAGGTTAAAACCAGGGTCACTTTGTTCTTACAGTTTTAAAAAGCTAATAATGAAGTCCTTAAATATGTTTAGGATTTCAAAGTAGTTGTGGGTGTGTCTGTGTCTCTAGCTCCCGTTCGGGTGCTTCCTGCGAAGAGAGCTCAGAGACGCCACCTTTCCTTGATGAGGTGACAGGGCCTGGAGAGGTGTGAACCCCGTGGTGGGGGGATGACTGACCTGGGGTGAGTCTGGGTCAGTGTGGGGATCCAACCCCACTCCACATTCCTGTAGGGAATCCATAGTTCTAAGTCTTTATGATAGGGGTAAAAATAACCTGGAAGAGGTGTTATTTTTTAAGAAGTAAGTGCCATGCTCTTTTTTCCTCATACTTTTCCGTGTTTAAGCAGCATTGAAGGATAAGGCACTAGTAGCATGTTGTTTTGAAAACAATGTTGTTGGTTATTTTACGTTGAATATGGTACTAAGGTTGCCTGGTAACAGAAGTTTTCCTTAAACAACATAGAACTCTGTTGAATCTGTTGCCCCATTGGCTGAGCCGTCTGAAATCAGTGCAGTAGCAGCTGAAGAGGCCTCTTCCCCTTGGAGGAAGCCGCTGGATTGGCAGGAGGCACCGCGCTTGACTGAGGGAGTGAGGCTGGTTTGCAGAGACCCCACGTGGCCCCTGCAGCTCTCTCCTGCCCCCTGCTGGTTGGCCAAGCAGCCTTGCGACAGTGTGCTCAGTGTGAATGTTCACTGGGGCAGGCCAAGGCTTTTGTTCCAGAAACACTGACTTCAGAAATGGCCGGCTGTGTGTGTTGAGCATGGCAAGAAAGACTTACGTGTGTCTTAAACCTCTTGAACAAAGCAAGTTGATGTTTCAAATGCATCTCGAAGGCTAATGACTTTGCTATGGTCAATATTCAGGAGAAAAGAGGGTTTGATGAAACAGAAAGACAGGAGTGGCAAGGGACGTGCTTGTGCCCCGTATGACTAAGCGATGTCCTGGCCGTTCCACACCACGGCCTCTGAGCAGCCAGCCTGCGGATACTGGGTCAATTTAGATACCCTTGATCTCTGCAGAGGTTTGATCAGGTAGCCCAAGAGCAGATAAACACAAACGCTGACTGGAAACCCTGGCACACGGAGACACTGGAAACAGCAAGCTGCTATTAACATCATAGTAAGAGACAGTCGCCTGCTCTCAGGGGTGTCAGTTTCTTTTGCTTCTAGACGTTCATCTGCGTTACAATACAGTTTTGCTCAGTTTATCCCCATTACTCCACTGTCTTCGCTGTTAAAGTCTCAGCCAGCACTTAGCTCTGACACTGCAGGAGTTTCACTGTGCGGCTGACCAGGCCTACCTGGCTTGGCTGTAAAGCAGGTGAGATTTTCCGGAAGGCAGTAACGAGAACCCGAGGCAGGAAAGAGCATTGCTGGTCTACATAGGGCAGTGCACCTGCAGCAGAGCATGTACGTGCACGTTCAGGCTAAACAGGTGTAGGAGAGAAGAAAATCACCTACAATTAGTCACTTAAAATGCCACACACCCAACCCTTGAGACCCTAGCACATAGAGCAGTAGTGGTCTTGGAGATGGCAGGTGTGCTGAAGTCTGATTTTCTCACTTAGCTTTTCCAGCAGCGTTTTCCTCATCTCTAAGCTGGGGCTAACAACTGCCACGCGTAGATTTGTGCATGGAACCGTGCGTGTAAAGTGGGGTAGCCCCCAGGACCTAGGAAGGACTCGTGGTCAGTGTCGGTGGTCATGCGTGCTGTACGGGTCCCCCAGGAAGGTGATTGCTACAGATAACTCCCTCCGTTCAATGTCACTGAATGTAAAAGGTGGGACATTGGCTTCTGATGTGTCTGGTTTGCTGTAGGCCACGCTGCACCCCGTGGTTCCTGAGCCCTGAGCTGAAGTACATCCTGCTGCATCGCCTGTGTCGCTTTTGCTGTGTCACTTAGAGCTCCTGCCCTGGGAAACTTCCTCGCGCCTGACGAGCACCACAGTTTGCAGCAAGACCTGTCCAAAGCGTGGACTGCGAGAGCCCCGCTGTGGTCCTCTCCTCTCCATGTTGGGAGCGACTTTGTGGGGTTTGTCGGCCCTTCTCTCAGGTGTCCTGTGTCTCATGGATCAGCCGACGAGCCCCGTCTGGAGGAGCACTCTGCAAAACGCTGCCGGCCACCCAGATCTCCTAGCGCAGAGTGAGGCCACATCTGCAGACTTGACCGCACAGAGTCCCGAGGCATTCGGCAAGAAGGGGAGTGGGATGTGTGTGAGATCCCACTGCGGAAGCCGGCTCTGCTCCGTACTCTGCGTGCGGGGTGCCTGATGTTCAGACCTGCTGTGTCTATCGGGGGCCATGGCGGGGTGGTGGGAGTGGGGGCAGGGAGCAGCGTGGATGGATCCAGGAAAGGACTTAGTTGAATCCCAGCTGCCCACATACCTGTTGCTGGTCTTGGACAAGGTCCCTAGTTTCTCTGGGCTTTCGGTTTGATTGTAAGACTAGGACGCCGCCCTAGTCTGAAGATGTCGGTGTGTGCGGGAATGCCTGGCGCAGTCACCATGGGTTTTCCTTCAGCCTCCTCCGTGCCCCTCCCTGGGTCAATCAGTATCCATGCGTGCCACAAGTAAATTACAGTCCCTCCGAAAACCAGTTGACCCGAGTTTTATGGTCGAGCATGGTGAGTGTCCTTGCCAGGAAATGCCACTAGATGTCTTGGGCCTGCTCCTCTACCTCCACAGCAATCCCCGGAACAGGCTGGTTCAGGACGTGGGAGGTGGGAGTCGGTGTTGTACCTAGGACAGGCTGAAGTCAAAGGCTCATTTGCTCTGTGAGGGGTGATCAGGATGACACATCAAGTGGAGCCCCATGGCTGACCCTGGAGGTGGACGGTCGGGTCGGATTGGCTGCCCTCCAGCACGTGTTTCGAGTGATGCCTTCCCTGGGTTACGCAGCCCTGATCTGTAGGGCACAACTTCCCAGCTCCAGCCAATCTGGTCTTGCCGTCTCCTTCCAAGAAGGTAGGTGCGGCGCAGTTGCCTTTAAGCGGCTCCTTCTGGACACCGCAGGGCAGCAGCAAGCAAGCATGGGCGACTTTTTTCTTACGTTGACCACAATACGCGGGGCCAGCTTTGCACGATCCCATTCAGCATCACACGTGTGCATCGGCCACTCACCTGTCCATCTGCCACAGACAGGCTTGGACAGGACCATTGAGTGGCCTTTACGGCAAAGAGCCTAAAGGGCTCACAGGAAACCTGGACCCAGCGCAATGGTAACAGCGCAGCAATACCTGTCATTGATCAAGGGGTATTCTGGGCCCGACATGGTGTTAAGTGATCCAGTTCGGTTAGCACTCTTAGAATTAACCCCCTTTTGCCTATCAGGAAATCGAAGACGGAGGGCATTAACGCCAGGGAGCAGGGAGTAAGGGGACACACAGAGGGGCTGAGGGGCTGGGCATTCTGAGCCCACGGATCTGCCCACAGGCCCCGGCTGCACGGGCACCAGGGCTGCTGCTCTGGAGGGGATGAGGAGCTCTGGGGAAAAGATGGAGCCTGACGTGGGTAAGATTTGGATATTTTCAGAAGAGATTTTCAGCCTGGAATGAGGGTGTAAGTGACTGAATCGGAGTGATGAGCCAGATAGCCCGGCTGCGGGAGCTCCCCTGTGGGGTAAGGGAGGAAGGCCTTGGGGGCGTGTGGCTGAGCAGAGGCGCTGAGTCGCCAGGAGCCGCCGCGGGTTTGGAAAGGGGGAGAAACGCAGCGCCCTGCACTGCAAGGGCACCGAGACGTGGTTGTGGTTCTTCCTGACCGTGACAGGCACAAATGGTGCTGATGGTGGAATGCACGGAGTTTGCCTTCAGAGAACTCCTGCTGTCTTTTAAAACCTGGGCCTCTCATTTAAACTTGGTGGCCTCAGGTGAATGGTCAGAAACAGTTTCTGATGAGGTTGCAGAGACTGTGCATGGCCTCTGATTGTGCACATCCTGTGATTGTGTATAGTCTCTGATTGTGGCCTCTGGCCTCTTTGTGGCCTCTGATTGTGTGGGTCTCTGTGTGTGGTCTCTGATTGTGTGTGGTCTCTGATTGTGCTCAGTCTCGGATTGTGCGCGGCCTCTGATTGTGTGCGGCCTCTGATTGTGGGTTGTGTGAGTTTCCCGGGATTAAGTAGATGAGCCTCGTGCTGGAGCAGGTGTGCCTTGTGTTGGGCATGTGGATAAAGAAGTTTAACCCATCCCCTCTTTGAGAATGGCAGGGCAGTAACAAAGGCGGTTGATTTATACATGGCCATCCTCGTGAGGTGAGGACCTGAAAGGTTTACTGCTTTCCCGGAAAGCTGCTCTGGGCGTCACCATCACTGATCATGGACAGCAGCTCAGAAGCCCCCTTAAGGTGCAGGGAGGGACCGGCGCTGGTCCTGTCTGTGCCCAGGCTGCTGGTCACCCTGACGGCCAGGCGATGGCTGCCTGTGCACGAAGCTGGGGTTAGAGTGAATTTGGGCAGTGTCGGCTTTGATTTAGGTCAAGACTGATCAGTCTTCCTAAAATACTAGCCATGAAAGCTTTCATAGATTGTAGTTCTTTGGGAGATTTATATGTGGTTTTTAAAGCACAGGGCCCATGGCCAGTGTTGAATTACATTTTGTTCAGTGTAACTGACAGGACACTGGACCTGAGTCTCAGGCCTGCCACAGGGTTCAGGGAGCTTCAGAGAGGGAGATGTTTGTGCTCAAGTTTTCGCAGATGGGATGGGACATGGGCATGGGGCTGGAATGCTCTAAACTTCAATCTTCAGTCATCGGTATCACCTGTGCACACGCATATCGTTTTCAAAGATGGACAAGCTTTTGGGAAATATCTGAAGACTTTTCCAGTTTTGAAAGAAGCCGGGATGACACTGGAAACGTCAGGTGTCTTGGCTGCTGATCAGGTCCATCACCACGCACATGGTCCCTAACCTGGCCCACCTCTGATCATGCACAGCGGGTGATGAGGTCCATAACCTCACACTTCTGTGCACAGCAGGTGACCAGGTCCCTAACCTCAAAAGCTTCTGATTGGGTGCAGCTGGTGACCAGGTCTGTAACTTCACATGGCTCTGATTGTGCAGAGCTGGTGACCAGGTCACTAACCACCCACACCTCTATTCATACCCAGCGGGTGACCGGGTCCATCACCTCACACCTCTGATTGTGCATAGCAGGTGACCAGGTCTGGAACCTTGCACACCTCTGATCGTGCACAATGGGCGACTAGGTCCATGACCTCACGCCTCTCTGCACAGTTGGTGACCAGGTCCATAACCTCACACCTCTGATCGTGCACAGCTGGTGGGCGCAGGACCCACTTCAGTGAGGGGCTGACTTCCCAGGTGTGAAGGGGGAATGTTGTGTGGCTCGCTAAGCCCCTCCATGCTTTGGGGGCTCCAGGCTGTGGCCGGCAAGTAGGAGGTTGTCCCAGGAGGCTGCTGTGTGTTGGGGATGGGAGGCAGCTGCAGGGTGGAAGTACGATGTTGTCGTAGGGGGCCACTGTGGGGGGGTGGGACGGGAGGCAACTGCAAGTTGGAAGTAGGATGTTGTCCCAGGAGGCTGCTGTGTGTGGGGGAGGGAGGAGGCAACTGCAGGGTGGTGTGGTGGTCCCCGTGCCACTGATTTCAGGTTAAAATAGAATGTGGACCTCTTTTTACCATAGTTTTTAATTACTCCGCTAGTTTGTGTTGCTGTCTCTTGCTATGAAGTCCACAGTCTGATGTCTCTGTGGTCCCCATGTTTCCCTTCTGCTTGTGTTACCCGATCCTGTGGGTCAGCTGTGAGGAAACCACTCTCCACGCCTCATCTGGAGTGGTCTCGAGCTGGGTGTGCTGGTCTCCTTGTGGGCTAAAGTGTTCTTCTGTTACTGTTTTCTCTGTTTTTTGACCAAATTTAGCAGACTTGTGTATGATACAAACACTTTAAAAAACGTCTTTTGCCTTTATGAAAAAAACACTTGCATTGCTTTAAAATGAACCTTTCCTGTGTCTCCATCCTTCCTCACAGATTGCTCTGTGTTAGAAACTCGGTGGTGTGTGCGCTTCATGGCCTCATTCCATCAAGCACTGTAACCTCTGATTGCAAAAGTGACTACACTCAAGGCAAAAAACTTCGCAAATGTTGGAAATAATGAACAAAAACAATATATTGTTCTCTTGTCACCCTGAAATGGCTACTCTTAATATTTTGATGTAGTTCTTTGAATTCTTTTTAGGTAAAGTTGCTTCTAACACAAGCACTTTGATTATATTGATCAAATTATATTCAGGAAATAAGGAGAAAGTAAAAAGAATATCCAGTTTGGGGCAAAAAGGAAGACGACATAGAAAGAGGCTGTAAAACTCCCTGCAACTTGAAAAGCTGGGTTGTGGTGGCTGTGGTTTTGTTTTTACTGTGAGAGACCACAGGATTCTTCTTGGCACTGAAGGGCAATAAGATAATACCCTGTGTGTGTGCTGGTGGCTGTATAAACCGAGCCGCATGTCCTCTTTCGAAGCAGAGAAAGCATGAGGTTTGAGGTAGTGGTTTGGTAACTTTTGGAAAGTCTGTTTGTAGGACTGCACTGCAGAGATTAGGTCAGTCTGAATTAGAATCGAATGATCTGTTCAGGCCTTGGGAGCTTTCTACACCGGGTGTACGCCTGTTCTGGATGTGGTGTAGAAGGAACAGGACTGGGAGGGTTTCTTGCTTCCCAGTCATAGAAATGCCTGCAATTATCACTGTTTGTTGTTTCTCGGGAAGCTATTTTGGGAAGGAAGTGTACGTTCCAAGGCTGCTGGTTGGCCTTTCATCACCCTGGGGGTCTTGGTGTGGGTCACGGGAGCTGTGACTGCTCACGCGTGCAGCTCTGTCTCTCTCGCTGCCGTGCCGGTAGACAGCTGGTCACCAACACAGTGTGTGTCCCAGTGGCCTTTGAGAAGAATTCTCTACATCATTTTTATACAAGGTCCTTTTTCCTTTCAATGTCAACATCGTGCCTTCTAGCCAAGCGATATGTTCTTGCAGAAACAGGAAGTGTGGCCCAAGTGAGAAATGAGGGAATTGATCCATAACTGCTATCAGTTTTTATAGAGTTGAGCCATTGTAATTTATACACAAACATGTTAAATCTGTAGAAGTGAGTCACGGTGCCAGACCCTCACAAATGCCGAATGTCTACGTGGGACCTCTCTTCTATCGGGTCCACATCACAAGAAGAAAAGTCGCTCAAATGCAGGACGGAGTGGACGTGAATCTCCGAAAACTCCATGAATCAGAGTGACTGCTTTCCCAATTGCTGGTCTCCCCATTTGAGGTTGTGAGATTCCCGTTCTGAAGCTCCTTCAATTTCCCAGCATCCATTTCACTCCTTCATGGAGATAACAGACTCACACTGATACCTTGTTCTCAGATTTTCTAATTAGAAAAAGCACATATTTCACAAGAATTGTCCAGCTAACTCACTCCTTAGCCTGGGGTAAGCCACATACCTCTTTTCTCTTTAAAATACTCACCTTTCAGAACTCTTGGTAAATAAGAATAGGAAGGTACCATGACTTTGGCCACAAGCAGTATTATGTATAATGTGCAAGTGAGTGCCTTGAGAGCCATGGTTGCTAAAAACAAATTTTCTCAGAAGAGAAAAATGTAAGCAGTTCTTGACATGATCGTTAATTTTGTTTTGCCTAAATAACATCTTGTCGTTGTACAGGGATACAGGACGTTGCTGAGTATTGACCGGGGCGAGTGGGTCCTGCTGCCCCACTGTGTGATCCTGAATATCGACAGGGGTGAGTGGGTCCTGCTGCCCCACTGTGTGTGACAAGCCCTTTGTTTCTGGCCTGGAAATGTCCTGGCTCTTTCAGTGCATTGGGGTGGTGCTGGCCCCCTTTGTTAGTTTGCATGTGAGGCAAAATCTCACGCCTTTCACTCTTGTTGACATACAGATGCCAAAGCTTTGAACAAATTCTTACTAAATCAAACCCAGAAATATGTAAAAGGGATAAGAATACCATGAACACTTAGAGTTTGTTCTCATGATCTGTAGTTTTGCATTGCACATTTGGCTCATCATTCAAAAATCAATGTAATTCACCATATTAACAAAAAATAAAGCAGAAAACCCATTTTATCCTCCCGGTAGACACTGGAAAACATCTGTTGAAATTTAATAGTCCTTATACGAATTTCCTATCACATCAGGAACAGAAGGGAACTTTCTCCGTTTGATAAAGGCCACTCCTGAAAAACAAGAGCTGACCCCCCTCCTCGGTGGTGGCAGCCGGGGAGCTCTGCCCACAGTCAGGGGTGTCGGGAGCATGGCCATTCTCCGTGCTTCAGGTTCGCATGGTGCACACTGGGGCCCTCGTCCGTGAAGTTAGTTAGGAGAACTAAAAGGCATAAAGACTTGGAAGCAGGGGGAGATGCTTGATGTACAGAAGACACAGGGCCTTATTTAGAACATTTTAGGAAATGTACAAACAACCAGAAATGGTGTGAATTTTGCAAGCATGCAAGATGGACTCTTCGCAACAGATGTATACAGATGCCCAGTGGCCCATGAGAGGTGCTCACCAGGGAGTCATTGGGTAAGTACAACTTAAACCCGCGAGGTTCCCCTTCACAAGAGTGGAGAAGGGAGGACAGTAGCAGGTGCTGGTGAAGACATGACAGACTGGATCTCAGACTGATGGAGACTTAAAATGGCACAGCCACTTCAGCAAATGTGGCAGTTTCTTTAAAATGTGTACACTTACCATATGGCCCAGCAGGTATGCTGTAGACGTTCACCAAGGAGAGCAGAAAATGTGTGTCCTTGTAAAAGAATGCACATTATCTCCAGAGTAAATTGTCATAGCCAAGAACTGGAAACAACATAAATCTCTCTCATCTGGAGAAACATGAGCAAATTCTGATATATTCATACATTGTCCTAGTTCCCAGCAGGAAAAACGTACAAAATGCTGAAACCAAAACAGACAACGGGGATGAGTTCCAGGAGCCTTGAACTGAGCAGAGAGTGAACACCACGCCGTGGAGTCCATGTGACAACGGAGAATCTATGCGAGTCTCGGGTGACGGAAGAGCGCCAAGAACACTCCTCGAGAATGAACAGTGGCTGTCTCTTGAGGGCTGGGATTGACTGGGAGGGGACTTGTGGGAACTTTGATGCAAAAGATTTGATTAGGGTAATAGATTTCCATTTATCGAAATGCGCCAAGTGTACTCAAGATCTGAACATTTCACTGTGTATACTTTGTACTCCCTACCTTCCAAAAAAACAATGAAAAAATAATTACAAATGAGCACTGAACTCGATAGATTTTTCACCGTGGTATTAGATAGCAATTCTGAAAGCATTTCTGTATCTCCAGACTTAAGCAAATAAGCTTAATAAATCAGTGAATATATTGAGTGCTGCAGGTGCCAGGTTTCTTTCTTGGTAAGAGGTAGAAATAAGAAAAGGCCAAAGCCTGGAATGGATCACGTGGGATTAGGTTGCAGCAGGAGGTACAAGTATCAGCTGGTGGCTCCCGACAGATGTAGACAGGGATAGAAGTGCCTGTGGATGGGTGTGGGTGCACATGCGTGTACATGCGTGTGTGTGTTCTACTTGCCGGCAATGCCCAGCAGCACCCGGTGCCCACTCTTAGCTTCCAAACTCCGTTCTTCACTAGAAGGAGCCCTGGTCTAAGGGCTGGGGAATCCGGTGTCAAATCTGGGACCAGTTGAGCAACAGAACAAACCATTGTAACTATGAATCATAACCCACGAAGCCAGACTCCGTGAGTATATATGGACATATGTAAATGAATGCTGAAAGATAAAATTATTTTTCAGTGAATATGGAAGATCTAATGATTTAGAAGGAATGACAGGAAATCAGTGGATGCTAAAACTAGTAGTGGAGAATTCATGGAAAACAGAATGTGCACATAGTGTCAGGGTGTCTCCTCCCAAATCTTAATTTCAACGCGAGAAGTAGCATCTTTGCTTTGGAGGCACTTAAGCACCACCTTCACTGAGTTGCCGATGTTAACGTTGTCACGTAAGACAGACTTCTGCGGTGTCCCTGCTAAAATGCATACTCCTGAGTCTAGTCCGGAAGATACCAAAATAAAGGACAAGCTGTGAAATAACTGACCTGTATTCTTTAACATTTCCAATTTCAGGAAACACAAAACCTGAGAAACTTGGATGCTGGACGGGTAAAAATCACATGACAAATCAATTCATCATCCTGGATTGGATCGTAGAAGAAGACAAAGTAAGAAAATTATGGAGACAGTTGACAGCATTTGAAAGTGAACTTTGTATATGACAGTTAAATTTCCGGATCTTGAGGAAAGTGAATGTGAGAGCATATCCTTGTGTTTAGGAAATACATTGAAACATCTAGGTATGGAAGGATATAGTATCTGATATTTATTTTCATTTGACTTAGAAAATTCATGGGGGAGGGGGGAAAGCAGTGATGTAAGATAGGAGCAGTTGGGCCTAAGTTGAGCCTGGTAAGTTATGTGGAAATTCACTACGCTGGTCTTGCAGATTTTCTGTGTCTTTGAAATTACATCCAAAAAGTTTAAAACGGAGAATATGCAAAACAAAAAGCGATTTGTGGAAGTGAGTGGACTGTCACCTCATTGATCCCTTCAGTTTTCGGCCATGAGCCAAGTCAGTCACATAATGGTTTTTGACCTGGGAATTAGAAATAGTGGCCAGATGACCAGGCTCTTTATCTAGTTAGGGAGAGAAGTGTGCACAAAGGCTGACAAGACCAAGCAGTGCGATGAGCTGCTTGTGGGCGTGATGCTGAGGGTCTGGGTCCTGTCTCAGGTGGCAGCTTGGGGGTTTTAAGCCAGAAAGCCACGTCTGATTCTCTTTCAGTGGGATCATTCTCGCAGCTTCAGAGAAAACTGCCCCAACTCGTCTTCACTCACGCTGGCCATTTTTGGTGGTGGTGGTTTTATTCTGCTAACACCGTTCTCACTGACAGTTTAGGGCCTTTGAGCGGATTTTTGCCTGTGTCTCGAAGATTCTCGTCTTGACAGCCGGTATGTTTCATTCCTGTTGTTCCGATTCTGTGTTAAGAGGGTTCTTCCCTGGCTTCACAGTTTGGAGTTGCTGCTGCATCTGTCTCTGCTTTAATTCTCTAGCCCATCTATCACTTGTCTCATCCCTTAAGAAGTGGCCTGCGTGAGATGCCATGAGACTGTCTGCCTTATCACCACTGCGACCCCAACCCGTAAGGACTTACAGAGAAGGCATTCAGTGAATGTGTGGAATTAATGTAATGGGTTAATAGCCACAAAATGTCTTAATGGTTGTTTTAGTCCATTTCCATGCTGCTGATAAAGACATACCCGAAACTGGGAAGAAAAAGATTTAGTTGGCGTTGCGGTTCCGCATGGCTGGGGAGGCCTCAGAATCATGGTGGGAGGCGAAAGGCACTTCTTACATGTCAGCAGCAAGAGAAAACGAGGTAGAAGCAAAAGCGGAAACCCCGATAAGCCATCAGATCTCATGAGACTTATTCACTATCACGAGAATAGCACAGGAAAGACGGGACCCAGTGATTCAGTTACCTCTCCCTAAGTCCCTCCCACGACACATGGGGATTCTGGGATGTAGAATTCAAGTTGAGATTTGGGTGGGGACACAGCCAAACCATAACCATAGCCAACACAGTCCTGGCCCATGGCCGGTGTTGAGCTGAGCTGCGACCGTGGCTGTGTGAGTTGGGGTGCGAGGCGTGCACACGCCTCTCAACGGTACAGTGAAAGGATTTGGAGGCTCAAACGTGTGACCTACAAAGAATCTCCAAAGATCAAGGTGCATTCACCCTAAAAAATCTCAGTGCAGTTTACACCCAGTGTTTGCTTGCGGATATGGATTCTACAGTAATAAAATGAATAATTAAAAGTCTGTGAATAAATTTTAATGTCTTTATGGAACTGTAAACACTGATTTTCTTTCCTCACCCACCCATCTGTTGGTGAGTTTCAGAAGGTGGATGAACCGTGCTGCGGGGACAGAGAGGAGGGTGCAGCTTGGCCTCTGGGACCTAAGCTGAGAACTGAGTGACTGAGCTCTCTCCATTTCAGACGTCCACACGGAAGCTGTCCAGGCGGCTCTGGCCAGACACAAAGAGCAGAAGATGGCGGTGCCTATGCCTTCCAAACGCAGGTCCCTGGTCGTGTAGACCTCCATGGACGCCTACACCCCTCCAGGTAAGGGACACGCTCCCCGACGCTGCCTCCTGAACATGCTGGGCGCCTCAGAATTGACCGCTAGCCCAGAAGTTGGGTTTTTGCCTTCAAAATCATGGTGCAGAAATGCAGATTTTGTGAACCAGAAGTCCGAAAACAGTGCATGAAAAGTAACACTATGTATCTGTATAAATACACATTTTTAACTTTTCATCAAGATTGATACATATGATACATACCAGTAAAATCTCACACAGTTTTATTCATTTAATTCCTTGTAGGGAAAAGGGAAGAGTTTGTAACCCTATGGGTGGAATTGGACTTTTCTTCTGATTAGGCTGTTGCATGCATATTCTCAAATCTTCAGATAAGTGTGCTACATTATTGGATTGTTTTAGAACAAGCGAATTGGACAGTTTAGGCAGCTACCCGAATCAGGTCATAAACTTTGCCTGCAAGGTGCCAGCTAGTATTTTAGTTCCTGCAGGCCATAAGGTCTCTCACAACCACTCAACTCTGCCCTCAGCCATGGGTGACAGCAAGTGCGTATGACTGTCTACCAATAAAACTTTATTTACAAGAACAACGGACCAGATTTGGTGCAGGGACCTGCCAACCCCTGATCTAAATTACTGAAGGTAATAGCCAATTTATATTTCTGCTATATAATACTGCTTTTCTTTAATCTTGAATTTTACATAACTACCCCAATTCTCTATTTTCTCTGCCCAAATAATTATAAACTACATTTCATGATCTTCACACCCAAGTAAAGCAGAAAGTTTAGTTATCCAGATACTTGTTAGAGACACGGATTGAACCTATGCTATTTGGTGTTTAGTTTCTGTGATTTTGATTCCAACATTATTCATGCCGTTGTTGCAAGCTTGTCTTCTCAAAGGACCTGAATCACCTTACATCCCACGTTGAAGCTACATATCACTTTAAATGACCCAGTATTTTTGCTCCAATACCAAAGAAACTTAAGGTACAATACGAATAGTTGAAAATGTACAACATTTTCGGGAGTATTTTTACTTCTGAAATTTAGCTTAGTCTTGGCAAGCAGTGAGACAGAAGGACGTGCTTCAGATCAGAGCTGAGGTCAAGCGTACGTCCACATTACTACAGGCAGCTCCTGAGTTTCACCTTTACATACCTTTACAAATGAAGGTACTGGAATTTAAAGGACAGAACTTAGAGTGCATCATTTTGGGTTTTCGTTGCTTTTTGTTTTGAGACAAGGTCTTGCTCTGTCACCAAGGTTGGAATTCAGCATCATGATGGCAGCTCTTGGCTCACTGCAGCTGTGACCACCTGGGCTCACGCGGTCCTCCCACTTCAACCTCAAGCAGCTGGGACCACAGGTGCTCGCCACCACACCCAGCTAATTTTTAAGTGTTTGTAGAGACAGGGTGTTCCTATGTCGTTTCTGTTTCTCATTGACACATAACGTGTTCTTCATCGAAAGAACGCAGTGCCAGCCAGGCAAGGGAGTGAATGCCATGCTAGCAAGTTGTTGACAAGGGAGCCCTTTCTGCCAACGTGCTCCTTTGGGCTCCTCCCTTTCCTTATTTTAATATTAAGCCACAGCACATAATGAAGGACTGGGCACGATAGCTCATGCCTATAACTGCAGTAATTTGGGAACCCAGGGCAGGTGTATGGCTTGAGCCCAAGGGTTCAAGGTCAGCCTGGACAACATGGCAAAATGTACAGAAATGCCTTTTGTACATCTTGTCTTCACCAAAAGTACAAAAAATTAGCTGAGCCTGGTGGTGTGCACCTGTAGTCCCAGCTACTTGGGAGGCTGAGGTGGGAGAATCACTTGAGCCCGGGAGGCAGAGGTTGCTGTCAGCTGAGATGGCACCACTGCACTCCAGCCGGGGCAACAGAGCAAGACCCCCATCTCAATTAGAAAAAAATAACGATAATAAATGCAGACTCTTTAAAAATGATTAGGCCAGGCATGGTGGCTCATGCCTCTAACCTCAGCAGTTTGGGAAGCCAAGGCAGGCAGATTGCTTGAGTTCCCAGCATTTGAGACTAGCCTGGGCAACATTCCAAAGCCCATCCCTGCAAAACATACAGAAATCAGCCAGGAATGGTGGTGTGTGCCTGTGGTCCCAGCTGCTCGGGAGGCTGGAGTGGGAGGATCAGGGTGCAGTGAGCCATGATCGTGCCACTGCACTCCAGCCTGGGCAACAGAGCAAGACCCTATCTCAAAAATAACATGCTTACTCCTGTTTGTTTAGTTAATGGTTATAATTTGCCAAAACTTATGGCAAAATAATTGTATTTGTATGTGTTCTTTGTGTAACTAACAACATGGACGTAAAACATTTCAAGGGTTGAAATATTTTAAACCAAATTTTTGGCACTAACCAGTATGTAAGGCAACGGGCATTTTTCTTGACCACTTTGTATAAGAGAAAAGACTTTGAAATGGAAGAAACAGTGCGGTTACGGTTATTTGCTTATTTCTCGTATTGAATCCAACCGCTGACAAATGTTACTGGGTCATGTGTGATGAATAACCTCCTTGTACAGATGTCTGCAAAATATAAAAGAATATTATTTGAAATGTTATTTTTGTGAAATATTTGGATTTGACCAACAGTTTTATATAAGCCATAAAGCATCCTTTGTAAATTTTCATCAGGAGTCCTCTTGATATATCATATGGGGCAGTTTTGTAAAATCGTAAATGTCAATGTCATAAAAATTTTTTACTCCCAGCCTATTTGTGCTTAGCGATAGTTTGCATGTTTATTACCGTACTTACTTGATCCAAATCTTAGCTGCATTTTCTTACCTATTTTTCTTGGTTGTTGGTAACAGTGGTTAGATCTTACTCAGTTTCATTGCCCTTCAGAGAATGTTCTTGAAGTTTATCTTCTATGAAATGACTGGCTGCTGACCTGGATCCTAGTTTCTGGAGAAACTCTCATTAGGATTGTCGCAACGCTAGTATTCTATGGGTGAAACTTTCCTTTAGTTTCCGAATGTAAAGATAAAAGAATAATTTGCCAAAACTACTTCTAGCCATGATGAGAGAACAGGGACCCAAATCACCCATCTGCCCTAAACAACTGTAAAACTGCACAAAACGAATGAGGTGGCTGTTTTTAGTCTGTGACCACAGCTGTACCAGCCAGAACCTGAGGGCGAGGGCAGGAGAATGAATGAGATGCACCCACAGTACACTTGCCCTCTGGAGAACACCTGCAGACCGTGGTGCCGAGAGTTCAGGTGTGGGCGGAGTATGGCCATCCTACCACATCCAGAAGGCGGAGCTCGGAGAGAGCTCAGGTGTGGCGGAGCATGGCCACCCTACCACGTCCAGGAGGGGGGGAGATCAGAGAGAGCTCAGGTGTGGCGGAGCATGGCCATCCTACCATGTCCGGGAGGGGGAGATCAGAGAGAGCTCAGGTGTGGCGGAGCATGGCCGTCCTACCATGTCCGGGAGGGGGAGATCAGAGAGAGCTCAGGTGTGGGCGGAGCATGGCCATCTTACCACGTCCAGGAGGGGGAGACCCAAGTGGGTGCAGGATGGGAGCTCTCCACAGATTCACACCAACAGCGAATCCAACCAAGCCTGCCCATGTCACGATGACCCAGCCGTGCCTGTGCTAACTGCTAAAACAAGAGCTGGAAAGCTTCAGAGGGAGGTTAGGGATCCTGAGTGTGCTCAACAAGTTACCCACAATGTGTAATATTCAGCAAATAATCACCGCATACACAGAGAAACGGGGGGTAGAATCTGTGGTCAAGAAAAAGGCAGTAAAAAGTGCACACACATGCAGGATGGTCTCTGTCACTCACCACATGCGGCGGCTGAGCACATGACGTGTGCCTGGTCTGAACTGGATTTGCTGCGTGAAAGACATGCCAGTTAATATAAAAAATAGAAAATATTGTATTTGTTTTTTTTTTTAATTTGAGACGGAGTCTAGCTCTGTTGCCCAGGCTAGAGTGCAGTGGTGTGATCTCGGCTCACTGCAATCTCCGCCTCCCGGGTTCATGCCATTCTCCTGCCTCAGCCTCCCAAGTTGCTGCCCGCTGCCACGCCTGGCTAATTTTTTGTATTTTTAGTAGGCACGGGGTTTCACCGTGTTAGCCAGGATGGTCTCGATCTCCCGATCTCGTGATCCACCCGCCTCGGCCTCCCAAAGTGCTGGGATTACAGACTTGAGCCACCGCATCCGGCCTATTTGTATTTCTTATTGCAAGTATAGCATGAGCATTTTGAGTTAAAAATATACCAGTAAAATTAATTATACCTGTTTATATATTTATATGAGGCTACAAGGAAGGTTATGAGGCTACAAGGAAGGTTTCAAGTTCTATAACAGGACTCTCATAATTCTGTTGGAAAGTGCCAGTCTACATGTCTGATACAGCAGAAAACTGAGTTTTTAAATCTGCAATTATAAATATTTAGGGAATCAGAGTACAACGTGTCAGAGAATGAAAATATTTTAATTCTTGAGCCAGAGGAAGGGAAGACACTTTTCACTATAATGCAGTTGGGGAATTTCAGGTTCTGTACACGATAATCTTGAGAATTGTCACTCCCTCCTCACAGGTAAAAAGCTGAGCAAACTGAAAAATCAGCAGCTCTTCTTAAACCTGCAAGAGACGTGAGGTCACCGGCAAGCCACTGTCCCCAGATTGGCTGGACAGGTAAAGCAGATGAATCACCATACACTGGAGCACAATGCTCCAAGGAACCCACGCTGGGATTGGAAACCCTGAACTGGAATTGACAAATTGCTGTGGTGAGGTGTGGCCACGTCTGAGAGTTAAAACCTCCAGGAGGCCTGTGCATATGGGTCTCATGCTTTTGTGAGTTGTATCATCAGAAGCTCAATCAGGTTCTCGAAGTAAACATCAGAGAAAAATCCCCTCATACTTACTACAGGGGAAAGAGAATAGGAATCATTTTTCAATATGCAAGTGCACTCTTCACTAGGTCCACCTTCCTGAGAAGCTAGTTAAGTGGAGACTAACCTGGTGGGATTTTATCAGAGCCTTCTGACCTGGGAGAAAGGGAAATACCCAACTCCAACCTCCAGAGCTGAAAAGCAAAAAAGAACGGAGTATCCAAGCACTATGGGACTTCCACAGAGGCATAAAATATGCATAACGGTAATACAAGGGGGAAGAAAGAGGAACAGAAGAAATATTTGTAACAGTAATAGCTGAATTTCCTCAGATTAATGCCAGACACCAAACCATAGATCCAGGAAGCTCAAGAAACACCAAGAAGGATAAATGTAAAAACGATGACGACAAAAACAAAACAAAAATAAACTCTATTTGGGCATAAAATATTGAAACTATGGTGAATCAAAGATTAAAAAGCAAAGAAACCAGAGTAATCTCCTTCCCTATGGAGGATCAAAGATAAGAATTATTTTCAACTTCCCCTCAAAAACCATGAAAGCAAGAAGTGGAGTGAAGTATTTAAACTATTGAGAGGAAAAAAATTCCATTAACCTAGAAGTCTATACTCTGTGAAATTATCTTTCAAAAGTGAAGAAAAAGAAAAGACCTTCTCCTACAAAAATTGAAAAATTTGTTGCCGGTAGACCTGCCTTGCAAAAAATGTTCAAAGTTCTCTAGAGAAAATAGTAGAGGTCAGTAACTCAGCTGTGCACAAAGAAAGGAAGAGCACAGTCTGTTTACAGGGCTCACAGCTGTCATCCTAACACTCTGGGAGGCAAAGATGGGAGTAGAGCTGGAGGCCGCTTAGTTGAGACCAGCCTGGGCAACGTTGTGAGACTCTGTCTCATTAAAAAAAAGCCAAACGTGGTGGCCAACACCTATAGTGCCAGCTACTTTGAGAGGCTGAGACGGGTCACTTCTTGAGCCCAGGATCCCGTTCAAGGCTGCGGTGAGCTATAATGATGCTGCTCCACTCCAGCCTGGGCAACAGAGAAAGACCTTGTCTGTTTAAAAAAATAAATAGAAAAACAAAAAGCATTAAAGAAGAAATAGTGAAGGTAGAAGAAAATCTTTCATTTTTCTTAACAGATCTAACTTAACAGTTCATTCATAATAGCGACGGTAAATATACTGTATTATATGCTTATGTATATGTCATATACACACACTTAAATATAAGTGAAATGAATGAGAGCAGTGATACCCAAGGGATGGGAGAGAGCAATTAGGAATTAGGGTTATTTTGTTATTATAGTGTGCTTGCATTATCAAGAAACCAGTGTAGTGTCATTTGAAAGTGGACTTGGGTTACTTGTAAATTTATATTGCAAATTCCAAGGCAGCCACTTAAAAAAAAAAAAAAAAGTAACTGATATGCTAAGAAAGGAAAGAAAATAAATCATAGAATATGCTCAATAAAGACCACAAGGAAAAAAAAGTGAAAGACAAAAACAAAGAACAAGGGCAACAAATAGAAAATAGTAACAAATATGGTAGATGTTAATTCAACTGTATATTATTACTTTCAATGTCAGTCCAAATGCACCGAACTATATATTATCTATAAGAAATCCACTTTAGATATAAAGACATACATATAGATCAACAGTAAAGGGATGGCAAAAGATATAAATGTTAACACTAATTTTTTGGTGTGCAATGGCCTGATATCTCACTGCAACCTCTGCCTTCCAGGTTCAAGTGATTCTCCCTCAGCCTCCCGAGTAGCTGGGATTACAGGCATTTGTCGTCATGCCTGGGTAATTTATTTATTTTTTCTATTTTTGTACAGATGGGATTTCACCGTGTTGGCCAGGCTGGTCTTGAACTCCTGACCTCAGGTGATCATTCTGCCTTGCCCTTCTAAAGTGCTGGGATTACAGGCATGAGCCACCGTGCCCGGCCAACACTCATTTTGAAAAATGGAAGTGGTGATATTAATTTTAGACAGAGTCGACTTTACATCAAGGAAAGTTACCAGAGATGACTATTACGTAATAAAGAGGTCAATACTCCAAGAAGATGTAACAATCCTTAAATGTACTTTTGCTAACAAAGTATCAGAATTCCAAAGTAAAAACTGATAAACTTCAAGGAGAAATAATTAACCCACTATTATAGTTGGAGACGTTAACACCCCTTTATCAGAAATGGACCAATTCAGTAGCCAGAAAAGCAGTAAGGACAAAATTGAAATCGGCATCCTCAGTCAACTGTATGTAACTGAAGTTTATAGACTATTTCCTCCAACAGCAGCAGAATACACAACATTCACCAAGACATACCATGTTGTGGTCCATTAAACACACCTTAACACATTTAAAAGAATAGGAATCAAACAAGTATGTTCTCAACCACAGTAAAGTAGAAATCAATAATGGACGACTGGAAAATATATTAGGATATTAAACAGTACACTTATACATAATACATTGTTCAAGGAAGAAACCTGAAGATTTCTTTGAATTTTTGAAGTAAATGAAAATGAAAACTTGTTAAAATTTGTGAGCTGCAGTGACAGTAATGTTTATAGGGAAATTTATAGATTTAAATGCATACGTTAAAAATAAGATCTAAAATCAATCAGCTTCCACCTTCGAAAACTAGAAAAAGAACATCCAATTAAATTCTAAGCAGGAGACAAATAATGAAAGAGCAGAAATCAATACATTGAAAACAGAATATCAGTAGAGAAAAATCAATGAAACCAAAAGCTGGTTCTTTGAGAGAAAATCTGTAAGCCTCTAACAAGAAAAAGAAATACAGCAGATAAATTACCAATATCAGAAATGAAATAAGGGACATAACTACAGATCCCATGGACATTAAAAGGATAATAAAAATTATGAATAACTCTATGGCCACAAATTTGATAACGTGGATGAAATGAACCAATTTCTTTAAAGACAGAATTTGCCAAAATTTGAACAGGAAGAAACGATCTGTATGGGCCTGTATCTGTTAAATTGAATCAGTGGTTAATAACCTTTCAAAACAGGAAGTGCCAGGCCCAGATGGGTTCACTGGTGAATTCTACCAAATATCTAAGAAGAAATTATACCAATTATCTACAATCTCTTTCAGAACATAGAAGCTGAGGAATACTTCTTAACTCATTCTATAGAGCCAGCATCATTTTAATATCAAATACCATTTTAATAACAAAATATTACAAGAAAACTACAGAACATCTCTCATGAACATAGATGCAGTAATCTTCAATAAAATATTAGCAAATCTAGCAAAAATTGTGCACTAAAACCACATGGAATTTCACGTATCCAAAGCCGGTTTAACATTGAAAAGCCAATTAACGTAATTCATCACATTAATGGGTCAAAGACTAACAGATGCCTCATCTAAGAAGATATAGAGATGGCAAATCGACGTATGAGATGATGCTTCACATCACGTGTCATAGAGAAATGCAGATGAAAGCAACAGTAAGATATCACTACACCAGAATCCAGAACACTATCAACACCAAAGCCTGTGAAGATGTGGAGCTGTGGGAATTCTCTCTCATTCATGGCGGGTCTTAATAAAAATAGAACAGCCTTTAGGAAGACAGATTGGTGGTTTCTTACAAAACTAACTATACTCTTACCATATGATAAAGCAATTACACTCCTTGGCATTTGCTCAAAGCAGTTGAAAACTTATGTCTACACACAAAAGCCTGCAAGTAGATATTTAGAGCAGCCTTATTCATAGATGTCAAAACTTGGAAGCAACCAAAATGCCCCTCAGTAGGTGAATGTATAAGTGAGCTGTGGTACATCCAGACAATGGGATATTATTTGAGGCTGAAAATAAATGAGCTATCCATAAAAAGACACGGAGGAAACTTAAAGGGCATATTGCTAAGTGAAAGAAGCAATCTGAAAAGGTTGTTGTATGATTCCAGCTTTACAACATCCTGGAAAAGGCAAGACTATGGAGACTGTAAGAAGATCAGTTGTTGCCAGGGGGAGGCAGGGATGAATAGGCAGAGCAGGAGAGTTTTTAGTATCATGTGATCTCTGTATGATACTGTAATAGTGGATACATGTTATGCATTTGTCCAGAGCCATATATTGTACAACACCAAGAATGAACCCTGATGTGAATGATGGAGTTGGAGTGGTAATGATGTTTCACTGTAGAAGTATCAGTTGTGACAAATGTACCAGTCTGGTAGGCAATGTCCATGATAGGAGACGCTGTGCATATATAGGGTATACATGAGACATCACTATGAAGCTGGAAAATATGACACTGAGATGAAATGGCGCTGATGGGCTTAACAGGTTGGAGAAGGAAGATGAAGTCTGTGGGCTCGAAGGGAGATGAAAAGGAATTAACCAAAGTGAAGCCCAGAGAAACAAAATGAAAGGAAAGCCAACAGAACCTCAAGCTCCTGTGATACGTCAATATACTTGTAATACAAGAAGGAAAAGAGAGAGAAGAGCAAGAACCTTTGAAAACAGGAGTCAAAATTTTCTCAGATTGATGTCAAACACCTGTGTCCGGCCCCGAGAAGTTCAGTGAACTCCAAGCAGAACAAGTATAGCAAGAAGCACATCCGAGTTCATGATAGCCAAAGTACTGAAATCCCAAGATTAAGAGGAGATCCTGAAAGGACTCAGAAGGAAAAGACACGTTACATACCAGAGAAGCATTTCAAAAACGCGTGACTTCTGTGAAGATACAGTGGAGACCAGAAGACCATGGAAAGACATTTTTTTAAAGCACTAAAAGCAGGAGAAAGGCCTGTCAACTCATATCCAGGGAAAATCTCCTTTATAAACAGGGGTGAAACAACACATTCCCAAATATGAAAGCTGAGAGAATGTGTTATCAGCAGAACTACACTATAAACGTGCTAAAGAATGTACTTGGCTGATTGCAAAGGATATCAGATGAAAGGTTAGCTCTACGGAAAAGAACCCTAGAAATCATAACAGTGCACTCTAAATTTTCTAGAATATAAAATCATAGAATATTTTACTCTGATTTTATGGTTTTTGGTTTTTTTATGATCTTATAATTTTATGATATAAAATCATACAATGTACACACTTCTCTATGCCTCCTTTACCTGTTTTGAAGTCCTTGCTGTACCATGCACCAGTAGTTTATTTCTTATTATTTATTTATATTCTATTTGATAGATATGACACATTCTGTTTATTCATTTACCAGTTGGTTATTCATTGTTTCCATATTCAGCTGCCATTGACATTAATGTACATATCTTTGTGTATGCATATAATTTCTTTTATCTTAAGTGGATGCCAAGTAGCATGATTGAGTCTTATTGTAAGTTTAGGTTTAGCTTTTTAAAAACTGCCAAATTATTTACAAAATAACTGCACCATTTCACATTTCCACCAGCAGCATATGCTCATCCCAGTTTCTCCACATCATCACCACCAATAGTTACTGTTATTTTTATTTTTGTCATTCTAATTGATGTGGAATGGTATATCATTGTGTATTTACTTTGCAACAATGAATGATGCTAAGCATTTTAATGTGCTTATTAGCTTTTAATGTGCTAATTCCTATTCATAGCCATTTGTATATATTGGTAAAATGTTCAGATTTTTTGCTCATGTTGTAAATGGGTTGGTTGTCATCTTATGGGTTACAGGTGCCTTATGCAATCTGAATATAAGAGTTTTACAGATGTAACGTTTCTCAGTGAAAGAACAAACTACTATGTAGCAGACAGAACAAAGCCTTTCCCCCAAGATACCCAGGTCCTATTCCCCAGAACTTATGAACCTGTTGTCTGAAGTGGTTAAAAGGCATTTTGCAGCTGATTAATTTAAGATCTTGAGATGGGACCATTATCCTGGTTTAAGTAGGTAGACCCACTGTAATCAAGAAGGTCCTTAAAAGAGAAAAGAACTGGAGACTGGATTGATGCACTTTAAAGATGAAGAGGGGCCATGAGTCAGGGACACAGGTGGCCTCTAAAAGTTGGGAAAGGTAAAGAAATGGATTCTCCTTTGAAGCCTCCAGAAGGAACGTAGTTCTGCTGACACTTAGATTTTACACTTCTGACTTCTTCATCAATAGGATAATAGATTTGTCTTGTTGTAAGCCACTAAGATCAAGGTAATTTGTTACATTAGTTATAGGGAGATAATCATCTTTTAAAACTTACTAGTTTTCTATTTTAATGAAGTCCATTTCACTAATTTTCATGGGTTGTGTCTTTGGGAGTTTTAGAAGTGTCATGGTCTTACTGTTCTTTCATTTAGGTCTGTGATCCATTTGGAGTTAATTTTTGTGTGTGCAGTAAAGATCTAAGTCGGATTTTTGTTTTCGTTTGGTTTGGGGGATTCTTTCCCCCACGGTTTTTCTTTTTGGTGTGTGGGTACCCAGTTGCCACTGCAACATTTGTTGAAAAAACAAACTACCTTTCTTTTACTGAATTGTCTTGAGACCTTTGTCAAAAATAAATTAATCATAAATATAAGGCTTTATTTCTGAGTTTAATTCTGTTCCTTTGATGTATACATCTATTTTTGTGCGAATACCACTGCCTTAATAACTATGACTTTATGTAAAGTTTTGAAATCAGATAGTGAAGTCTTCCAACATTGTTTCCCTTTTTCAAATTTATTTTGGCTATTGTAGGTCCTTTGTATTTCCAGATAAAATTGAGAATAAGCTTTCCATTTCACACACAGCCTTCTGGGATTTTATTAGGCAGTGCCTTGAATTAATGGAACAGTTTTGGAAGAATTGTCTTGATAATGCTGCGTTTTCGAATTCACGATCATGAATCTGCCTCCATTTATTTAGTTTCCATTTATTTGGATCTTTAATGTCTCTCCGTAATGTTTTATAGTTGTCATTGTACACATTTTGCACCTTTTTGTTAGAAGTTCAGCTGAATGTCTTCTGCTTTTGATGCTATTGTGAATGGAACGATTTTCTTAATTTTATTTTCAGGTTTTTTATTGCTAGTATATGTATATCTTTATCTTGTGTCCTATGATCCCATCAAACTTTGTTTTAGTAATTTTTGGTGTACTTCTTGCCATTTTCTACATGCCAAAGTCAGGTCATCTATGAATAAAGACACTTTTATTCCTTTCTAATCTGGATGTCTTTATTACTAAACTTGTTAATTTATTTCACCAGCTAGAACCTGCCAGATAATGTTGAATAAAAGTGGCAAGAGGGGACATCTTTGTCTTGTTCTCCATCTTAGGGAAAACGCATTCTATTGTTTACCATTAAATACAATGTTAGCTGTGGCTTTTCAGGAATGTACTTTAACAGGTTGAGGAAATTGCCTTCTATTCATGGTTTGTTGAGTTTCGTTCTCTTGAATTTGTCAGTACTTTTCTATGTCTCCTAAGGTTAACACGCGGTTCTACTCCGTAATTCTTTACCGCGTATGACATTAATTCAGTTTTGAATGTTAAATCAACCTGACTTCCTGTCCCCATGGTGTGTAATTCTAGTCACCACTGGTCATGCTGTATCATCCATTTCATATGCTGCTTGCTTGGTTTGCTGCTATTCTGTCGAGTGTCTATATCACATTATTCTGCAGGTTTCTTGGAAAAGGTAGGTGGGAGTGAGGAATGAAAGATTGGAAAGGGTTTTGAGAAGACGTTCTGGGGAGATGGTTGTGCTCCAAATGGACACCTGGTTGTGTACCTTTCTCAAAAGTCTCAAGGCTGTGTCAGTTTTACTTTTACTTTTATATAAATTGTGTAAGTTTTCTTAAAAGGCAGGGTCGGCCAGGCGCAGTGGCTCATGCCTGTAATCCCAGCACTTTGGGAGGCCAAGGCAGGCAGATCATGAGGTCACGAGGTCAGGAGATCGAGACCAGCCTGGCCAATATGGTGAAACCCCGTTTCTGCTAAAAATACAAGAATGAGCCAGGCATGGTGGCACTTGCCTATAATCTCAGCTACTTGGGAGGCTGAGGCAAGAGAATCACTTGAGCCGGGGAGTGACAGGTTACTGTGAGCAGAGATGACACCACTGCACCCCACCCTGGGCAACAGAGCAAGACTCTGTCTCAAAAGAAAAAAAAGCAAGATGATAGAGAATTTTCAGGCTCCTAATATTATTGCTTGTCTAACAAGTAAACTTTTTAAAAAATTCCCGAACAGCGTAAGTCATGTGACAGTGGTAATAAGTGTGAATATTGTTTGCCCTTACTGTCTTTTAAGAAGCAAACCAGTGTCTTAAGATTATTTGCTGTGACTCCTTCTCTCACCCAATGATCTGGAGCTGCTCACCTGAGCCAGCGCCTCCCATCACTCACTTGTAGGTAGGATTCTGAGTGTCATTCTTACGTTGAAGTTTAACAAATACAGCAGCAATTTATTCCCAAAAACCTTGGTGCTGCATGAAAAGTTATTAAATGAAAAATGTTCTCGCGAATTATAGTGAAAAAAGGGATGTATTTTCTCATAATCCAAGATATCCAATTTGTACAGATAGAAAAATCAATAATGACAATGTATAAGAAACGAATAGTGTAAAGGTGAATAGATTTGAGTGCAAAATGTAACATGAGGGTTTGTTGTGTGCCCCAGAGGAAAGCGGGGAGGTGGAGGGGCCGCTCTATGTGAGGCACATTCTGCTTTCCCTCCTGTTACCATCATCAGCGTCTTGATCCTTAGAGAGCTGCATGGGTATCGAACACACCGATGTAGAAATAAATCAGCTGCATGGGTATCTAACACACTGACATAGAAAGAAATCAGTTGTATGGGTAACTAACACACAGACGCAGAAATCACCTGCATGGGTATCTAACACACCGATGTAGAAACAAATCAGCTCTATGGGTAACTAACACACAGATGCAAAAATCACCTGCAAGGGTATCTAACACACACACCAACGTAGAAATAAATCAGAGCCCAGAAGAGCATCTCAGGACTAACCGGGGCTAAACATAGTCACACTGAGACTCCTGAGAGCTGCACAGGCCCTCCGCCTCCCCTTGCCCTCTCACTTTCTGACTGACACAAGAAAACACTTGGTTTCTTCCCAAACTGCTGTGTAGAGGAAATGTGTCAGTGCATCTTTGAGATGACAGTATCAAACATCTTATAGCATGTTTGTATAAGGTGCTTTGGAAGCAAAATTCATTATGCTAAAATAAATGGTTCATTATCTGAAAAGTGGTTTAAATTCTCAAGAGTGTCTACGGCAAAAAGTCATTAAACAACTGTTCAGACTTGCGTGAAGTAAATCTGTGTTGGAGGGACTGAGATTGTAGTGCCTGTTTTTGCTGCAGCATATAGCAAATTGCCTTTCTTCTTACACAGATACCTCTTATGGCTCAGAAGATGAAGGCTCAGTGCAGGTGGACTCCCAGGGCGCCCCGACCTCCAGCCAGGGCAGCATCAAAGTGGAGCACTGGATCAGTCAGGCCATCCACGGCTCCACCACGTCCACCACCTCCTCGTCCTCCACGCAGAGCGGGGGCAGCAGAGCTGCCCACAGGCTAGCGGATGTCATGGCCCAGACCCCCATGGGTGAGCACGCTTCACAGTGTCTTTCTGTGCCTGTTGTCTAAACCCCTTTGTGTGTGCACGTTTTCCTCTGTTTGTATCTTGGCTGTGGAATCCCTTAGTGGAAAGAGCGCAGAGCCCCTCTGGCCCCTGGGGTGCTTTGGTTGGATTGTTTCTGGAAGCTGCTGTACTGCTTTTCTCATGCCCAGGTTCCTCCCACAGCTGGAATTCCAGGGGCCTTGTTACTGGGGAATCCCGCAGCCATATCCGAATTCCAGGGGCCTTCTGTTTTATAAGTCCTTTCGTGTTCCTGGGGAATCCTGCAGCCATATCCGCTTCTATCTTTTCTTCTCACTTATGCTCCTGCGTGAAACCTTAACAGTCCCAGTCAACAGGACAGGGTTTTAAAGTGTGCTCCTCCTGACCACGGGAGTCATTTAAGGAAACGAGGGCTTTAAGCACGGCCGCTTTACGCTGCTGTCTGCCACAGGTGTTCAGATTTCTTGGGCGTGGCGCACTGTCTTGTGTAGGTTCTATGACAAGGGAGATCCTCTGTATTAGAAAAAGAGCAAAGTTAGGATCACTGCCCTACAACGTTTGAAGATGCCGTGGAAAAGGAGTGAAGTGAGAATTACTAGAGCTAGAGTCGACACGTGGGGGAGCCACGATGAGCCTCGCGTCGCTCTGCCTTTGAATGGTTCAGGAGAAAATGTTTTCCATCAAGTATGGGACTTGGGTTGAATAGGTTTTGGTGTGTGTCTCTATTAAAGCAGTAACCGGAGATGACTGTGTACCACTTCGCCGATGACGGAGCACGAGCCGCAGGCTCAGACCCTCCCGGCACCAGCTACCACAGGAAAGCCTGATCTCTGCAAAACCCTCAGTGGGAAGCAGGTGGACGTCATGTGTGATCAGATAGCCGACAGACACCCCAGAACCCCAGAATGTTCACTTCTAGATCACTGACTCCTTCACACCCAGAGGTGTTTGGGATTGACTTGGGTCCCAGCCCCTTCGGTGCTCACTGACACTGAAAGCGTCAACTGTTTTCTGTCTGGAACAGGAGTTTGCTGTCAGGAGAGCTGGGTCTGTCTCACTTTTCCCAATTACTGCTGCTGGGATCTTGAAGTCCCTTCTCCTGCTTTAGGCTTGAGTGAGGGAAAAAAAATTGAAAACAATAATTTTTCTCTCTCAACTGTTGTGAGTATAAAGGAGAAAACAGAAATACTCTTTAAAAGTTTGCAAAGTAGTACTCAAATGCAAAGCAGTGTTAAACTTCAGTTTGACACAGTTTCAGGAACATGTACACTCGTTTATGTGAATTAATAACCCTACCTGAAATCACAGCAGGCTAAACATTGAACAGAAATGTGTGACTGCTACGTATTTTTCCATAATAAAATTCCATGTGTATATTGGATTGCAGGATAGTGGCCAAGGCTCTGCCAGACGTGAACGGGGAGGCCAGACACCGCCTCTGCCACTTGGTGGAAGCATTTGTATCCTCAGATTTTATTCAATTTTAAGAAAATGCACAGAATCTTACCAAGGAAAACACATATTTTTGAATAAATGGATCACTGCACTTGGGCCTCCCTTTGTGGGTTTACCCTTTCAATACTGGAGGAAGTTTTAGTACAAAGAATTAATTTATCCAAACTATGAGGGGCTCCTAACTCATGTACGTCAGGGCTCAGTGTGACCCAAATGTAACTCTCGGCTGATCGCGTTCCGGTAATTTCTAATTGGGCACAAAGATAATCCTCCTAGACTATCTGGAAATTTTCTATAAGTTTGGGAGTTTTTTGGAAAAGCTGTGACAAAATAATGAAACTTGAAGAGCAGAAATATTTTGTGTGGCAAAAGAAGAGAAGTAAAAAGTCAGATGTGCATTTGACCTTCTGAGATAATCAGAAGCCTGTGAATGAGAACTTAGCATCTGTGATCATGTGTGCGTGAGTGTTCTAAGGAGTCCAGGCACAACATAGTCACACTGGCCAACCCCCCCGCCCCGATCCTACATGGTCATAGCCATTACTGTTCCCATTTGATGAAGAAACTGAGGCACGGAGAGCTTTAGGGACATCCCCAAATCCCCAGAAGTTTTCAGAGCTGGGTTTCCATTTCCAGGCCCTGGGCTCCAAAGCGCGAGTAAAGCCCTGGGCTGTGTGGACGGTGGCCGACAGGAAACGGGACCCTTCCATGAACACACACACGCTTCCTGGCGCCCTGCCATTGCCGGTCTAACGTTATTCTAGTTAAAATGCCGCTGACGTGGCTCCTGTTAGGAAATTGAGGTTTCACCGAACTCTACTCCATTTTCGGCAACATGAGTTATGCTGGGGTCCCCCTTTGTGCCAGATGTTTGTGGCAGACGTGGCTGAGATCGGCTTTGGCTTCTCACGGCACCCCCAGGGTGAGCGTCTGCGCTCCCGTCTCTTCCTGAGCTATGGCTTGCTCAACCTGCAGAGCAAACGCCACAACCACCAGAAACACTCATGATGTGCTTCTTTACAGATAATCATTCTGCACCTCCTGACGTAACCACGTACACCTCAGAGCACTCCATACAGATGGAGCGACCACAGGGTTCCACGGGGTCCCGGACAGCGCCCAAGTACTGCAACGCCGAGCTCATGGAGACCGGGGATGGTATGTCCCAAAGCAGAGATGCGTTTTTTTCTGGGAAACGGTTTGTGCTGATGTCCCGTTCTGTGCCCGTGACTGGGTGTGTTTCTTCCTGGGGTGCAATCTGCTGCCATTTTATCTGCTGAATAACGAACAGTGGTTCAGCAACTGAGAAATTCTTGTTCAGGTGTTAAGACCGTGAACAGTCACTTAGAAGGGCAAGATGAAGTTAAATGTACAACAGAATTACTGTTAGATGGGCCGATATGTTGCTTTAGACTTCGGAGGAAAGAGGGTCTTTTTATCCATGTTGGACAGAGATGTCAGCGACTTGGTAACAGGCTGCGGCCCAGGGCTGCTTCTTCCTTCCTGTGGCCTGGTCTTGGTATGTTCTGATTACAGCGGCGGTTTGTATCACCTAGCCGCTGTTCTATTTAAGTCTTAGTCCTTCCCCGGGGTCATAAAAGTCAGTGTAGAACCTAGCAGTGAATGAAATACAATGCCCCCGTGTGAAGCCTCATCGAGCAGCCTTGGAATGGCGTAATCTTGTAGTGCACGGGACTCGCAGGCGGACAAGGCGGCCTATCCGAGCCCCAACAGGTAGACACGGAGGACTATCGGAGCCGCAACAGGCACAGTGGACAGGCACAGTGGCCAGGGAGGACAGCGCGGTTTTGTGGATCCACAGGACACTGTGGCGTCCAAGCACGTGCTCCCAGAGGAGAGGACCCTGTGGGAGCTGATGCTGGGAGCTGGCTGAGATTCCAGCGAATAAGACTCCCTGTGACATGCACAGCTGCCATCTGCGCTGCAGCTCCTGATGCCAAGATGGTCGTGCGATAAATGCACAAAGCGCATCTCCAGCAAAAAGCCGCCGAGTGTCCACATCCAGGATATCCACCACGGTGGCTTTTTGGTGTTAATACGATGAATGTGAGCAGCAGGTGGTCTGCGTCGAGTGTGACTGTGCCACTGCAGTTTTGTTCTCATGTCTTGATGAGCATTGAACGGTTCCTGACGAGGGTAGATAAGGATGCTGTGACCTGAGACTCTGCAGTATTGTAGCTTGAGGAACCAAGGAGTTTTTCTGTCTTGCAAAGCCGTCAGGGAGGATGTTCCAGGCTGGTGACTGCTCCATGAGGTATTCAGAGATCCAGGTTCCTTTCAGACCGCTGCTCTGTGTTCCCACGGACACGGCTGTCCTTGCTGTGGTTGGGACTGGGTGATTGCCACGCTGGCAGGGGTAGGCTTAAGGTGAGAGTGGCTAGGATTTACCTAATCTACATAATGACAGGGAGCCTGGGAGTAAAGTGTAGCCATGGCCTGGAGGATGGATGATGGATGTTGGTGAACGACTGTCTGCACTCACCTCAGCTGGCCGAGGGATGGGAAGGACGACTGATGATGCCGTTCAATGGTACCTGGTTCTTTCAGATTTGACTTCCTTATGGATTTTCTGCTGTAAAGAGGAGAGAGCCTGTGGTTCTAGGCCAAGCATCTCACTCATCTCATAACATCTTGTATCCCTTAGCCAACATTTTTGTCAAGTTTCAGAAGTCCTATCAAACTGGCAAGCATTTCTCAGTTTGGTTTAACCATTGGATTTTATATCTGTGTCTGCATCTCTATTTTACATCTATGTGGTTATTTGACACTCTGTAGTACATTTGTAATAGGTTCTATTTGGTGGAAGTTACTCTCAACAAACCCTTGCTGCTACTTGAATTTTCAAGGTTGCAAGTAGAAAGGAGAGAATAAAAACCACATCTTCTCTAATTTTAAAATTTGTTGTTCCTCAAATCACACCAGAAGTACAAATATTACAAATTATAAAAGCAGTCAGAATCAAGGTTAAGAGATTTCTGGGTGATTCTGGCTAATCAGCAGTATTTGCTGAGGTGTGTGCAGCAGAGCAACATGCCAAGAAGCCCGGGACGGGGAAGAGTTGGGAGGCCAGGCTGTGACTTCAGAGGTGCTGTTGCCTCAGGAAGAGGAGCTAGATGCAGAGAGGATAAATGACCACAGGTGTGACCACCGCCGTCCTTGCCGCGGTACGGGGGCCTTTGTATGGGGCCCTTTGTGAGCTGAGTTATGAACCAGATGAAGGCTGTGCAGGCGTGTGAGAATCCAGGCCAGACTCGACGGGTGGAGGCTTGGCAGAGGTGAGGGGCCAGACAGCCTCGCTAAATGTGCAGTGGCTCACTGCAGACAGTGCCCATCAGTCGCCGGACAGACCGGCTTGAACTTCAGCCCCCATGGCAGCTGCCTTTACCTGTCTGCCTCCACCTTCTGAGGCCTATAGGCGTCGCAAATGTGTGGTTTTTAAACAGATTTGGATGAGTTGTTTTCTGCACAACACACTTTGACAGACGGAGGCTGGTTCTCCACAGTGGCCCCAGGGACTTGGCAGGGACTGGTGGGACAGAGCCTCAGAGCACAGCACCAGCTCCCTGGGAGAAGACGGTGCCCGTGGGACGGAAGAAAGAAGAGGCACACAGTGCTGAGGCGTGAACTCTAGTTTGCTCTTAGACATGACACACATGCCTTCTGGAAGTTTGCATGAAGCACTGCTAAAGCCACCAGTGCGGATAGGTCCTTAGATCAGGAGACCCAGAACACAGTTGTATTTGAAATCCTTCACATGCTGCAGTCTCTTCAAAGAGGACTACAAGTCATCTCTAATAACGTTGTAAAATTAATTTTTTATTAAATGCCATGGCTTTTTTTTTTTTTTTTTTTTTGTGGGGTAGGGCCGGTGTGTGACAGTAAAACAACAGACGCAGTGACACAGCTGGTGGGTGTTGGCTCTGGGCCCCAGTTGGGCAGTTGTATGAAAAGAAACCGAAAAGTCTCTACAGTGGTATGAACCGAAACACCTGGATTATGTGTTTTCATGTATTTGACATAAATGTGCACATTTGTACGCTAAACGCACATTTTTCTATATGTAATAAAATTCACACCTTTAAATAGTTAACATATATTTTATTTTAGGACCTCCCCCACGATGTGAGGACTAATAGCCACCCCCTCTCCCCCCCGAATATTAAGAGCCACATCGCAGGGCGGTGAGGCACCCCTCGCGAGGTGGGGACTAATCGCCACCCCCTCTCCCCCTCTGGCTATTAGGAGTCACCTCGCAGGGGGGTGAGGCACCCCCACAAGGTGGGGACTAATAGCCACCCCTTCTCCTCCCGCTGGCTATTAGGGGCCATGGTGGACTCACAGCCTGTTTATGATATTGTGAGTAATATCATCTCCCTCTCTGGAAATTATGAACTCTTTCACAGATGGGTGTATACCCTCAGTGTGTACACCGTCAGAGGGTGTACACCCGTCTGTATTGGGAGTAATATCCTCTTCCTCCCTGAATGTTAAGAAGAATATCCCAGGACTGTTTGTACTCCCTGCATTATTGGGTGTCATATCTTCCTCTCCCACGTGGAAATTAGAAACAATATCACTGGGGGCATGTACACCTTCTGTAATATTTAAAGTAATATCATCCCCTTCCCTCCAGGATCATGGGAACAATATCCCTGGGGAGTGTACACTTTCTGCCATATATGTCATAATATCATCCCTCCCGCCTTGAAACATTATGAAGGACCATCTCACACGGGGTGTACAACCCTTGGTGCGATATTGGGAATGCAATTATTCTCTTTTCCCCCGGCATATTTGGAAAAATATCAGAGTGAGTGTACCCCTCCTGCCATATGAGGATTACTATCCTCTTCTTCCTTTCTGGATATTAGAAAGAATATCACACGTGGGTTTGCACTTTCTTCGATATCTGGAGTCATGTCATCCTCTCTTGTTTTGAATGGCAAGAACAGTGCCTTGGGGGGGATGTACACACCCTGTCATATTGGGAGTAATATTGCACTCTCCCCTCCTTGATAATTAGGAACAACATCCCATGCTCTCTGTCCCTGGATATTAAGAACAACATCACAGGTAGGTGTACACCCCCTGCGGTATTAGGAGTAATATGATTAATTATTAAACATCCATGATCGATATTAACAATTATCAATGATACTATTAATAGGATACTGTTATGGATAATTATTTTAAATATATGATTATGCATGCTTAAAATAATTGCTAATATTGTTATTTTATTACCAGCATCACTTAATATTGATTTAAGTAACAATTGCTGATATCATTATTTTATTAGTAGTGATATTACTACTGATTATTAATGCTAATCGTTAACATTTTTAACTATTTTACTATCTTTATTGTGATTATTAATGTCGATGATTACTCTTAATTTTTCTTATATTTATTAATATTAATAATTAATAGACTTGTTCCTGATATCCAGCGGGGAGGGGATGATATCACTCCCAATATCGAAGAAAGTGTACACCCCACTATGATGTTATTCCTAACAGCCAGGGGGTAGAGGATGACATTATTGAAACTATGGCAGTGGGTGTACCTCCCTTCGGTCGTCTTGTTCCTTATATCCTGGGTGGGAGAGGATGATACAACTCCCAATATCGAAGGGGGCGTAGACCTCCCCCGTGATATTGTCCCTAACATCCAAAGGTGGAGAGGATGATATTTCTTCTGATTTTACAGGGGGTGTACACCACCCCTATGATATGGTTCCTAATATCCAGGGGGCGAGAGGATGATATTAGTCTCCATATTGCAGGAGGTGTACACTCCCTAGTGATATTGTTCCTAGTATCCAGGGAGGGAGAGGACGATATCACTCCCAGTATCGCAGGGGGTGTACACCTCCTTGTGATATGGTTCCCTATATCCTGGGAGGGAGACGATGATACTAGTGGCAAAATCGCAGAGGGTGTACACACCCACTGTGATATTGTTCCAAATATCCAGAGGGAGAGAAAATGATATGACTCCCAATATCACAGGGGGTGTACATCCTCCTGTGATATTGTTTCTTATATTCAGGGGGAGAGGATGATATTACTCCCAATATCGCAGAGGTTGTACACACCTCCTGCGATATTGTTCCTAATATCCCGAAGGGGAGAGCATATTACTCTCAATATGGCAGTGGGTGGTACACCTCCATTGTAATATTGTTCTTAATATCCATGATGGGAGAGGATATGACTCCCAATATCGCAAGAAATGTACGGCCGCCTGTGATAGAGTTCCTAACATCTAGGTGGGGAGAGGATGATATTACTGCCCATATCGCAAGAGTTGTAAAACCCCTTCGATATTTTGCATACAGTCCTGAGGGGAGAGGATATTATTCCCGATAGCGGAGAAGGTATACACCCCCCTGTGACACTATGCTTAATATCCGCATTGGGAGACGATGACGTTACACCCAATATCACAGGGGATGTACACCCACCCTGGGATATTGTTCCTTATATTGAGAGGGGGAGAAGATGCTATTGCTCCCAGTGACGCAGGGGCTGTGGCTGTACACCCCTCCTGTGATATTGTTCTTAATATCCTAGGGAAGAGAGGATGGTACTACACCCAATATCTCATGGGCTGTACGGTGTCCGCTCAGAGATGTGTGGGGCTCTCTTACACAAGTAACTCCTTCTCTAACTTTAGCCACATGCTGGTCATCCAGGGGCCTCCTAAAATCCAGGAGTATAAAAACCAGTGGAATTTCTGAGAACCAAAGATGGCGCATGGCTCTGGTTGGGCTGCCACAGGCAGTTTTGTGAAAAGACAGAGATGTATTTCTCATAGTCCTGGAGTCTGGAGGTCCAAGGTCAAGGTGGGTTCAGGACTGGCTCCTCCTAAGGCATCTCTCCTTGACTGTCAGATGGCATCTTCTCTTGTGTCCTCGTGCGGTTGTCCCTCAATAGATGTCTGTGTCCTGATCTCTTCTTACAAGGGCATCAGTTCTAATGACTTCGTTACCTTAATCACCTCTTTAAAAGGCCTATCTCCACATACAGACACATTCTGAGGTCCTTGGTTAGGACTACAACCTGGGAATATTGGGGTATGCAATTAAACCTGAAGCAGATGGGGTCTTATAACCTGTGTCACCCAAGCTCATGCCAGAGCCCCATGAGGAAGCCCCAGGTCCCCCCTTTGATATGGTTTAGCTGTGTCCCCACCAAAATCCCGTCTTAAATTCTCATGTGTTGTGGGAGGATGGAAGTGATAATTTGACAGCAGAGAAGACAGTTGCTGCCAGGGAGGGGAGAGGGGACTCCAGACCTCCGAAGGTTGGAGGGTCCCAGGCCCTGGGCAGAGCAGGCAGCCCCACCCCTGTGACACCCCTGAGGATGGCTCAGGAGTCGGAAAAGGTGGAATCATATGTAGAGGCTGGTTGGGGAGATAGGAAGTTGTTGAATGAGTTTTTAAATGTTTCCATCAAAATTCTTACTGCACCCTTGGTGTTGGTGGGGACCAGTGGCTTCTCCATGTGCCTGGCTTCTTCCTGGCTCTGACTCTGGGAGCCTGGCCTGGCCTAGGGCTGCTGGTTGGATTCATTGCTGGCAGCAGGTAGAAGGTGGAGGAGGGAGAGGAGCTGTCCTCAGTCCTCTCTTACTCATGCCTGTCCACGTTAGCAGCCCCTCCCCAGGCATCCCTTGCCCATAATCTGGGGAGTGCTATTCTCACTTCCCTTGGGCCCTGCCCACCGATCTCCAAAGAATCCCGTCAGTGACTCCTTTTAATCACCTCTTTGCCTGTGACAAAGTCTTCTGGGACCTCCTGACTGATACAAGGGGAAGCCTGGCTATCTGTGCAACTTGTAAAAGTGAAGTGAGTCATTCACACTGGCATGTATCTACAAGTCACACAGCTTTGCAACTGGAGTGACTTTAAGCTCATCTAACCAAACCTTCCATGACAGATGAGGACACCCAGAATCATAGGATAGAAGTGACTTGCTCCCATCTGGGTCCGCCACGCTGAGACTCAAGCGCAGAGTCTAGCAAAGCACACTTCGTCCTCCCTTAGAAGGAAGATCCTACCCGCACGGCTTACCTCCAGCTACCCTAGGTCCCCCCACTCTCCCTTAGAGGGAAGTTCCTGCCAGCATGGCTCACCTCTACCTACTCTAGGTCTCCCCCACCCTCCCTTAGAAGGAAGGTCCTGCCAGTATGGCTCACCTCCACGTACCCTAGGTCTCCCCACCCTCCCTTAGAAGGAAGGTCCTGCCAGCATGGCTCACCTCCACCTACTCTGGGTTTCTCCCAACCTCCCTTAGAAGGAAGGTCTTAGAAGGCAGCACGGTTCACCCTCTCCTAACCTAGGTCTCCCCCACCCTCAGAGGGGAGTCTTTGGGTCAGTCACAAGACTACTCCGGACATCTGTAAGAACAAATGGTTTCCAGCACAGTCCTTTCCTGGGGTCTGCATTTTCCCTCTGGGATGCTTGGAAGTTGAAGGGGTCAGGCAATTCAAGTTCTCCCTGGTATCTCAGGGGCCACTGACACACAGGAAAATGTGCTGCTCTGCTCGCTGTTTGACTTTGATGGATGCAAATTTGTTCTAAATGAGCCTGACATTCATTAGCATGTAAACATATGTTACTGGTGGCGGCTCGCAGGGCCACATGCTGATGGATTTTATGGGCTGCCCCCGCCGGACATCACCAGGCTGCCTGGGTCTGTGCTGCTTCTGGCTGGGTCTGTGCTGCTTCTGGCTAAGGCTCCAGATGTTTTGGTGCACTGTGAAGTAGACATTTTCGCTACAGGGTTATGTTTTTTTCCAAAAAAGAAACACAGACAAATCTGTGAAAAGAACTTGAGTTTATGCGCCGATCTACTGGAAGGAGACTCTTAGAATGTCAGCTGCTCAGTGTCTGCTTTGACTCCCGGGCAGTTCTCTCTGTCCTGTGGCTCAGATTCTATGGGGCTGAATTATACATTTGATTCCAGTTCTGCTCAATATTTCCCCACAAGTAGTGCTGTGGATGCGACTGATGCCTTTAGAGATATCTGCAGCAGGAACAGTGCAGAGAATACAACACGCCATGCTAAAATATTTTGAGCTGAAAGCAATTAAGAAGCGCTCTGGCCTTCCCTCTAGTTTCTGAAAAGCACACAACATAATCATATTATACAAAGACAAAAGTGCCCTTTCTCCCCTCTCTGCCAGAAAGGACGCAGCTCAATCTCTGTAGACAACTTCAGACCCTTATTCAGGAAACAGCACCAGAGGAATTTACACAAAAATCTATCATTTATTGGCCTTCCCACAATTTGTTGCCCCCAATGACCCAAAGTCCTTTTACTTTGTCTTGGCACTTCTAGAAACATTTATTATCCTTGTTGAAGATGTTATATAAAAGAAAGGTCTGAGCTGTCTCTTTGAGATTCCCTCATTCCCTGTGTATCTCCCATGTGTATATGAAATATACATGCTAATAAACCTCCGCTTGCTTTTTTGGGGGTTCATCTGTCTTTTGTTATAGGAACCCCAACCAATGAAGCTAAGATGGGTGGAAGAAAAGATTACATTTTTCTCCCCTGTAGTAGCATTATTCTAGCAATAGCATTATTATTATTTTTTTTTTGGTAGATTTCTGTTGAATACACACACACACACACACACACACACACACACACACACACACACAGAGCAATGTAAAAAGAAAGAAGTGTGGGGAGTTCTGATGAAATTTTAGGTCCCAGAGATACCTAAATATGTTGAGAAGTTGTCTTTAAACATTGATTTTTTTCCCACATTTATTCTCATATTTTTGATATTTTTTTCTTCTGAGATACCATTTCTAGATTGTTTTCTCTACATTTCCTTGCAAGTCCGAGAGAGTATGCTGGTTAGTAGTGTGTCCAATGCACTACCTCTGTCCTTGTCAGTAAAGAAATGTAGAAATTGAGAGGGATGTGAGAGTCACGCTACACAGAGATGGAAACACAGATAGGAGGTAAGTAAAAACACGTGAAAACCCAGCATTTCTGGAACTCTCACCTACTCCTGTGCCGATATTCATCCTTCAGCTCTGCCTCCGTTCTTCCTTTCTTTTCTCATGCTATGGGGTCTGCTTTGGAGACGTTATCTACTTTCATTCTTCCAAAGTCAAGCTTCTAGCTTTGGTTGGAACTGCAGACCCATTTACTCATTCAGCAAATACTTTCTAAGCACATGGATAGTCACTGAGAATACCGTGGTTCACCAACATGACCGTGGCCCCTGCTCTCACGAACCTGCAGCCTGATGGGGAGAATGGGCACTAATAAGACAATCACTCTAATGGGTTTCTGATGAAGAATTCAGGAAAGCACACCAAAGAAAGGGAAGCGGGGTTCTCTAAATTTATGCTGTAAAAGAATCTGGCGTATCTTGGGATGAGAGGTAGAAAACCGATGCATTCTGGAAGGTATGATCCCCTTGCAGTCTGGAGAGAAGTAGAGGTTGATTGTTGAGGGCGGTGGAGTGTAGGGACACCACGGTCTAAACAGAGATGGGGGTGCTGCAGAATGCCTCTTGCAGCAGGAAACAGGCACGTGCAAGGAAGTAAGCACGGGAGAAAGTGGCACAAGACAAGAATGAAGGAAGGCAGGCAGGGGCTGGGAGATGATGGTAGATGCTTTATTCTCTTAATAACAGCAACAGGATGCTGTTGAAAGCACTTGAGGGAGGTGGGGAAGTGGGTATGACATGTTTTGTGTTTGTAAAATTATCACATTGTCTTACCAAACTATACTCCCTATTTTTTAAATTTTACTTTAAGTTCTTGGATACATGTGCAGGTCTATTACATAGGTATACATGTGCCATGGTGGTTTGCTGCCCCTGTCAACCCATCATCTAGGTTTTAAGCCCTGCATGCATGAGGTATTTGTCCTAATGCTCTCCCTCCTCTTGCCTCCAACCCCCAACAGGCCCCCGTGTGTGTCGTTCCCCTCCCCGTGTCCATGTGATCTCATTGTTCAACTCCCACTTATGAGTGAGAGCATGTGGTGTTTGGTTTTCTGTTCCTCTTTTAGTTTAGTTTGCTGAGAATGATGGCTTCCAGCTTCATCCATGTCCCTGCAAAGGACAGGAACCCATTCTTTTTTATGGTTGCATAGTATTCCGTGGTATATACGTGCCACATTTTGTGTATCCAGTGTATCATTGATGGGCACGAGATATCCTCTTAACATGTGATCCAGCTATTGCACTGTTCAGTATTTATCCAAAGGAGTTGAAAACTTGTGTTCACAGAAAAACCTGCACACGGACATTTATAGAAGCTTTAATCATAATTGCTAATTTTATTGCAGCTTTATTCATAATTGCTCAAACTTGGAGGCAACGAAGAAACCAAAATGTTCTTCACTAGGTGAGTGGATAAATAACCTGTGATATATCCAAACAATGGCATATTCTTCAGCACTGAAAGGAAGTGAGCTGTCAAGCCATGAAAAGACACTTAGGAACTTTAAACATGCACGGCTACACAAAAGAGACCCATCAGAAAAGACTAAAGGACATTCAGAAAAAGGCCAGACTATGGAGTGAAACTATCCGTGGTTCCCAGGTGTTGGGAAGAGGGAGAGATGATGAGGTGGAACATGGAAATTTTTAGGATTTTAGTGCAACTGCTCTGTACGATGCTATCATGGTGGATACATGTCATGACACCTTTGTTCAAACCCATAGAACCAGCACCAAGACGGAGCCCTCATGTAAACTGTGGACTCTGGGTGACAATATGTCAACGTCGGTTCTTCAATTGTTACAAACGCTCCCTCTGGGCAGGAGAGTTTTTAGTGGGGGAGGCTGTGCACGTGGGGGAAGGGAAGGCATATAGAAGGACTCTCTGCACCTTTCCCTCAATTTTTCTGTGAAGGTGAAACTGCCTAAAAGATAGTGTATTTTTTAAAAATAAAGGAAAAAAAGGAAACAAAAAGTCCTCACGAAAATCAAATGAGAAAATGATCACACTGGGTGCTTCAGGTCAAAATGGAAGAACAGGGGCTGTATTTACCATCCCACCTGATGACTTTTTCCTCACTGCTTTTCAGCATTTTTTTGGAGTCTAGTCAGTGCAATAAGGCAAGTTAAAATATATAAAATGCACCCTTATTAGAAAAGATTTAAAACTATCTGGATCTGCAGGTGACGTGATCACCTGTGTGGAAAATCTCCTGAAATCACAAAAAGCCACTAAAACTAATAATAATAAATTACTTACTAATAAGTGAGTTTGGAAAGCTTGCAAGATACAAGCTAAACACATAAGCAATATCTCTTTGTACACTGGCAAAGAAATAATTGGAAATGGAAATTTACAAAGCAATATTATAGCACATCAAAACATGAAATACCTCAGACTAAATCTGACAAAAGATGTGTAAGATCTATACACTGAAAAGCAGGCAGTGATGTTGAAATAAATTAAAGAACTAAATAAATGAAGTGATATATTGTGTCCATGGATCAGCAGGCTCAATATTGTTAAGATGTCAGTTCTGCGCTTGTGGATCAGAGGTTTAATGCAATTCCAATCAAAATCACAGCATGATTTTTATTTTTATTTTTATTTTTCAGTAGAAATGAACTAGCGGATTCCAAAATGTGTCTGGAAATTTAAAGAACCCAACAGAGCTAAGACAACTTGGAATAAAACGGTGGAGGACTTACCTGAACTACCAAGATAGTGTGGTATTGGTATAATAAGAGAAAACTGGGTTAATGAAACCTCCTAGAGGGTCTAGTAATAATCTCACAAACATGTTACATATACGTAGTAGATTTTTGAATAAAGGTTCAAAGACATCAAATTAGAGAAAGGACGATAATGATAGAAGGATTAAATACCGTAGGCCAAAAAGAGAAAAAAGAGCTCCTGTTAAATATCTTCACATTGTTGTCACTCATGCAATTCAATTCACATTTTGTGTGTCTAAAAGTTGAGCAGACTTCTTCATTCTCTTTCCCCAATTCACTCCACAGAGATGCTGATGTCTTTCAGTGGAACTTGGAAGTTTGCTCTTCTTCTTAAAATGACTCTCTTAGATACTGTTTATGCAAGAAGTTGTGGGACTGTAACTTACAAATACTGTTCTAAACCTTGGAATCACACGTTCCCCTTTTTCTCTACTTATCGTTTCTAGTAAGTTTCCCATTTCCTCTTTCTCCTTCATATTTACACTGCATTCCTTTTAGTTCAGGCTTTTGTTACCCCACTTGATCTCTTGATGTGGTCACCTGAATGCCCTTCGTGTCCCAGCCTCCTGGAATCCTTCCTTCATGACCCTGCAGAACTGCCCTCCAGACCCGCAGGTGTGACCCGGAATCAAGGATCTCAAAGCCGAGTGGGATCTGAGAGGCTATCTAGACCAATCCTCCATTACAGACGTAAACCTTTTGATGACTTCACTTCAGAGCCCAAAATATTTGCACTGCAGGCAGAATCACCTAAATCACTTAATGTGATGTTCAGTCTTCCCGTGGTATCTTCCTCTCTGCATCTCCCTACTTTCGGTCAGCCATTTCTCACTCATGACACCGAACCCTTCATTCACATCACATTATTGTTCTTCTCCACACACACACACACACACACTTGTTTTCTGCCTGGGTTTTTTGTTATATTATTCCCTCTGCTGGAACTACCATTTTCCAAGATCTGACTACAGAATTTTAACGTATTCCTCAGAATGACTCACATATCACATATTCGACCAAATGGCTGCAGATTCTGTCACCTCCTCTCTTGTCCTATGGCAACATGGAGACTCTTCTTCTCTTAGCCAATAGGATTTATCATGGTCCTTCTTTATCTTAACAATAGTTTAGCAGGACTGAGAACTGGGAAGTAGATTTTTCTCCCAGGGGTGAGCACTGTCTTAGTTTAGCAGATCTCCCTGGGTCTCCACTCTGGTTGTAGAAAAGCAGCCCATAGGGCATGGTGGGGAGGAGAAGAAGGGGAATTAAGCTGTGGTGCATGAAGATGGACAGTTGTGACCCGTACTCCGGGGTTGGGAGTTGAGGCCACTAGGAAGGAGAAGCTGTAAGGATGAAGACGAGGCATAAAAAGTGATGCAGGCCGGGTACGGTGACTCATGCCTGTAATCCCAACACTTTGGGAAGCCAACGTGGATGGATCACGAGGTCAAGAGTTCAAGACCAGTCTGACCAATATTGTGAAACCCTGTCTCTACCAAAAATACAAAAATTAGCTCGGTGTGGTGGCACATACCTGTAGTCCAGCTACGCGGGAGGCTGAGGCAGGAGAATCACTTGAACCCAGGAGATGGAGGTTGCAGTGAGCCAAGATCATGACACTGCACTCCAGCCTGAGTGACAGAGCGAGACTCCATCTCAGAGAAAAGAAGTGATGCATAGTAACAAGACTGCCCGAGGAGAAAAGGAAATCAGCAACCTTCTCCAGGGTGGGATAGCTGAAGACCCTTTAAGAACAAAGGTGTCTACTTTCCTTCTTAGGATGCTCTATCGTGATTTAATGAACCCCTCACAATCTACTGTATTCAGTATTTGGCATGAGTCAATTTAGGGGAATTCTAGAAAACATAGCTGGCTGTTATCAGGTTAATGTAGATTGGGAGGAAGGGAAAAACCCCAGGAGCCACGTAGGAAGGACAATACGTGAAAACAGAAGAAACTTGGAGTCAGTTCACCCTTCAAACAAAATCCAGTTTCCAGAAGACATTGTGAGGGCTGCTGGGTCTTCCTCACCTGCAGATGGGGGATTCCAGATACTTATACTTGAATCTCACAGGATGGGGTGATCACCACCTGCTCTCAAATGGGATGAGTTACAATATCTTCTATCGGGAGGCAGTAAATAAGAGGTTAGGTACACGTCTGTAGTCATCACAATTCTGTCAAGATTGCTATTTTTACTTCCATGTCATAGATGGAGAGCATGATGCTTGTGGAAATGATTTGCTCAGGGTCTCACCATCAAAAGTGGCAGAGGAAAGATTCCAACATGTTTTAAAAGCTGCAAACTGAGCCGACTCCCATCCATGCTGTCATACCGACTGAGATTTCAATCCTCCTGAAGGCAGGAAACTTATTCCATTTGCTTTTATACTCTCCATAACACTAATGAGCAAGTTTTGCTCAAAGTAACACGGAATATTTTGCTGACTCAAGGGGTAAGAGAAGAGACTTAAATGACACCATCACAAGTCAACATTCAAGGAACAGAGACATTTAGCATTAGCTGTCTCAGTCAAATCAACAAACATGCACATTTATCCTTTACATGGGAGTAAGACAGCAAACACAATTGAAAAAATGAGCCAAGTGTAAAAAAAATGTGTCACAAAGGGATGGATTTAGACAGGAGAGCAGTGAAGTAGGTTATAAAATGGTCAGCATAATCCATTTTAATGAATTATTAGCTGAAACATGCAAAGCATTTAGGATTTCTGGGAGAAGTGTACAAACACACCAAATGTTTGTCCGACATTTTCTTCACTGCTTCTGTCTTTCCACAGGGCTAGAGATGATGTTGACCAACGGCCTTGGGAGGAGAGGTTGCAGCTGAGCCCACACCCTCTCAAACTCCTTCAGACTGTTTCTGTTTTTGTAGACTACTTTACCATTAACAACAAATCCTAAGATTTAATCAGTACAGCAGTCATTGGCCAGAGTTCAAATTTCTGATTTGAAGGAATCTGCACTCTGCCTGCCAGGATCGACTATTAATGGCTTCGTCCAGAGAGGAGCTATGTCTTTGCTCACTACAGAACAGTATTGAGGCTTCGAAAGGGGTATTTTGCTGGTCACCTCCTGGTCATCCTTCTGCTCACCAAGAGCAGATACTGTTCTCAGCCCCTTACATTTACAAGGTCGTTTAATTCTCACATAGCCCTTTCAGATAGATGCGACTATTACCCCCCTTTTACAGAGGAGGAAACCGAGAGGCAGAGGACATAGGTGAATTGTCCCAGATCACAGAGCTGGCTATGGAGCTGGGACTTGCACCCGGCCAGCCTGGCTCCAGAGTTCACTGCCCTCCTCCTGTACAGCACGTGTGACCTGCAGTAATCACCGCCCAAACAGGCAGGCACTGCGGATAGCCAAGCACACCTCTTCCGACTTCAGCACGGAGGAAGGTTCGTTTTCATTCTGGTGTTCAGCTCAGTTAGGACTGTTTTTATCACAAGGACGCACAACCCAGAAAGCTCAGTCACGTGCCGTTGCCTTCTACGGTCATGGTTTTCTACTTTTTGGCCCCATTTTCCTGAGGACTTGGCCTGCTGGGACGTGAATGATGCGTTACTACTGTAGAGACAGAGGTTCAGGTCTAGTGGCACAAACAGCGACAGACCCCATGAAAATGCGGGCGCGGCCCCTCCATCCCAACAGCCTGGATGTGCTCCATTCTGCTCCCATCACACACGTCCCCACCCAGCCACGCCCCTTCTCCTTTTCCCTACTGGATTCATCAAATCAAACCTCACTGTCCTTGGCAAATGTACAATTAATTTACTTACTGCCCAGAACAAAAGCGCACTTCCAGTTAACATGACACCCCTGCTGTAATAGAACAGCCTTAATTCAGACATGATGCAGGAGGGCCGTCCTGGAATCGGCAGCTGTTTTCTGGGGAAAGCCTCTGTCCCACCTGAGTCCCACCTGAGCCCGACACTTGTGCCACACTATCCCCATGGTGTCTGAAAGCTCCATGAAGACAGGGTCACTCTGACCCCTTCACACCCACAACGCCAAAGAGGAGCAGGTGTTCAGGAAAAGTCTCCTGCTAGTGCTGAAGACAGGAATACTTCCTCGTGGTGCCCAGAATGTCAGGAGAAAACAAAGCACCATGTGGACACCTTCCAGGTGAATTTTGGAACGACTGTACCGCATGCCAGTCATCCTTTTACAGAACAAAACCAATACCGGAAAACATGTGTCGCCCGCAGAGAGATGGTCCGTTTGACGGCTTACAAACACACCTACGTTACACTGAATTTGCCTCAAGCCACCGTCTCTGTGCTAATGTAAAAAGTCTCCATAATTAACTACTAGCCTTTTTCATCTGGTGCTTTTTAACAAGCAAGACAGTCCTGTAACACTCAGGCATTGTTGAAAACGTCAAATGGAAGCCTAGAAACCTCTTCCGTGCAGCTTCACTGCAAAGTATTTTGACGTGAGCCAAATCGTGCTATTCCTACATCTCCACAGGAAACTCAAGGCTTCATCAAGGAAATGCAGCATGATTTCTGCTAGGCACAGAAATTGTTGGGGGGGGGGGCATGAGGTTGAGGGAACATTACATAGAAACCAACCCCGATAATCACCTGCATGAGAGCCACACTGGCCGGCAAGCCCCGGTCGGCTCAGTCTCCGCACAATCACAGGCGTGAGTCCTGGAGGGCAGACACCTGGCACTGCTGACCACCCCAAGGTCGTGGCCTCTGCCCCTTCTCTGCTGCCCATCAGTTCCAAGCTTCTGGCAACACCGCCTGCTGCCCCCACTGCCTCATCGACTCTTCGTGAAAAGCAAATGTTGCCAGGATAGCTTATGAGTACATTTGCCAGGAAAGCAGCTCCGATTGACGCTGAAACCCCCTTCTCACACCCCTGGCAGCTCCCTTGCCCCCGATGTGCACATGCTTGCAGCTCTGACCTTGCTCAGTGTCCACACAGGCTCTGTCCCCTGGAGAGCCAAAGGCAGACTCAATGTTGAGTCAGAAATACACAAAGAGGGTGACGATTACGAACTGCCTGCCCCCCAAAACACAGGTTGAAATCCTCACCCTCAATGTGATGCTGTCAGGAGGTCTTTGGGAGGTGATGAGTTCCTCAGGCTGGAGACCCTTAAATGGGATTTGTGCCTCACAAAGGGGTCCAGCAAATCCCTCACCCTCCCATTGTATCAGGGCCAGAGAGAAGGTATGTGCCAACCAGGAAGGAGCCCACACCAGAACCCACCCAATAGCACCCTGATCCTGCCTTCCAGCCTCTAGAACTGTGAGAAACAAATTCCTGTTGTTCATAAGCCACTCAGTCAATGGTGTTTCGTTACAGCAGCCTGAGCTGCCTGAGATGACGATGCTCACCGTCCTAAAGAAAAGGCTACTCCCCTCTCCCAGAAAGAGGGGTTTAATTAAAATCCCTGTCTCTCCTCGCGGCCACCACAGATCTCACTTCCCCACCCCAAAAGCCAGCAGTTGCTAGGATTAAAGGAAAATGAGGATTGTTTTAGACCAGCCCCTCCATATCGGTCTGAAGCCTGTAACTTTGCCCACTTCCACGGTGGCCGTGTCACTGCATTGCCCATGTCAGCTCTGTGTCTGCACCGGGTCCCAGGCTCTGCACAGACTCCTCTAGCTGGCCATCCAGCACAGCCATTTCCCCTTCTGCATTGCAGGCTGTCCTTTGATATCGAACTCCCACCTTTCTGCAACCCAAGGCCTTCCGATCCAGACATTCGGGGTAAGCTCAGCCATGTACTGGAGTCGTTGACTCAGGTAACCCAGGCCCAAGACGTTGGCACCAACCGTCTACTGGCTGTGGGATCTGCATAGCTACTAGCTGCCCCAGCCACACCAGGGCCCGGGAGGGGAGGCAGAGGAACCTGTGAAGCTGCCAACAGCCCTATGGGAACAGGGGCCCCTGGAAGGAGGAGGATGCTATGGCAGGAAATTCAGAGACAGAAACAAAGAGCCGCAGGGCTGGACAGGTCATGGCCAAAGCCTACACTGCTGAATTTTCCAGGTTTCTGAACTCAATCGCTGACCCACACAGCACATGTTTCCTGAGTGCTGACCCCACGTGGCATTGGATACGGCAATAAAGCAGGACTCCCACCTCCCCCTTCCCCAACACATACACAGGGCCTCCGTCCTGGCGGGAAATCAGGCCTGGGCGCCCAGCTGGCACAGCGAGCCTGGGAAGGGGGCCGTTTCAGACGGACAGTGGGTGCAGCCTTGCCAAAGCCCAGCAGTCACCTGCACTGCCACAGCCAGGCTGAGTCCAGATCAGCCGCACAGAAACCTGACCCGCTCAAGGGCACGGCTAAGCTCATCAGGGACAGACACCGTCTCCTGCTCATCTCCAACACTTTCTCTGCATGTCTAGTTACACACGGACGACGCAGTCTCAGAAGCACATCAGGCCTCCCCCTGCTCCTCTCTGTGGTACCACTGATGGGGAGGGGCCGGTATGGCCGCGAGGTCGCATACCCACAGCCATACCACGCAGGCCTTCGACGATTATTTCTGCCAAAGAACCCTGCTGCGGCTTGGAGCACACCATGGTGGGCGGGAAGCTCCACCCGGAGAAACAGCCATGCTTCTCCCCAGAGCCAACGGAGGGCACCCCCGACCCTGCATTCAGCAGATTACTTACATTCTGGAAAACATCTGGGTTAATGGGGAACAGTAAAATGAAAAGGTCACACTAGAAAGGTTAGAAGGCTGTGTGAAGTCTCAGGAGGTCCAAAGGTTTCTGAACCAAGACTGCTGCGGTCAACGAGCTTACAGGAAAAGTTTCCACACGGGCCTTCAACAAGCAACACTCAGCAGGGAGGAGCCACGTTCTGGGCAGAACCTCAGAACCAGAACATCGGACACCACAAAGTCACATCAGAGCCAACAGCAACTGAAATACAGCGCTCTCCTAAGATGTGTGCGTCACCTGCAGAAAGTCACCACACATTAAGATGGGGGAAGAAAAGGATAAGGTTAGAAACAAATTTGAAGTAATTTCTGCATACGTAAAATTTCTACTTCCACTGGTTTTCTTTCTGGGAGTAACAACTTTTACATGAGATGCACATCCCCGTTGGAAGGAGTTTGGGTTTTCTGTGGGCAGAGTCAAGGGCTCTCCAAGAAATGTGAACTTTTTCTCACTCACTGAGCCGCGTGCCCTGAGGCCGTCCTGGCCTGCCTGAGCACCTCCCTGGTTCTGCCTCCAGCCAGCTCCTTCCAGCACTCACCCCGCTGCTCCCAGAGCCTGCACTGGCCCAGGATCTCCTCTTCTGCTGCTGTCAATCTTCCACTTTAGGGCAAATAAGTTGGAAACTAGAAAGTTATAAAACCCCTTGACTTTTTAAAAATTTGTCTTCTCAGAAAACAATACTAATTCTACTTCCATGGTTTAATATGTTGCCCCCATCTGCATGTTCATGGATATGTGTTTTTATATATTTTTTTTAAATCAGTACTTCTAAAAGTATGCACTGTTGCTACATTCAGTTCAATTACATTTGATGTAAGAAGTTTTAATTTCAGTGAATTCAGGCACTCAAAATTTAAGCCCTCTGACATCTATTAATCAAATGGGAAAATGACAGGTAGATATTACAAAAATCAAGAGAAGTGTTTAATGTAAATCCTGCACTTTCAAATACTTCCACAAATGTAATGTATACATTAGTACATCACCTTGAGCATTTTCACAACTCTTTGCACTCAAATTCCATTCTTAACTTTTATAGATAAATCGACATCCATATGTGATTTTAAGCAGCTCAAACATCAGCTCTTAAAAACAACCAGAAATGCTGCGGGCAAATCCCACCGAGCAGCAAATAACGGAACTGCACCCAACAACCCAGGTACCTCCCCTGAGGCATCTGGAACTTGAGCATTACAAGCAGCCTTTGGTTTCTGAGGCACCCGAGAGTGGGGACTCCCAACTCCCCAAGTCTAAGAAGGCCTCAGCGATAAGGAAAACTGGTCAAAAAGTCATCCCTGCCGGCTCCCTGCCACGGGCTCCTCCCTGCCCGCCCTCAGCCACGTGCTTACAAGGTCTCACTTCCTCTCTGTCCCGCAAAGCCTGACTCCTGATTCCAGTCCTGCCGCTTACTGGGATGTGGCCATGGACGTCAACTGCACCTGTAAGGGGAGAAGCCTGTCAGGATACAGGATCCTGGCCATCCTGGCAGCGCTCAAGCTGATACTGTAACTTTGTAGTGAGTTACTTAATGCAAAGGTTTAACTTTGAAAAATTTAGATATGTGTATTCTAAAAGGGAAATTCTGAACGTAGAACACAGGCCACACCCTCACACTGATGTTGTCTGGCCAGCACTCTTTTGTTTGCCTTTTCAATAGACGTTTTTAAAAGCAGTTTTCCGTTCATAGCAAAATCAAGAGGAAAGTACAGAGAGTCCTCACATATCCTTTCCCAGCACAGGCACAGCCTCCATCATTCTCCTGCCCTCACCAGACCAGCATGTCTGTACGACCGACAGACCCGCATCAACACGGCACCACCACCCACAGTTCACAGCTCACACGAGGACTCGGCCTGCTGCTGCTCACTCTGTGGGTTTCACAGACGTGGAACGGCATGGATCCCCCATGAAAGCCCCACCTGGAGTTGCTGCCCCACCCTACACACCCCCTATGCTCCTCCCATTCATCTCTCCCCTCCCCAACCCCTGACAGCCGCTGATTGTTTGACTGTCTCCACAGCTTTGCCTTTTCCAGACTGTGCTGTAGTTGGACTCAGACAGCAGGCAGCCTTTCCAGATTGGAGTCTCACTTAGCAACATGCGTTTAAGATCCTTCTGTGTCTTTTCATGGCTTAGGGGTCCAGTTCTTTTTAGTGCTGAATAATATCCCAGTATCTGACATACCACAGTTTATCCATTCACCTACTGAAGGGCATCTTGGTTGCTTTCTAGTTTTGGCAATTATAAAGCTGCTGTCAACGTCTGTGTGCACATTTCCGCATGGAAGTAAACTTTCAGCTCCTCCGAGTAAACGTCCAGGACTGTGATTGCTCCTGTGGTCGGAGAGCTAAGTTCCACGGAAAACCGCCACGCTGCCTCCCACAGGAGCTGCCCCACTTCCCCCAGCGATGAGTGAGGGTCCTGATGCCCACACACCCACCAGCACGTGGTGGTGTCGGAGTTCAGGTTTTGGCCAGGCCGATGGGTGCACAGTGACGCCTCGCCCTATGACATAAGACGCGGGTCATGTTTCCACGTGTAGATTTGCCATCTGTGTATCTTCTTTGTTGGGATATCTGTCCAGGTCTTTCGTCCATTTTTAATCAGGTTGTTCATTTTCTTGTTGAGTTTTGAGAGTTCCTTGCACGGTTTGGATAACAGCCTTTATCAGATAAGTCTTTTACAGATGCGTTCTCCCCGTCTGTGGCCTCCCCTCTCATGTCCCTGAGACACTGTTTTTTATTTTAAGAAACACCTCAGACAGAAAATGGACCTTCCAGCCCACCACGTTCTCAGTTTGGCCGTGGTCACCACCCTCCCAGCCCTGGTTCCCACCTTTTCACGATCTGCTGGTCCTATGGGCATCAACCCATACCAAGTCCCTAACATATCTCCAATGATGGCAACGTCAAAGCCGGCAGTTTGCAGGTAGGAAGGAGCCGATGGAGGCCGGAGCAGAATGTGAAGGCCAGCGGATTCATCCCTCGGGGACCGGCAGGCCTCTCAGATATCCCCCGGGTCACCTCCCAAATGAAGTACCTGCTTTGGCCGTGGGCAGGAAGCAGGACCTGGCCCAGATCTCAGCATATTTGACCTGGCACGGCATTTACTGGTGAGCCTCCATAACCGGAAACTCGACTCTCTGGGGAGAATACATTTTCATTATCAAGGCTTTTAGGCTTTTAATTAAGAAACCAAAGAGCAGTGACTGGAGTGAGGATGCAGGGACTCTGGGTGACCCACACGCTCGTTTCCACCTGGCACAAAGGACCCTGGAGTGAGGGTACAGTGCCTGCTCTGAGTCACCAGCACACTCATCATTTCTACATAAAGAACCCTGTGAGTCTGTCCCAGGACTTTTTAGCCTAGATCTAAAAATTCGCAGCTCAGGAAACCTTCATCATTTTAGGAACCTGAGGGGTGGGCCAGGGGGATCTCACAGATTGTGGTGCTGTCTATGGGGTCATCAAAGTGCAGCTGGGGCTTCCCGCAAGCACTTCAGGGAGGCCGTGCACTGGCCCGAGGCTGACTCCGCCTCCTATCCTCGGTTGTCATGCCCAGCCGTGAGGGGAGCCCCCCACTTCAGGAGCGGTCCCTGGCTCCAGGCCCTAACGTCCATGTCCAGGCCCCTGGTAGGGCAGCTTCTACCCCAGGGAGGCTGGGACTGGAGACAGCCTGGAGCTCTAGGCAATCCTGGCAACCACATGCTTCCCGAAGTGGCTGCAGACAAACTCCTACTTCCAAAACCTGGCACGGGCTGTGTGAGGCCTGGAACGCGGGAGGCGCGATTACCCTCTCATGGTTATCAAGTCACGTCATAGTCTCTTAGACCTATGTGTGACTAGAAGTATACACATTATGGAAGTGTATATAAATGTGAATACAGACACGCTTATTTTCCTTTTATATACCTTACATATATGTGTACACGTGCATATGTATAAAACATGGAAGAAAAAACCATACTTAAGATTTCAAATCTCAGTCGCAAAGGTCTCAGAAGCAAATTATTATTCTTAAATTCTAAACAAAGATGTAACATTTTACATTCTTACAAAACGTTCTCTATTAGCATTTTATTTTAAAAACTAAGAATGCATTGCACTCTCTCAATTTTGATTTTTAACTCAGCTCACAAAGGCCCCTGTACAAAGGCCTCCGTACCGCAGCAAGGATGGCGGTGGTCACACCTGTGGCCATTTATCCTCTCTACATCTAGCTCCTCTCCCTGAGGCAACACACCTCCGAAGTCACAGCCTGGCCTCCCAACTCTCCCCCGTCGCGGGCTTCTTGGCATGTTGCTCTGCTGCACACACCTCAGCAAATACTGCTGATTAGCCAGAATCGCCCAGAAATCTCTTAACCTTGATTCTGGCTGCTTTTGTAATTTGTAATATCTTTACTTCTGGTGTGATTTGAGAAACAACAAATTTTAAAATTAGAGAAGATGTGGTTTTTATTCTCTCCTTTCTACTTGCAACCTTGAAAATTCAAGTAGCAGCAAGGGTTTGTTGAGAGTAACTTCCACCAAAGAGAACCTATTACAAAGGTACTACAGAGTGTCAAATAACCACATAGATGTAAAATAGAGATGCAGACACAGATATAAAATCCAATGGTTAAACCAAATTGAGAAATGCTTGCCAGTTTGATAGGACTTCTAAAACTTGACATAAATGTTGGCTGAGGGATACAAGATGTTATGAGATGAGTGAGATGCTTGGCCTAGAACCACAGGCTCTCTCCTCTTTACAGCAGAAAATCCGTAAGGAAGTCAAATCTGAAAGAACCAGGTACCGTTGAACGGCATACTCAGCCATCCTTCCCCATTCCTGGGCCAGCTGCGGTGAGTGCAGCCAGTCGTTCACCAACAACCATCATCCATCCTCCAGGCCATGGCTACACTTTACTCCCAGGCTCCCTGTCATTATGTAGATTAGGTAAATCACGGCCACTCTCACCTTAAGCCTCCCCCGCCAGCATGGCAATCACCCATTCCCAACCACGGCAAGGACAGCCGTGTCCCTGGGAACGCAGAGCAGGGGTCGGGAAGAAACCTGGATCCCTAAATACCTCATGGAGCAGTCACCAGCCTGGAACATCCTCCCTGACGGCTTTGCAAGACAGAAAAACTCCTTGGTTCCTCAAGCTACAATACTGCAGAGTCTCAGGTCACAGCATCCTTACCTACCCTCGTCAGGAACCGTTCATGCTCATCAAGACATGAGAACAAAACTGCAGTGGCACAGTCACACTCGACGCAGACCACCTGCTGCTCACATTCATCGTATTAACACCAAAAAGCCACCGTGGTGGATATCCTGGATATGGACAATCGGCGGCTTTTTGCTGGAGATGTGCTTTGTGCATTTATCGCACGACCATCTTGGTGTCAGGAGGGGCTGTGCAAATGGCAGCTGTGCACGTCACAGGGAGTCTCAACTCGCTCGACTCTCAGCCAGCTCCCACTATCAGTGCCCGCAGAGTCCTCTCCTCCGGGAGCACGTGCTTGGACGCCACAGTAGCCTGTGGATCCACACAACAGCACTGTGTGCCCCAGGAGCTTAGAAAGTACCACTGCATCAATGCCTCCACAGGTGAGGCCGGGGGCAGAAGCCAACCTCAAGCAGTTACGGTCCTCCGTGGGGCTGGCATCCAGGCAGGAAGGCGGCTCAGCGGCTCTCCTCTCACTGTGGAACTTCCTAGGTCCCCACATGAACAGAACCTAAATAACACGCAACGAACAACAGGAACGAGAACACGACCAACAGCTTCTGAGATGAGCAAGCTGGGCTGATCATGAGACACCTGACGGGGACGGTGCCAGAGCCCCTCCCAGTGACCTGTGAGGACGGCGCTGCCAGCATCTCCCTAAAACCAGCCCAAGTCAAGTTAGACTTGAGGCTTTCCAGGAGTGGGTAGATCCATTCAATCCTACAGTCTGAACCTTCCAGGCCGTGTCTCTTGGCCCTCATCTCACATATGGGAACCCGGACGCTGCACCATAAACGCAGCCCCAAGCCCTCGTTCCTTCTTCAACACCACACACCAGTACAGTGAACACTTAGGATCTGGGCATTCACATAAAATACTGCTTAACTAAAACTTCTGATTTAGAACATGTTTAATTCCTACTCACAGAGCTCAAAGTGTTCTGTCCTAGGAGGCGGTAGCTGTAACTAAGCATGAGAGAAGAAGGGATCAGAGTGGTGCCAAGTATTAAATATTCCTCTAAATCTATTCACCAGGTCGCCATGCTATTGTCACCTGCTTCATTTTCTGTCCTTAAAAGACAAAATAGTTACTTTTCAAAATAGACAACCTGTTTTACTGATGCTTAGCTATAAAGTAGCGAGCTACGTATCCAAAAGGGAGATATGGGAAAACAGAAAATGTCCACAAGCGATCGGGGTGGGGGGGCAGTTGCAGCAGCACCTGGCTCTGTTGCGTTGTGAGCCAGCCACGTGGGCTGGACAGCTCACTTAGCCACTGAAATTACATCATCTAAGATTTTGTTGCAGTTACTTTGATAAATTCTCCCTCTTGCTATGAAGAGTAAGGTTTGTTTTTTTTGTTTTTGTTTTTGTTTTTTTTTTTTGACTTGGAGTCTCGCTGTGTCACCCAGTCCAGAGTGCAGTATTACAATCATGGCTCATCGCGGCCTTGACCTTCTGCCTCAAGCAATCCTCCCGCCTCAACCTTCCAAGTAGTCGGGACCCAAAGGCGAGTTTGATTTCTTTGCTAACGAATTCCTAATTCACCTCGCAGTGGGCCTGTCAAGGCCATATGCCCGGACATCCACCTTGCCGACCGTCCATGTGGTCTCTAAAGTGGATGCACTCCGGTTGCCTGGGCTCTGCACGCGATACTGAGTCTCCAAGTCTGCCGCTGTATAAGGGACTGACAGCCCCAAGCGTCTCGACGCGCCACCTTGAGCCGGGCTTTATTCCACAGGGCGACTCTGCTTCCCGTGATGAGATGCAGCACGTGAGCACAGATCAAAGGGTATCAGCAACTAACCCATTCCCCTGGTACTAAGCAGAGGACCAAGAGTTTAGTTCCTTACTTATTTCCTACGGGCTTGATTCAAAACAGCTTTCTGGAATCCTGGGGACAAACATCTCTACCTGGTGAGAATTCTGGCTTTAGTAACGGAAGAATCACCTAAAGCCCATTTTGTAACTGCTGTTCTCATCAGAATTTGAGGCCAAAGGTAAAAATAAAAGGGGGGCTAAGATCGTGACACCCCAGTTTGCACAAGGCCAACCAGCCTGCTTGAGGGGGTAAAAGGAATAGGATTTTTAAACTGCTGAGTTTTAAAAACGTGGCTGTAGGCTGGGCGCACTGGCTCACGTCTATAAGCCCAGCACTTTGGGAGGCCGAGGTGGGAGGATTGCTTGAGGCCAGGAGTTCAAGACTGGCTTGAGTAACACAGCAATACCCTATCTCTTTAAAAAGAAAAAAAATGGTTATTAAAATAGCAATAAAAAGGTTAATACAATAAATTACTATGTCAACATGGCACCCCCTGCTGCCAGACGAGGTGCAATCTCTGTGGCTGTGAGGTCCGGAGAGAAATGTAACCGGCATCATAGGGAAGGTGGACCCCAAAGCCCCACAACATTACTCCTGCACAGTGTGTTAACCAGCATGAAGTCTCCTCCACAATCAGAAGCCTGGTTTAGAGGAACGCTGCCCACTGGACCTGGGTGGACTCCAGATGCCGGCCGACCAGACAGCCCCACCCTGGGACCCTGCCGGCAGCCCCGACTGGACAGAATGGCCTCATGAGTGTCCTTTCCCGCCACAGGCTGCAGACCCCGAGCCAGTCCTGGCTGTGACTGAGGCTGCGCATAAACGTCTGCGCCCAACAGCTCACCTTTGTACATGACACGCCCAGTCCACCTCATTTCAAATGTTACACTTGCCCCAAGGCGAACACGGATGTTACAGGTTAACTCACTGCATGTGTGCTAGACTTTCCCTGTAAGTGTTCAGACATTGCACGAACCGGATGAACAAACCCCACTTTCCCTGTAAACGTTCAGACATTCCTTGAGCACGATGAACACACACAGCCAACAAACCCCGGAACGTGTAATGCCGCGGCCTCCTCTCCTCCTGTGGGGGCATGTGCTTACAGCTCCCCCAAGACCACATTTCCCAAAGCACAGAGTGTTACTCTGAAAATAAAACCTCCTTTTTCCTTCCTCTGTACATCTCGTGGTCGTGTTAACAACTAGTGCTACAAATGCAGAGAAACGGGGTATCATCCGTGCTGCTCACCGAATTCCTAGCACCAAAGCTTCAAGGCCCCCCAGTCTGAAGGAAGCTTCTATCGCCCTAAAGCCAACTCTGGAGACGAAGGCCGAGCTGGGGAAAGGCTGTGTCTCTGCAAATCCACGCCACGGGGCCCTCTGCAGTTGTGTGTAAGGAACTCTTGGCCTGTCCTGGGGTTTGGGGAAATCAGGATGCAAGCAGATACTGTATGCTCTGCCACGGGACCGTGAAGTCTGCGGAACCTCAGAGGAACACGGAGACAAATGGCTGCACGACTCCCACAGGCCAAGCCTCGATGGGCGCCCGTGTCAAGAACACAGACACGCCGGGAGGGGCAGCCGATGCAGGCAACGCCTGCAACCCCAGCAAGCAACAGCGTCTCAGTGTGGGGGTCTCTGGCCAGGCTCCACCACAACTGCCATATTCTGTGGCAAAATTTTAAAAATAGGTTTTAACTAGTTATAACTCTAACTTGTTTTACACATAAACAGAACACAGGGTACCTACCAACAGGCTCCAAAATACTTTGCCTAGAACCAAGTCTAGAATGCAGATGGCTGTTGCTCTGAGTGTGAGGAGTCCCCTGTAGTGCCATAAATCCTAGATCTAGGTGACTAAGTGCTCTTCCTAAACCAGACGGCACCATGAGGCTCTGAGGGCACCCTCTGTCCCCAGGCCAGTCCATCAGCCCCAGCAGAAGCTTCTAGAGTAAGAGCCTGTGGATTTGTATTGGACGGATGTAAACCAGGCAAAGTCACAGGGGCTCGTCCTGGAAGCCCATCCATTTACCCACTCATGCCGTGGAGAGCCCTGCCCCCAACTCCACACCCGCAATCACGCTCAACCACAAGAACTGGCTTCTAGGCCCTCAAGCTACTCCCTCTCGACCCTGGACAGACGCTTCTCAAACCATGAGGCCCAGAGTAGTCTTAACAGGTGGTCCCAGCAGAACTGGCCACTGCATGAATTGATACTTTGTGTGTGGGGAGCCTTAGCTTCCCGAGTAGCTGGGACCACAGGTGCACATCACCTCTCCTATTTAATTTTTTGTAGAGTCAGGGTCTTGCTATGTTGCCCAGGCTGGTCTTGAATTCCTGGGCTCAAAAGTGAACTGCCCAACTCAGCCTCCCAAGGTGCTGGGATGACAGGTGTGAGCCACTATGCCCAGCCTAGAATTGGTTTTTCTTAAACCTGAGTTTGACACATGAACCCCACTTACATAGATATCAGCACACTCTCCCAGCTCGAGAGTTTTCCTGAATCTCGATTCTGTCCGTTCAAGATCAATATCTAAGAAAGGGTCAGAACTGACCCTCCCTCAGTGAAGCCTAAGGGCAAATGCAGCAGCATCTCAGTGTATGAGGAGACAAAGTAAGAAGGGTGGAAAACACACACTGAAATTCTAGTGCTAGAATCATAATCACCAACACTTTAAGAGGGAATCTGCTTTCCAAAATATGTAGCTGCTGGATTAACTTCAAAGTCACCAGATTCCACAGGCAGTAGCTCACAGGGGCACAGCTTTCTAAGGCCGCACAGCCCGGGACAGCGTAACAGCCTCAGGGCAAAGCAAACTAAACAAAGGCTTGGTTCTCTCAAGGACGAAGGTGCTCAAGTGTTTCCAAATATTCTTCTTCTTCTAAGTAAGTTAGATGCCTCTTACAACACTGTTTAGAGTGCCAGTGTATTCAGAAACATGAAGTTGAAACTACATCTCAGGACCCCAAAATCACTACGCTAAAGGGACGTCAAGGTGAGGAAGAGCTTAGACCAAACCTGCCTCCCATGCTCTTCCTAACAGAGACAGCTACTGGGGGTGGGGGGAAAAGCCACGTACCTCCCTCACAACCGATCCACAAGGAAATTCCTCATGGACAGAGGACAGAACTCAAAGTCACCATCTGCACACGGAGATAAATGCGGATCTGACTGCTTCCTCTGGAAAGATGCACCAGAAATGCATTTGTCTGATCTACCTGTGACCTGGAAATCCCTCCCCGCTTCGAGCCATCCATCCTTCCTAGACTGAACCAACGTACGTCTCACATGTATTGATTCCTCACGTCTCCCTAAAATGTGTAAGACCAAGTTGTGCCCCAAACACCTTGGACACATGTCCAGGACCTCCTGAGGCTGCCGCAGTGTGTCCTCAACCCCTCCCTAAGGCTGTGTCTATAACCTTGGGAAAATGAACTCTCTATGGATCGAGGACTGTCGCAGAGATCCTTCTGGTTTACAGGAAGCATTCTCTCCTGCGAGTATATCAATGAAATCATGTGGAATTACAAAATGCCACTTTAGTAAAAGCCAAAGGAATTAGGGTTCTATGTGCTTCAAAAAAAAAAAAAAAAAAGTAACGTTCTATTTGTCAATGGACCATAAAGCCCACACCCCCTTTTGCAGTGAAGATGTCAAACGGGACGAGAGGCCCCTCCTGAGGATGCTACCCTCTGACCCCACTTCCCAGAGTCCAGTTTCCTGCTGCTCAGGGAACAGCAACCCCAGCTTCACGGGGCTCAGGCCTCCAAACCCAACTCCCACCCATGCTGGAGAATCACCCCAGGGACTAGCTAAGTGGCAGGTGCAACTCTCACCTCACCCCCTTAAAGGGGAAAAGGCACCTTCCCGCTCCTCTTCCTGCTGGTGGGAACAGGGGCAGGAGCTGGAGGGTCAGGAGTCGGGCGGCAGAACGGAAGCAGCCTGGGTCCCTGCTAGTCAGAGTTGGCAAATGCCAACCATCCCCGACATTCACTTTGCAAATAAATCCTTCTCTTTTGTCAGGTCCCTGGTTATAAGTTTGCACCCATAACTTAAAAAGAAAAAAAAAAAACTCAGATAAAAAATCGGTGTTTGGCTGACAATATTTCAATTATCTTGGGGCCTTGGGTCAAATGATGGCAAAACAGGAAACTGAACGCTGTTATTCAGGAAACTACCTTCCAGCGCCGTCTACCCTCCCAGGCTGTCACCTTATGGTTGTTTGTCTGCTAGATGATTAACAAAACTCTTCTGAAAACCTAGGTGTACAGAACAGACAAGAAGTCAGCTCGGGTTGAGGGGAAGCAGGATAAGACCCCCTTCCCCGCAGGATGGTGGAAGAGGAGGAACCTTCAGCACCTGGGTTTTCAGGATGCTGGATCTCTGAGAGCATCTCTCACAGCTCAAGTACAGCCAGACCCTCCTCTGACACAGCCTGTTCAGGCGAAGGTGGGCACCTGCCCTAGAGACCCACAGCCCTGTGCGGGGCTCAGCTGGAGCTGAACTTGCCTCCCTTGGTAAGCGTCAGGGCCAGGGGTGGGGAGAGGAGAGAAGCAGCAGGCCTGAGGGCCACTGTGGAAACTCCATGCCACGCTAACTCTCGTCTGATGTGCTCCGGCCAAAGCCACGCTTCTCGGAGGGAGTTTCCCTTCACACATGCGGAAATCATCAACATCTAGTCTCCCCACAGAACAAATCCTTCCCTAGGAGGCAGACGCTTGGCTGTAACACGGGGTAATGAGGGGCGCGCCTTCGTGCCCACTCTGTAGTGTTTCCTGTTACCTATTTTACCTTAAGCTACAAATGATTCCCGTTTACACGGGACACAGTGACACAGACAGCAAAACACATGAGATTCAGTGTGATCCCACACCCGTCACTGCTGACCTCAAGTGCTTTGTTCGTTTTGCTTCTAGAGTTTGTATTCTCTCCCCGGGTTCCAGGCCTGTGGATTCAACCAACCATAGATCAACATATTTTTTAATGTGTTTGTACTAAGCATTCAGACTTTATTATTCATTAAACAACTACTCGCATGGTATGTCCATGGTATAGCTGTTACGAGCAACCCTGACATGACTGTCTGCAGGAGGATGTGCATATGTCATATGCAAACACGATGCCATTTTATTGCAGGGACCTCAACGCCCAAAGACCTTGGATTCCATAGGCAGTCCTGCAGCCCACCCCCATGGGCACTGTGGAATGGCTATAATAGAAAATATGGAGGTTTTAAACAGTTATGTACTAAATCTAATCTTTTGTTAAGAAATTAATGTGTATCACTTGTATTATTTGGAAGTCCTTCCTGGCCCAGAGACTTGACATGTTCTTATCTTTTTGTCCACGGATCTAGCCATTCCAGTAAGCTTGTTGAACACAAATCAATTTTACAATTAAATTCTTACAAGAATCACACTCAATCTGTAAGCTGCTTTGGTTTTTAAAGTGAAATAACCAATAGTTTTGCCAACCTGCTATATCATAGAATAACAGGATAAAGCAGCCCCATGGCATGCAAAAACATGGGGTTTCAAAGCTAACCAGTATAAAACACGTTACAAACCCCTAAATATGAAAACGTTTTACACCAAAACAGATATTCCAGAAAAAAACAGGATGTTCAAAAAAGCCCTTTGCAGAAAAGCACTTTCCCCTTCATTTTTCACACGGTTTCCTGAAGCTTGTGTTTGGTGATGACCATGAACCAGAAGTAGCGTCCGCTGCAACTACTGTTACAGCAACACAGAATATTAAGGGAAAAAAAAAAAAAAAAAGGCCGAGCGCGGTGGCTCAAGCCTGTAATCCCAGCACTTTGGGGGGCCAAGACGGGCGGATCACGAGGTCAGGAGATCGAGACCATCCTGGCTAACACGGTGAAACCCCATCTCTACTAAAAAAAAAAAAAAAAACCTAACCGGGCGAGGTGGCGGGCGCCTGTAGTCCCAGCTACTCGGGAGACTGAGGCAGGAGAATGGCGTAAACCCAGGAGGCGGAGCTTGCAGTGAGCTGAGATCCGGCCACTGCACCCCAGCCTGGGCGACAGAGCGAGACTCCCTCTCAAAAAAAAAAAAAAAAAAAAGGACACAGCATATTTCCTACTGATGAGAACAGGTAGAGTGTTATAAAATGAGTGTGTCCTAAAGTCAACAATGTTCAAATTCTAGGTCTCCCACAGACACTAGATGGTAACCGCCAAAGCTTATGTACCTGGCAACGTTCAAGGAGACCAAGTTCAGAGCTGTCACAATGCAGCACCATCCTCACGCGATTATCTCAGGCAGGTTTGAGGGCAAGTGTCCCCGTCACAGTGGGAAAGCTGCCCAGCCCAGCACTTCCTGAGATCACAGACCTTCGCCTTCCCACGTCTTCAATAGTTCCTTTACACCGGGAACCACACAACAAAACCTAAAACACTTCCTCAAATCTCAAGACAGTCTTTAGAGCTCTTTTCCTTGCCCCTTCTCTTATTGAAAAAGCTTATTTTGTAAGCAACCTGTAGTGCTTACCAGAGCTGGGGCGGGAGGAGAGCTAGTGTTTGGTAGACCGAGTTTCAAGCGTGGGGAGACCAGAAAGTTCTGGAGATGGATGGCGGTGATCGCAGCACGACAGTGTGAACACACTTAATGCCACAAAACCATACAGTTAAAAATAGAGTGCTGTGTAACTTTACCACAATCAAAAAACTGAGAAAAGTCATCTATAATTACTGTCTCCAATATCTTCCATCCTGTAAGTTACATTTGCTTTCGGAAATCCTCAGAGCAATCATGAAAAACTAATACCCTGTCGTCTCTGAAACGCAAAGTCGTTCAAGGGCTTTGGTTATAGGAAAGTAGCTGGAAAGCAAAGCGTCCGTTAGGCACAGCAGCCGTGATAGGACAAACACACGGTAGGAAGGTGGTGGTCATGCTACACACAGATGGGAAGGGTGTGGGGAGCCACAACACCCGATGCTTGGGAGGCACCTGGGCAGGAGCTGAGAATGTACCAAACACGTTCGATCATGCAACATTCACGGACCCCGAGTCCAGCCACCACCGCTGACATCCACTGTGGCTGGGGTGTCCTCCCAGCCTGTGATGGCTCGCTCCTTCGGTTAACTGCCTTGAATCTACTGGTTCCTCTCCTCATGGGCCTCTTTCCTGTCGTCTTCCTGTCATTTTTCTGTCAGCAAACACATTTCCTGTCATTTTCCTGAACTGACATGACATTTCCTGTCATTTTCCTGAACTGACATGACATTTCCTGTCATTTTCCTGAACTGACATGACATTTCCTGTCATTTTCCTGTCAGCAAGCACATGCGTCCAGCCTGACCTTGCTGATGTGCTCCAGCGGCCCTGGACTCGAGCCGCACTGTTCCATCAGTGTGGCATTCGCGAGTTACCTCCTGGGAAATGCCAGGTGATGGTAACATCAACCAGGAGGCACAGCTGAGAAGCAGAACGCATGGTGCGGTGCCCAGAACGTCACGTCCTTGAACAGACGCTCCGTATCTTCTCCTCTCCTGCCAGAGCTTCACTGTAGGAAGGCGGCCATTCTTCCAGTGCTGCTACTTCCAACACCGGGGAAAGCAAGCTTCAGAAATGAACGGTGTCAAAGAGGGAGGACCCACCAGCAGGGCTACCGGCAGCCAGACAACCGCAGCCCCAGCATTCCCCAGCCACCATGACTGACAGCCCAGGCTCCAGAAATGCACGGCTTCAACCTTAGGAGTAAAAACCCTCCCAATCCAACTATTATTTTCAACAATGGGATTGAGGAATGAGGTGTTCTAACCCTGCCTCTCTCGACAGCACAGATCATCAGATCCCAGTTCTTATAGGATTGGGGAGTGGGGTGGGGTGGGGTGGTTCCTAACCCTGCCCGCCTTCATAGAAAAGAACTTGGATATGATGACCTGTGCTAGATTAGCACTTTGCTTCTGCCATATGCAGTCATCCTCAGCACCAGGAAAAGTCAGAATCGTTGAGTGATGACACCAATACCAACACACGCCGTTCTGCGGCTCTGGTAACTGGCTGCACAGATACAACCCGATAGTGGTGAGGTCTAAAGACATCACCAGTCTTCCCAAGGATTGTGTTCCTGAATATTTTGCGTTTGGAATAACGGTCTTCTTTGCCAGGGCTGAGCCATGCTTCCCTCTCGCCTGTCCTCTGCCTTCACCAGCTTCGTGTGCGCTTCTGGACAAGTGTTTGTGCAGGCGCTATCACTTATTTCCACAGTGAGAATATACACAGACACCACACAGAAATGGGCAACCCCGTTAGGAGCTGTGCAGGGAGATCTAACTCATCCCATGTGCCAAATTCCTGTTGCCATGGAAATTAAACTAACTAAACTAACGTTGCTATGATCTCATCTCTTACTGTACCACTAAAGATCATCCGGGTAAGAGGAATGTGCCTCTGCATAGCATTCAGCTCACATTTACATGTCGGTTTTTCCTGAATATGGTTATGTGAGATAGAAATCAGTAAGATGGGGTGTAACATACAGTATAGGATCGTTGTGTCTCCTAGCCTCAAACACTTCAAGATCCTCAGAAAATGAAGTTTAACGCTGGGGACGTGAGTTACATAGTAACTTGTTTTGGATACTATCATATCAACACCAAATAACTTCTTGAATTCCTTTTTAAATTGAAAAGCAATTTACAAAGCACAAAAGCCCCAATATTAAAGAATACAATTCAGTCTTTTTAGCATATTCTAAAAGCTGCACATCAACCACTAGTATGTAATTCCGGGACTTTTTCACCACAGGCCAAAGAAACCTTGAACCCATTAAGAGTCAGCACCTGGCTCCTTCCTTCTACCAGCCCCTGGCAATCACCAGCCAACTTCCTTTTCTCTGGATTTGCACATTCTGGACACCTGTTGTGAGGAGAATCGTACAGTGCATGACCTTTGGTGTGACCTTCGGTGCTGACATCTTTCACGTCTAAGGTGAGTGGAATCTCAGTGAGTGACCGGTTGACAGACACCTGGACTGTTTCTACTACTATGAATAATGCTGCTGTGAAGATTCAGGCATGACATACTTTTTGGAAAAATGTTTTCAGTTTTCTTGAGCATATGGCTAGGAGTGAAATTGCTGGGTCGTACGGTGATTTCATGCTTTTCTGAGGAACTGTCGGACTTTTCCAAATCAACTGCACCATTTTACTTCCCCTCCCACTAGCAATATATCAAGATTTCAGTTTTCCCCAATTCACCAACATGTCACTGTCCAATACTGGGGTTTTACCCACCCATCACGGTGGTTGTGAAGTGTTATTTCACGGTGGTTTTGATTTCCATTTCTAAGATGACGAATTCTGCTAAACATCTCATGTGCTTTTTAAGGCATTTATATGTCTTTCTTTGGAGAGTGTCTATTCAAATCCTTTGTCCATTTTTAAATTGGATTTTTATTAAGAGCTTTAAAATATATTCTTGATATCAGGTCCTTATCGTGATAATGTATCCTGTTCTGTGGGTTGTCATTTTACTTTAATAGTATCCTCTGAATTGAACATTTTTAATTTTGATACCGTCTTTTTCCCTTCAGTTGCTTGTTATAGCTTTAGACGTCTCAGCCAAGGAAACATTGCCTAATCCAACCTAACAGTTTCTCCAGGATTCTCCCCTAAAGGTGTTATGAGCTGAACTGTCCCCCTCCCCCAAGATTCCATGTTAAAGTCACAACCCCGGAAACCCAAAATGTCACTGTATTTACATACAGGGCCTTTAACTTGGCAATTTAGGTCCCATAAGATCTTAAAAGTAGGGCCTGATCCAGTATGACTGGTGTTCTTTTAAGAGAATTTAGACACAGTCCTCAGTGCTGCATACACGTAAGAGAAACCTGTGAGGACACAGAGAAGAAGCTGTCTACACAGCATGGGGTGAGGCCCCAGAGAATCCAACCCTGCCCGCACCTTGATCCCAGGCTTCCAGTCTCCAGAAAAAAGGAAATAAGATGCTATTGTCTAAGTCGCACGGTCTGTGGTGTCCGTTATGGTACCCAGCAGACTGACAGAATGGGTCTCAGTCAGCTCCTTACATTGGAACCATGTTGAGCTTTGCGTGTAGGGTGAGGAAGGGTCCAGTCCATCCTTTTCTATGTGGATACCCCAGTTGTCCCAGCACCATTGAGTTGTGAAAGGAAAAAAGTAAAGCAACCCTTGCTGTCCTCTCTCCATCAACAGATTAGAAGATACACTGAAGAATCATGGACAATTTTGTCGGTTTAAGCCAGTGGTTTTCAAACTTTTGGGTCTCAGGAACCCTTTGCACTTTATTAAAGAGCACAAAAAAGCTTTCTCATCAGGCCGGGAGTGGTGGCTGCTCATGCCTGTAATCCCAGCACTTTGGGAGGCAGAGACAGGTGGATCACTTGAGGTCAGGAGTTCGAGACCGGCCTGGCCAACATGGTGAAACACCGTCTCTACTAAAATACAAAAATTAGCCTGGCATGGTGCTGAACACCTGTAGTACCAGCTACTAGGGAGGCTGAGGCAGGAGAATCGCTTGAACTCAGGAGGCAGAGGTTGAAGTGAGCTGAGGTCACACCACCGCACTCCGGCCTGCGTGGCAGAGCAAGACTCCGTCTCAAAAAAAAAAAAAAAAAAAAAAAAAAAAAAAAAAAAAAAAGAACATAATTTAGTTTCTTTTACAAGGATAAAGTCATTACATCTTAACACAGTCTTAAAGAAGAAACCATTTTCCAAAATAAGCAGCAGCGTGGCAACAGTTTGTGCTACTGTGAAAACACCTAACATCTCTGCACCTCAGACAGCAGGATTCTCATGCCTGCATCTGCGTTCAGTGGGCTGCAGAGCCATGGCTGAAGTTTATGAAGAAAGTCCGACCCCCTACTGATATACAATTAGGAAGCAGTATTTTCATTGTGTTTTCAGATCATTTTAGGTATTCTCTGCTGCCAAATGTAACAAGTGGCACTTCCGTACAGGCTGTCTGCAACACAGAGTCTGTGCTCTGGTCGACGGGCCTTTCTGCCCCAATTCCTTCTAAGTCGACTGGTCGGTCTTGCACTTGAATGGCTTTTACCAGCACACGATTTTGTAATCACACATTGGTTAGAAAATACTGGTTCAGAGTTATGAGCGGCTTCCACATTATATGTCCCCCCAAAAAAAAAACAAAACAAAACAAACAAAACAAAACAAAAAAACCCCACGTCAGTATCACCATTGGTCACATGAGAAAGTGGTGGACACAAGATTTTTATGTTTTAATATTCACTGGAAAGCTCAAATGTCTATCATTGGGAAAAATGTAAGGTACTTTCCTTGAGATGAAAGTCATTTTGTTCATTTTTCAGGCCACACCTGCAAATACCTCCATCTGAAGTGGCATCTTTTGTAAGTCATTCTTTATATAAAGGCGGCCGTTAGTGGAAGAAGTGGTTCTGCAGGTTCATAGTTCAGAGGCACCAGTGCTCTCCCAAGAGATAACCATAAAATCCACAGAAGACGCACCTGTGCACACTTCCTGTTTCTCACTCAGAACATTCCAGAAGGAACCCTGAATCCCAATGCCACAGCGGGACTGAAGTTTGCTCTCACCCACACAATAAACCCAGGGAGCTCCCCCAGCCCCCACCCCGAGGCCACAGCCTTGGTCCTCTATCTGGTCTAGGGGGGCTCCTGCAGCTCCAGCCTAACAGGGAACAGAAGGCACCCACATGTCACAAAGCCCTCCCAAGGCCCAGCGAGCACTTCTGCTTATGTGCCAGCCAAGTGCGTTTGACAATTCTACAGCCAGCTGTACGGCAGGTAGCGAGGTACCCAGCAAATACTCAGGGCTCACGTTACTAAGGAAGGTGCACAGCGAGGTACCCAGCAAGTACTCAAGGCTCACGTTATGGAGGAGGAAACCAGGCAGATAGTGAGGTACCCAGCAGGGTTCACGTTACTCAGGAGGAAAGGAGGGTAGAGACAAGGGGGCTGGAACAGTCTGTCATAAGCTTTAGCATTTACAAGGCTCGCTGAAGATTATCTGATTTGATCGTCACAACAGCTCACAAGATAGGCAGAGGCAAGACTATTTTCACTTCATAAAAAGAGATCCCGAGAACTGATGATGACCACGTGCTCTTCCCACAGGCTCCCAGAAATCCTCCTCAAATCATCTCTCAGTTGTATACATGTGATAATATCTCAGTCACGTCCCCTCTCTGCAGGGGAATTTTACTGCCGCCCTGCTGTTCCTTCGCACCCCTGCCCTCTCCTGCATTTCAGCCATGCCCACCATCCATGGGGAGTCTGCACCACCCCACCCCCGCTGCTGCTGATGGCTTGGGTCACGCTTACCTTTCATTTCCACCTACAGGGACCTGTTCTTCCTTCAAATGCAGCTCAAACTCACTCATTGTGTGAAGCCTTTCTGTCATGTGTAAAATCAGTCTGTGGAATGCTTCATTTAGGAGGTGCTTATGTTGCCTCATTGGCTGTGATCAGGACCAAATTCTGAGCAAACCAGGTGGTCCCCTCTCCCCATCTCTGCTCCAGTGCACTTAAAACAAGGATTCCTGGAAGCATCTTTTTAGTCCAATTCATGCATGAGTCTGCCCCACACACTGCAGAAAAGCCCTGGTGGTCGGTGGTCAGGGCTCAGGGCCCCCCAGGTAGGTAAGGAGAGCTTAGTGCCCTCTCTGGAGTTGTCGCTCAGAGACCCACGGCTGGAAGGGAAGAAACTTGCATCCTGTGAAACATCTAGGCCCCGAGACCCACACTCAGGAGTGGAAAACGGGGAAGGAGCCTTGAACAGACCCTCGGGAGGGCAGACAGTGGGAGCCACGGAGGCCACCAGGAAGGAGGGAGGCAGGCAGTGAGGCCACAGGTGATGTGGCCGGGAGGGAGGTGTTGTGACCAGAGGTGAGGTGGTGGGCGGATGACACGGCGTGGTTTGGGGAGGAGATGTGGCCAGGGGCAATGTGGCCAGGGAAGAAGACACAGCTGGAAGGAAGTGACAAGAGGGGTCTCCAGGCCCCAGACTGTGCCTGATTTATAGATGACATTTTACTTAAGATGTTATATCTAACTTTAAAGAAAAGTAGCAATTTCGACCATTGTGTACATTTAAAGCACGGTACAAATTGAGCACATTTCCCAAACCAAAGAACCGGGCATTGAAGAAAAAATTCATTTAAGATCAGAAATAAAGAGATCCTACAGCTCTTCCAGTCCAATCCCCACCCTAACGTGAATGGGGGGAAAAGGAAGTAGATTCTAGTCAGTCAGCATTAAAGGCAAAACCGATCCACTTTACTTTCTAGACAGAAAACAAGAAGCTCATCAAGGAATCCCTACAAACAGTAGCTTTAGTAGTTCCCGAAATGCAAAATTCACCTACAAAGTAAATCATCTGCTAAGTGTGTATAGAGTAATTTTTTTCATTATTGCCTTCCTCATCTGCAGGGGTTTTTTAGACCTTGTTTCCCCTTAATTGCCTCCAACACCCAGGAAATTTAAACCCCACAAGTAAACTGTGTCTCGATTCATGCCCAGCGTCCTTTGGAGCAGACAGTCCGTTGCTCTAAGACGTTCTTGTCACCTAAGCACCGAGTACAGCCTGAGAACGCACAACACGCACTCACACAAACTCAGACAGTCAACAGGTGAGATACGGCACATGAGGAGGAAGACAAGATAAATGAGCTTCACTGACACCCCAGATCCGACAAGAAATGACACACGCAGCCTGCTCTGGTGCAGGTGACTCCTGGAAAACAGCCAAGGACAGCATTTGGAGAAGCAGCACCGCAGGCCAGGAGGGTCTGGGGGCTTAAGAAGGGAGGGGCGCCCCGACCAGGTACTGGGGGATTCAGAAGGGAGGGGCTCCCCGACCAGGTGGCTGGGGGATTCAGAAGGGAGGGGTGCCCCGACCAGGTGCTGGGGCTTCAGAGGGGATTGGTGCCCCGATCACTTCCTGGGGGCTTCAGAGGCAAGGGGTACCCTGACCACGTGCTGGGACTTCAGACGAGAAGGCACCCCGACCGGGTCCTGGGGGCAGCAGGACAAGCCCAGGGTTCCGTCGTCACTTTTCACTCCCTACTCCCGAATCTCGCCCTGAAGTTGCAGCCAGTCCAGGTATTCATTTACCCATAAAATTAAGTATCTGTGAGTAACACAAGTCACTAATCCACACAGATCTGAGTCTACAGATACCTCCCAGAGACGCCACCATCCCTTCTGGTAGAAGAACAGCCCAGGGGCCCACGCTGCTAGGAAGGGAGACTGTCTCCAGCCTGACGCTGCAGAGTCCTCAACACAAAGTCTACCTTCTGGAACCATGCCGTCTCCTACAGAGGCAACTAGGGGCATGTAGGGTTTTTTAAAATCTTTTTTTTTTCTTGAGACAGAGTCTCCCTCTGTCACCCAGGCTGGAGTGCAGTGGCTCGATCTCGGCTTGCTGCAACCTCTGCCTCTCGAGTTCAAGTGATTCTTCTGCCTCGGCCTCCCGAGTAGCTGGGATTACAGGCGCCTGTCACCGCGCCTGACTATTTTATTTATATTTTTAAGTACAGATGGGATTTCACCTTGTTGGCCAGGCTGGTCTTGAACACCTGACCTCACATGATCCACCCGCCTCGACCTCCCAAACTGCTGGGAATACACGCATGAGCCACGGTGCCCGGCCCATATAGCTATTTAAATTTGACTAAAATTAAATAAAATTAGAAGTTCTCATTTACACTTCAAGCATTCAGTTACCCACAGGTGGCCACTGACCAGAGGCTGGTAGAGATGTCACACTCCACACTGCAGAAGGATCTAGGGACGAAATGGCTCTAAGATCATCTCAGAATCTTTATGTTGAAGCTACTGAAGTTTTACTCTGATTATTATAGACATCAGCATTCTCCCACTTAAAAATGTCAGTGCTATTGCAATGATCAGATCTGTGACTTCCCATCAGCTCTTCTCTTCCTGGATAGATAACTGTAGAGCATCTGCACTCTGCCTCCACACTAAGGGATAGTAGAAGGCTCCGTGTAAAATCAGGGGGAGAAAAAAAAATGAATCCCTAGTCCGCCTTCCCCCCTACGATTTTGTGAAACTCCTCTTAATATGCACAATAACTGCCAGAGTTGCAATAAAGAAGCATCCCTTGACCAGGAAGCAGCAGGGAAGCAAGAGGAGGGAGATGCAAAGACCCTCCGTTCCCTCTGGGACCCCAGGCCCAGCCAGGACTGAGAAGGGCCGCACAGCCCGGCAGACCCGCACACCTGATGCGAACCATACACACGGCTTCCCTGGGCCTCGGTCCCCTGCTCTGCCCTCACTGGCCACTGTGGCTCTGGGTAGAGGCAGCTCCCTGAGCCCCAACACCCACAGCCAGTCCCCTCCTTGCAGGTCTCAGCTGTGCTCCCACTGCCTCCCTGAGGCTTCTCATCATCCGCGTACCGTGTCCACTCTACCCCACAGCCCTTGCTACCGCCCACCCCACCACGGAGCCTAGCACACAGCAGGTGCCCAAGACGCCCCAGTGGGCGGGCATGCCAGGGTAGGGCTTGGAGTTCCAAGGGCCTCGTCCCGCATCACACCACAAACGCCACGGAGGCTGTGGAAGGGGTCCAGGTTTCAGGCCTGTACTCAGCTTCTCCTGGCCCCCGAGGCCAAGAACCTAGCAAGGGAGCGCAGCCGGAAGCAGGGTCCCAAACCCCCTTCATGCTCCTCAAGAGGAAGGGGGCTTCAGGGCACAACCCCACGAGCGTCTTCCTCCTGCCAGGCTGCCTGTCACAGCCCCGACACCTTCACAGCAGGGAAACCCACTCCTGTGAGGAGAAAACCACCAAGTACAACAGGAGCCACGTCCCCCGCAGCGTCTGCTGAGCCCAATAGCGACAGCAGCAGCCGGGCCCCCACTCAGCACACACAGACTCCGAACCCGCCACGCACACCACAAGGCCGACCATCTTGAAGCTCAGCTTCCACTCGTCAGGGCCCTCCTTCCAGGAGAGCTCGGCATGTCTATCTTCCCTGGGCTCACAGAAAGGAGTGGGACCCAACCCCGAGTGTGCACAAAGTTAAGCTCCCACTAGCTGTGCAGACAACCTCCCTAGCCCTGGACTGAGAAGGGGCCAAGCGCAAACAGCCATATTTTGCCCGCACAGGTACGGAATTCAGTCAGCTCTCTCAATGAAGTCGTGACAGGTCAACTCCAGGCTCCTCAGTGCTCTGGGGTTCACCTCGGGCCACTGCACCTTTGAAACGTGGCTGTGGACTCCTCTAGGGTGCTCACTTTCACGGCCCATTTCATTCAGACACTGCAGGCCCCTACCGTGGTGTCAATACCCAGGACACCCCTGCTGGCATCCTCTGAGATGCTGCTGCAGCTGCTGTGATCTGAGAACAGCCATGCACAGGCATCAAAGGGAGGACTTCTCAAGTCTCCTCCAGGGGCAGTGACTACAGCTTTGAAAGACGTTGCACTGAATCCTGGGTGAGCCTGGCTTGGTCCGCAATCTAATCCGGGTTGCTGGGGAGACACACTCTGTTGTAATTGACAGAGGCTGTGGGTGGCAGCTCTACCAAGACTGATAATTGCAACTAGTCTGAGATTTACTATCCATACTTTCTATTTGATGTTTCAAAGGAAAGCATCGTGAAGTTCCAGTAGCAAGGAATTTTCTACAATCTATCACATTAAGATACAGCAGAAATGTAGCTAAAATGTTCATAGGGTCTATGCAGAGGAAGAGATGGGTCTATTTCAGGAAAAGTGCTTGCTGGCTTTTTAGAAACATAGTGAAATCCCTGACAAGTAAAAGGTTGTTTATACTTTTTCTTTGGAACAGAGGGAAAGTTCTTTCTTATTATTTGAATACATTAACTATATTTAAGTGTTCTGGTAGACTGAGTATTAAATATTCAAAAGGAAGTAATTCTGTTCGGTCTATTTCATTCTTTAAATGTAGCTTTCAAAAACTGACAAATACCTGGCCGGGTGCAGTGGCTCACGCCTGTAATCCCAGCACTTTGGGAGGCCGAGGCTGGTGGATCACGAGGTCAGGAGATTGAGACCATCCTGGCTAACACGGTGAAGCCCTGACTCTACTAAAAACGCAAAAAAATTAGCCTGGTGTGTTGGCGGACACCTGTGGCCCCAGCTACTCGAGAGACTGAGGCAGGAGAATGGCGTGAACCTGGGAGGTGGAGCTTGCACTGAGCCGAGATCACACCACTGCACTCCAGCCTGGGCGACAGAGCAAGACTCCATCTCAAAAAAGAAAAAATAAATAAAAAGTGGAAAACACCCCATATCTGCCCTGGCTCCGGCCATCTCCATGGAGTGGACAGAGCTTGAGAAAAGCTCACTGTGGAGGCGTAGAAGGCCAGGCCGGGCCTGGCCGGGCCGGGCCTTTGCTCAGCAGATGAGCAAGAGGGTCAGCCACCCTAGTGAAGAAGCCCATGTTTGCTATGTTACTGATGATACCCACATAAATTTCTATTTGCCTCCCACACAGACCTGGGATCTATGTTTGAGCAAGCGACTCATACCAACAGTCCCTCCATGCCATCATTTCCCTGACCTCCCCCAGAAAAGCCAGGCCAGGCAGCGTCCCCACACGGGCACTGGGGCCCAGGAAGATCCTGGTCCTGCCCCTCTTCTCTCTCGTCCCTGCAGCACCCTGGCTTGCTGTGGAAGCCCAGCAGTGATGGCTGAACCCACGTTCACCTGGGGCATTCAGAAGAAGCCTCTGTGCAGAAATCAACTGGGAAGGAGGGCTGTGTGTGCTGGTGCTGGCAGGTCACTCCAATGGATTTGCAGAACTCAGTTTTCAACACAGGTGCGCCACCAAGTCCCTCAAGCCCTTTGTGAGCCTAGAGCCACAGAGCCATTTGCGGCATTCTCACAATCTCTAACAACCCTGCACAGAGGCCCTGTTTTTCCAAAGGACCATAAAATTTTCCGTGTAGACAAAGTTTGACATAATGAAATAAAGTGAAGTCACCACTTCTATTTTCTATTAATCCATTCATTCAAACAAGTATCTCTTGAGTATGTGCATCGAATACTGTGGAATTAGGATTTAGTCCATGCCTTCAAGAAATATACATCACAGAAGAAAAGGTATAGCTTGTAACTAACAGTGCTGAACAGGCAAGAAATAAACATCATAGAAGGAAAGGTAGAGCTTGTAACTAACGCGTCATAGAAGGAAAGGTGTAGCTTATAACTAACAGTGGTGAACAGGACAGAATTTCACAGGCTCATCAGGAGCCACCGAGGAGGAAGCCATGATTCACATCCACCTGCAGTAGATAAATGTTTCCCGGATAAAGTAACTTTTCTACAGTGATATCTGCTCCTTATTGTTTAATCCTGCTCGATAGGGTATTAAATTACCACTTTATGTGCTGCTTATATAAAATACATCATTGTCAGGGGAGGTTATAAAATAATACTTCACACAAGCTTGGGCTGTGAATGGTGTGAGGCAATGGGACGATGTGTTCCCGTGTTCTCGAGACGCAGAAGGGTCAAGACCCTGCTTCCCTTCTCCTCCCCACCGCCCTGTTCCCAGATGAGGGGTGGAGGCAATGCCGCCGGGCAGTCCTAGAGCTGGCTCCAGGGCCAGGACAGCACGCCCAGACTCTCTGTGCCCCATGTGACAAATACAGACTGTGGGGCAATCACCAATTTACCTGGCAGTGGGGAGAGTCCTTCGTCAAAAGCCTGTGCTTCCAGGAGCCAGGACAAAGCAGGAGCCCCTAGGAAAACAGTTCCGGGTGCTCCTGAAACCTGGGCAGAGTCACAGTCTGGCAGAAAGCACCAGTGATGCAGGTGTGCCCAAGACTGGGAGGATGGCCAGATGCCTGGAGACCAGACCGGCCTGCAGGAGATGACCACCTCTCTCTGGCTTATTAGAGACAGACAGTCTGGGCTTCACTTTTGTATGTGGAGTCTCACAGTACAGAAATGTCACACAGAGATTAGACTTCGTATACCCCATAATTTTTAAATTTAAAAAACACAATTATTTCAACTAATTCTAAATCCAACAAAGAAAAATAAATAAGTATATAAACGCATACATCCAAAATGTAAGCCACAATCTCTTTACCCATAGGAGACCCAAAATTTAGTTTACCTTTTCTTCAGTATTATCACTTTTTTTTTTAAGCCATTACTGAGGTGTCTCCTCACCGCCCCATGAGGAGGTTCATGGGCTCTTCAGGGCTGTTTGCTGTTTCATCGTTTTTTAGATTTAAGGGCAGGATCATTTTCCCACACTTGCTTGCTTCCCTGATCACCAATTTTTCACAAGGACATCATTGTGCCTCAGAAAACCTAGTAACTGAACTTCATTAAAAGTGAAAACAATAAGGACATGTTGGCTGCTATGACAGCATCCTCAGTCACCGAATCTCCCTGGGGGACCCGACACACCCCCAAACTCCTTGGAACTCCAGCATGCAGGTATCGCTGTGGCGGACAGGACTGACCTACCCTGGGGAGGCATGAAAGCAAAGAGAAGAGAAAGCAGGTGACTCATTTAGGAAACTTCGGTGATTCTCTCGAGTCACGTTTCTCAAGGTGTCAGGGGAGAGCCACATGCAGGGAACCTCCTTGGCCTGGCAGGTGGCAGACTCCTGGGACCCTCCTCAGACACGTTAATCAGAGAATCTAAAGGCGGGTAGACTCTGAAAAGTATCTGTAAAGGAAGGACTTAGCTCTGCTGTGACCCCACTACACATGGGGTCACGCAGGATGCTGCTTCCGGCGTCCAGTCTCCATTTCACTCTCCTGGGAGGAACACCCGTCAAGTCACAGAGCACGGTCTTCAGCGAACACCTTCCTGCGCGACCTCCACTGTCTCCCAGCCCTGCAGGAGTAGCCGCCGAGTAGGGGAAACAAGTCTTTGCTCCTGACCCGGCCACCTTGACGCTGGGCATAAGACCAGCACTGCTACGTCTCTGGGGAAAGGAGCGGCCCTGGGCAGGAATGCACTTGGCAGCCCCGGGGAGTGGCCAGGTGTGGACGACCAGGCCTCTGCCCGCAGACACGTCAGCACGGCATCCTGGAGCAGAACTTCCAGCCCAGCTGAGCCTACAGATGGCTGCAGCCCTGGACAGCATCTTCACAGTGACCCGGGGGACTGGGCCAGAGCCGCTCAGCAGGGCTGCCCTGAATTTCCAACCTGAAAAAGCTGTACAGTCGTACGTGTATGTTGCCTTAAGCCCCTAGGTTTTGGGGTCACTTGTCACACAGCGACAGACAGTGGATGTGCACGGACTCCCAAGGCCACGATGGCCTCTGCCGGCCTCACCCGGGCTGTCTCATCTGTTCCCGTGACATCACGTTTCTCAGAGCCAAAGGCTGCCAGGGCCCCCTCTTTTCTTCACGACGTCGTTACAAGCTCACGATACAAACTGAAAATACCCAATATGTAAAATACAACGTATGACGCAATACAGGGTGAACGCGCAGGCACATACACAGGCGAAACAGGTGCATGCGCGAAACAGGTGTATGAACACAGGAACAGGTGTACATGCATGAAAGAGGTGAACGTGTGAAGGTGCACACGCGTCAAACACGTGTGCATATACACATGAAAGCACCAGACATGAAGGGCTGTCTTTGGGAGCCTGGTTTTTAGACATCTCCCTCACCCTTTTACATCTGCACGATCACAAACACAGCACACCACAGTACTGAGGGGAAGCCCCAGCTTCTCATGGGGGCACATGAGGCTTTTTATTTATGCCACAGGTTGCATCACTACATCCTAGAACTGCAAGGCCCCCCACTGCCAGGACTGAGTCAGGTACACCCTGTGCTCCAAGGACCAGGCCGCCTGCCAGCCCATACGGACCTGCCCCTCAGATGGTGCAGCTGCTTCTATAACAGAGGCTCAGCCCTACCCAGAGACCTGCAGTACCTGTTATTAAATCAAGACTTGGCTGTGGGTAAACGTGAAGATTTTTATTAAACATGACTCTGCAACATTCAAAGGACCATAACTGAATGCTCCTTTCACAGCCACGGCGTGTCCAGACGCTCATGGAGAAGGCCAGGGCGTGGGAACCCACGGAGCCCCGACAAAGCAGACTCGGAGCTGAGTGGCGCAGTTAGCACCGATTTTGTTTGACACTTGCCTTTTATATTCAGAATAAAATAAAAAACAAGACGCAAAAATAGCTCACATTCTATTTCAATTCTCTATTTTTGTAGTAACTGGGCCCCTTTCCCTCTGCTTTCCCAGCCAAGCGATAAATAGGCCCAGCTGGGATTTGTCAAAGTCTGGACCTCTGTTGTAGAGTAAGTGAGGAGGGTAGGGAGGGGAGCAGGAGTGGTGAGGAAGATTGGGGGATAGGGAGGGACAGAGGAAAGGAGAGAGAGAGAGAAACCCCCGAGGACTGGAGGCAGGAGGGATGCTCCCTGGCAGCCTCAGGTTCCCCATTCCAAGGTAACTGAGCTGGCATCACGCACGCGGTACCGTCATATGACTTGGCTGACACACGCCAGAATGACAACAAAATGCTTGAGGAGAAGACTAAGCACCAGCATCTTCAGATTAAGGTAGTGTCCCGGTTTCACGCTTGCCTTGTATGACATTGTATAAATTGTAAAGATAACACATTTTCTTACCAGCCACGCTGTTCCCCAAATACTAACTATAACAAAGATCAGACAGCATCTGAGTACTGAGCGTGTGTTAAGCCCGGTGAGGTAGGCATCATTTACTTTGCTAGAGAAAGAAACAGGCTCTGAGAGAAACTTCCTGAAGCCAGGCAGCTGTCTCCAAACCCACCTCGTGCCTCCTGACCCTGAAGGTGGAGGACCCAAGTCATTCACGTCAATAATTTACCTACATGCATGTCAGATTGAGATTCAGCCCCCAGATCTAATCATCTCTATGCAGGAATGTGTCAGGAAGGTATACAATTCTATGAGTTCGACCTGGGGGAACAAAGGCAGGCACCCTCGACACAGATGTAGGGCGGAGGTGGGCGCCCAGCGCAGGAGCATGTCCAGCCCTGCCCAGTCACACAGCCACCCTGCCATGCCAGTGCAGGAGCCGCCACCGCGTCTCGGGGAAAAGCAGCTTCTCCTGCACAGGAATCTACCCCTCAAAGTGTGTTCCTGAGAAGGTGTGGACCAACATCTCAGAAATTAGACACCGTGTAACACGCTTATCTATACAGGCTGCCTATGTCAGGGAATCACCAATAATTCCCATCTCGCCATCAATTATTTCTGGTAAATACTGATTATTCTAAGTTAACTGAGGCAACACAAGAACAATATAATGGAAATGTCAGAGTCAATCAGCTCCACCTGCTGAAGAGCTGGGACTAATGATGAAACCTAAGGAATCCTGGAGAACGCAGCAGGATCCCAGACCCCGCGGACCACCCCAGCCTCCTTCCACAGGAGAGTTAGTCGTGGGGCCAAGGAACGGCTTCCCAAGGAATCTCAGAGGATCTCAAGGTCTTGAAAGTTTAATGGGAATTGAATATTTGCATCTGAGTCACACGAGCACATTAAAAGTAAAATTTCCTCTTTCCACTAGAATTATGAGCTTGCGGCAGCGACACTGGCTGTATCTCATGCTCGTGAGAGGTTTGGGCACAGCCGCGCATCTCTGGTGAATCATTTATAATAATGAAAGAAGTGCTTGGGCCCTCGATCCAGGACCACAGACCCCACCAACGAGGGTCTAAACAGGACAAGCCTCGGCCTGGAGAGGCTGGTGTCCGTTGGGGCTGGGAGGAGCACCAAGGAAACTCAGGGGCAAGCCCCACCCAAGCTCAGCATGTCCTACCCCACGCAGTCGACATCAGCCACAGGGATCTTTTGTTCTTTTTTGTTCAGGAAGGAACATATTAAAAAGCCCGGGGCCCAGGGCCTGGAATCCTCAAAGCTCTCCACAGAGCCGGGTTAATTGGCACCTTCCGTCATGTTAAAATCAACTATATATGGCTGCTGAGGGCATCTCAGAGCAGGTGCAACGCTGAGCTTTCTTGCTGTCTGGGGAAAGCAGGAATTCCAGGCCTCTGCCTTCCTACCTCCCCAGAGGCTCTAGCCCAGATGAGCTCAACTTCTCCCAGGTGAGGAGCACAGAAAAGCTTCCCACATGCCCCTCAGGTCACACACGAGCGGTGCAGACCCTTGCACCTTGGCACGAGCCCTCCCAGAGGCAGAAGCCCAGCCCTGTGGCCCCGGCCTGGCAGGAGGCAGCTGCTGGGGCCCCTGCTCAGGGTTCAGCACAGCGAGGTCCAGCCACAGCAGGTGAGACATCCACCATCCGGCCATTCATCTTTAACCTAAAACAGACACAGGAATTTGGCAAGGGGTTCCTTCCCCTGACAAACCCATCCTTCCTGTTCTCATCTCTCCCTCCTGCCCCAGTACTGCGCCCAAGGCCACCCAGCACTGCGCCCAAGGCCTGACTCCCAGTTTCACAGGGAATCCAAGACAATTAAGAATTTGAGAAACTGGGAGCTACACCGAAAATGAGTCGGTAAAGCCAGTGTCCACTGATCCTCCCCTCCCCACAGCGGAGAACAGTCCTCGGGATAAAACCCACGGGGCAGGGAAGACGCGATCAAGGTGGGCAGGACAGAGGAGCCACAAAGCAGGTGGTTCGGAGAACAAGGCCACGTGAACACAAAGCTAAAGTGCTCAGCGGCTGGAAGACAAAACACAGGAGACAGAAACACTGACCATTTAAAAAGAAAAGAAAAAAAAAGCCTCACTCTTAAGAGTCCATCAAGATTTAAGTTCTCAAGTCACAATGTATCAGCACAGACTTCTCATAATGCCTGAAACTTGGCGCAGTAAACTCGTGAATCAGTTCTCCCAAGTCCATCGTTTTCTTTGATGAGCCTCTTGAGTCTCAGGCTGGTTTCAAAGTAAGCCCTTCTCTGTTTGTTGATGACTTAATAATTAACATACTTGAAAACACATTGACTTCCAAATTAATCTGCTAATAAAATATTAATTACTACACTAGCTGTTATCCACAGAAAAAAACACAATCACTTTCTGGTTTTAAAAACATTAGAATTCGAAGCCCCTTTGCCCATCTGAACAGCCCCGGCTTTTGTCAAGGGCATTCCAAAGCTAATCTGAAAAACTAGTCCAGGCCATGATTGCTGGGGGGTCGGACTTGCCTCATCACCCCACCTCCCTTCTGGAATTAGACAGAACTTAGACGCTTAGTCTGATGGGAAACATTTGCAATCTATTCTCTCCAAAGCTACCTGGAGGATTTCCTCCACATGACAAAGCCTTGGTCTCCACAACCCCTTATCTGACAACTCTCTTAACCAACTGTCAATCAGGAAATTTTCAAATCTACCTATGACCTGGACACCCCTGCTTCCAGTTGTCCCACCTTTCCAGACCAAACCCATGTACATCTTACATTTATTTGATTGATTGTCTTATGTCTCCCTAAAAGCTATAAAACCAGGCTGGGCTCTGACCACCTTGGGAATATGTTCTTAGGATCTCCTGAGGGCAGTATCAAGGGCCATGGTAACTCATTTGGCTCAGAATAAATCTCCAAATGCTTCACAGAGTTTGACTCTTTGCTGACACGGTACCTTTCATGGGTATTCATCTGGGGGACTCACAATCAACCGGAGGCATCAGTTGCCCACTGTGCAGAAGTCTCTGCAGGACTGAGCCTCTGGCACGGGGACTCCAACCCCTGAAGCAGCAGCTGTCTCACGTCGCATGGCCTGATAGACCTGCACCTCCAGGGCTTCTCATTTCACAGTCTCAGCAACAAATCTACCAAACGTGATCAACATCACAGAATATTCCTCGGGGCTTTTGGCTGTTGTTTCTCCCCAAGTTTACTCTAGAACCAGAATGGCAACACTCGGAACAGGATGGTTCTCAGTCACCGACCCTCCTGGTAAATACACTGTCTCCAAGGCCCTTTCCCGCCAGTCACAGCTTCCTTCATGTCAGGCTCGAAGGCCACCTCCCCAAGAAGGAAATCTCTTCAATCCAGCAATCACAGCTCCTGTTCCCATCTAGAGCTTGTCTGCCAGGAAGGGAAGACTCCTCATTCCAGAGACAGCAGGTGCCACAAACTCAGGATATTAGCCATTGCGAAGGCAAACACTCATGAAATTAATAGACTTTTTCCTCCTTGGATACTGACGTTTTCTCTTCTGGAGGTCAGCCAAGGCCATCTGCACGAGTCACGAGCGTGATGGCTCCAGCCCCTCCTTCAGTGTCAGGAGTGTGGCTCCACTCTGAGACCCTCCTGCATCAGCCAGGCCATGCACCTGTTCCCACGACTGCTGTCAGCGGACTACAGCGATTCTAAGATAGTCAGCAAGCTGACGTTCCGAAGGAAGCATTTTAAAGAAAAATGTGTAAGTTTTATTGCATGAAATCAGCTACATCTTTTGCTACTCCAGAGGCTTGTTTTGCTTTCCTCAAGGTTCTCTACAATGATCCTGACAGTCAAGGTTCCCAGTTACAGGCAGAGGGTTGGGCAGGCCGCGTCTGATGTGTAACACACACAGAGGATCCACGTCAAAGGATTTTCCCTGTTCACCAACATCATCAGGACAAACTTTAAACAGTAATAATCTGTCTGTCTGGAAAACTGAGCTCACTTGAGGACTAATGCAACAAATGTATTTGACAAAGTTGCAGGTGGACGTTTTAGTGAATGAATCACTATTTCAAGGAGGATAAAGGCTCACTATTCAAAGGCATGTTTTTGTCAAGTTTTCTAATTTCAGTTTCATGCATTTAAATCATGAAGTGAGACTTGTACCTGATACATTACAGAATCTCTACAAAATAGACAAAATTCCAATTCTGTACCTTCACTCTCATTCTTTTCCATATGTGTACAGATGGTCGTAATTTAAGTTGGCATTCCAACAGGATTTCTAAATTAAACTGTCTTCTACTTTAAACACTACGTGTTAAACATTACACGTGCCATTGTTCAACATTTATAGCAGGGTCTGTATGGCCCATTTTAAAGATTTATTCCTCACTAAAAACAAGCGTTTAAACAATAAATGGTTTACTCTAAAATATTCTAGAGACAGAGATACATTTGGAGAGTGGACACACTTAACACAGAAGTACGCAACATCAAACAGGCACAACCAGCAGTGAGGGTGGAAAGGGCGCCATGTGAGTGCCCCTAAAAACACACACAAGCCTGGCTGCTTAAAAGGAATGAATATAGCTCAACACTCCTATGTGAACATTGATGTGTCTACTGCCTTACAGAATCCTCCTAGCTGAGCTGCAGGAATCTTCTTTGGAACCTTTTCTCACCTACACTGCCTACAGGTGCCCACTGGGCTCCCTGGGCAGTATCATGTTTTTGTTTAGAATATCACACTATTTGGAGGCCTGTTTAATCCCAAGTCAGAGCCTTATCATAACTCAGACACCATCCCTCAGGGCTTGTGGGCTAACTTCGGCTAATGCAGGCTGCTCCACAGTGCCCTGCAGATGGGCTTGGTGCATCCACACGATTTTAGGATTTGGGGCTGCCGTTTTCTGCAGTCACAGATGCGGACTTACAGATTCATCATGACTGAAGGCAGCACGCATTTTTATGTTCCTTCTGTAATGGTAATAATCATGGCAACATTTCCTCGATCCTTAGAAAAGCCTCCTAACAGCAGTTGCATTCCACCCCCTTCCTTAAAATTAATAGAATTTACCAAACTAGGTGAAATCAGTCTTCATGAGAAAGTGAGAAATCAGTGTTCACACAATGGCATAGTAGCTGGGCATAGAGTGTATGTCAACATCCCAAACTAAGCACCCATCACAGTTATTCCCAACTCGCAGGAAAGCTAGAAAATTTAGAAGGCTTAAAACATAATTATAAATGAAAATAACAAGAAATCAAAGCTTTTGAGGAGCATTTGTTAGCCAAGCAAGGAAAGCCATTAACCAGTGCTGATTACATTGCATTTGATTACAGCAGCCAAAGACGTGTCCAGAGGAAGAGACTTTTAAAGATTAGTCTTTCGGTAAGAATGGTTGCTTAACAAGTTCAGACTACTGGGGTACACCAATTATCAATTAAAAAGCAAGGCAAACTAGTGTGAGTCATTTTCCTTAATCCTTAATGCGTCAAAAATTACCACATTGGCCAAGCTGGTCTCCAACTCCTGACCTCAGGTGATCTGCCCGCCCCGGTCTCCCAAAGTGCTGGGATTACAGGCGTGAGCCACCACGCCTGGCTGAGAACTGTTTGACAGAGGCTGAGGGGAGGCTCCTGTCCCTTCCTGGGACATCCACATCCCACCCAGTTTCCAATATCGACTATGACACTCGAAGCATCACAGCAAGGGCAGCTGCATCCCCGCAGTTCTCTGCACTCATGCCACAGCTGCGTGAGCAGCCGCAGCCCTGGAGCTGCCACTCAGCCTTATCGTGCTGGCACAAGCACATCAGAAACTACCAAGCCCCCAAGAGGGAGGATTGGGGACCCAGGGGAGTGAACCAGGAGGGAGGAATGTGGCCCAGGAGAGTAGGGAGGAGTGGGGGCCCTGGGGAGTGAACTATGAGGGAGGCGTGGGGGCTCAGGGGAGTGAACAAGGAGGGAGGCGTGGGGGCCCAGGGCAGTGAACCAGGAGGGAGGAGGGTGGAGTTCGGCCCAAGGAGTGAACCAGGAGGGAGAAGTGTGGTGCAGGGGAGTGAGTCAGGAGGGAGGAGGGAGGAAAGCGGTCCAGGGAATGAAGCAGAAGGCTCTGGGTGTAGCAAGTTCACACACCACAAATACCTCCCAATCCATCCGCGTGCAGGGAGGGGATGGAAACCACACAGGACCTGCAGCACTTTCTCCTCGCAGATGAGGAGTGAGGATACCGACTCATGCACAAAATCAGAGCTAAATTTCTACCACGGTGGGGAGACGCTTCATAGACCCAAATGGGTACAAAAAGAAACCAATCATACAAGATCAGTGGATGGAATGGGATCAGAAATTTAAGCCTGTAATGAGTTTTCAGAAAAAACTTCACTTTATCTGCAAGATGACTGCAGCTCTGCTTGATCATTTCTGCAAATGTCTAACTCATGATGAGCCATCTCAGAGCCGTTCAAGAGGAGTAACAAAATCAAAACGCCACGGCATCCTCCGTATTTTAGATAGCCTGCAACAGTATGGAAATGAGCAGCGGTGCCAGAGCTTTCAAGTTTGTTTGAAGTAAATTTCAGCATGAGGGCAGCATCTTTCTGGCTGAAGCAATGAGGTAGGCTCCTGCTCACCGCATGGGAGACCAGCTTTTAGCTAAGCTGCTGTTAAGGGTCTGCAAACCATGATCCCCGACCGAGCCTTGGACATGGATTTTTACACGTTGAAGTTTTCACAAAAGACATATATGCAGAGACTTCTGTGGCCCTAAAAGCATAACACGTTGCCTACTCTGCCCTTTACAGGAGCTTCTAGCTTTGCTGTCAGTTACAAAGTGTTTCTATAAAATAATGTCACTGATTCTCAAGCATGCCAGCAAAAGTCACACTTCTCAACAACCCTCAATGGAGATGCACCATCCTGTGTTTCACACAGATTTTAGATTTTTAAAAGCCAAAATAAGGGAGGTAATTCAGCTAAGTATTATAGTAACACAATTTGAGATACTTAATGATGTGTGACAACAGAATACTTGGCATTCCTGTGAGGCAATAAACTAGCTCAAACACAAAATAACAAATCAAAGCATCTTTTGGCCTCTCAAAGTGATCAGTGAAATTGGAAATAACATTCAGTTAAATGACACTAAAAAAAAAAAAAAAAAGCACAAACAAAACAAATACTACTACACCATCACTCCTTAAATTTATTTAACTACTGCTGCCAAATAAAATGGAGAGACTTCTTACTGCAGGGTAATAATCGGCCATTGTCATCATGAAATAGACCACTGTGCAGGCTCAGGCCCTCCAGCCCACAAAGGCAGGGGCAGGGAGGAGAAACGATGGCCAGAAACAAAGGGACAGGGCAACCATGACCTAGTCAGCAATTGTACCCTCCCACCTTTCTTCTGGACTTACAATTTTGGAGCCATCTGGGTTTACCTTCCTATGTCCATAAGTCAGCAAGTTCTCAAAGCCAGAAATCTACAATACTTCTGGCAGCCAAGTCCTCTCGGCCTTCCCCCCATGTTTTAGGGCCTCATCAGCTCACCCCTGGATAGTATCAATGGCCTCGGAGCTCCAGTCAACCTTGCACTCCACAGACTCAAGTATGCCAAGAGCCACTCCAGGCTGCCACTGCCATGACCAAAGGCTTTCAGAGACAGTCGCCAGCACTGCACAAATCCATGTGGCTTCACCAGGCGCAAAGCGGCTCCAGCATTCCATCCAGTCTGTCGCTGCTACCATAGCTGTGAGTCTAGGATGTGTCAGGAAGGGAAGGAAGACACCATGTACATCATCTCATTTAAGCTTCAGTGTCACAAGGTGGATTTTGTCGTGCCCGTTTTATGGATCAGGAAAGTTTTAAGGAGGGCAAGCACAGGGCCCTGCTGACACAAGAGCAAGACCCGCAGAGGCCTGGGCATGACCCCCGCCCCACGCTCCCTGGGTCCTGATATCCACTCCTCCCCCGTGGGAGCCTGATCCTGGGTCTGCCTGAATTGCTACCATTCCTAAGACACGACTCACGTCTGCCCACCTCCTCCTTTATCTGTTTCCCGCAGCCCTGAGGCGTGTGTGCTCTTCCATCCAGACAGACATCACACTTCAGCTCCTGCATCTGACATCACTTCAGCCAAAAGCTTCTCTCAAACCTCCCCCCACACCTGCCGGTCACACAGGTCTGCACCCATCACCTTTCTCACACGAAATCTCACATATTCCTGTGTAGCACCATCCAACTGATGATAGTCTGAGAGGAGGAAGCTTTGTAGATAAGTCCACGTTCTACTTTGCTCCCAGCCCTCCGTCTTGCGTCTTGCATGAGGCAACCGATTAACAGCAATTTCATTTCAGCACAACATTTCCATTTGAAGAAACGCAGAGCATAGGGCTCTGGTCATAATTAAAAGCTTGTTTCATTTGTCATTTGAAATTCCATGTACTGCTGCAACAGCAGCACCCCCTCCTCGCCAGGCTCTGCCCTAAGGACATCTTTCTTCCAGCGCTCGATTCCCATCAGAACCCTGGCAGTGAGAGCCCCGCAGGTTTCCCAGCGCCTCGGGCTGCGGCTTCCACGCTGGGCCGGCACTGACAGGACCGGAATGGTGCCCCCAACAACTACAGGATCGGAAGCTGGTCGACTGCTCTGTAGGATGGAGACATGTTAGTAATCCCCGACATTTCCACTGACAGGCTGCTCAGGTAAACTGGGAAAAATCCACAAACTAGAAAGAATCCATGGGGAGGAGCACTTCTGTCTCCAACCTGGCAGCAAACGGTGGCTGTGCAGACGATCTCTTCAGGAAAACTATCGACTGTATCTCAGGTCAACAACAGCCCCGCTGAGGGCCAAAAAATCAGCTCCCCCGGCCCTCACTTCCTAAGGGTCAACCCTCCCAGGCCACCTCTCCTGGAAGATCAGCTCTGACGCACCCACGACGGTCAGGAACCGGCTCTGGGACACATTTCCCAGGCTCCTGCCCACCGCCCTCTCTCTTCTTCCTCCTCCATCTCCCTCTTCACTCCCATCCGCCCTCCCCCTTTTGCTTCCCTTCTCTCCTTTCCTCTCCCTCCCTCATTTCCTTTCAGCCCTCACCTTCCTCACTGCACTTCCCTATGGAACTCAGCTGACGCATTCTCAGGTCAGTAGAGGTTTCTTTCACTCTGTTTTTATTGCAATGATCATTCTTAATGAACAGAAACCTGTTTCGGACCAAGTGGATGCCACCTCCTGACCAACTGCTGCCCCGCGGCTCCGTGTCCACTCAGTGTCCTCACGTCGCAGGTGCCCAGCAGTATGGCTGTGACCAGGAGTAGCAACATGGGACATGAGAGAGGTATCCCAGCCAAGAGGCCCTGCAAAGCCTCCCCAGCAAGCCGGAGCAAGGCCCAGGGCGGTAGGGAGAGCGCCGTGCTCACGATGTAGGCAGTTCAGCTTCCGCAAACTGTCCATCGACTGCAACTTACTTTGTTTCCATGGTTACAGAAGAACCATAAGCATTCTGAAATATGTTCTTGGTTTCATGTTTGCGAAATCTAAGCAACATTATAAGAAAAATCACTGAATTCTGCCCGAGGCTCTAGGGGTGTTTTCCTCTCTGAAAGGAGCCCCTTCCAGGACTTGGGATTGAGTGACAGCCTTCAAAATCACGGTTATCCTGGTGGTAACAGGGAACTCCTCAGCCCGCCGGGATCTGGGGCCCTCGACAGCCCCCACGGTTCCAGACGCCAGTGTTCTAAGAATCACACATGTGCAGATAGCAAAGCTTGCTGCACACACGCCAGGTGCTAACAAGCCCCAAACGTCTCACTCATACTTGCTAACCACATCGCTTCTCTCAGCCTCCACGGCGTTTCACACTCTGCCTTTATACAGAGATGAACCATGCGTCCTGAGCGCTACAAAGATTCAACTCCTTCCGGGAACAGGGGTGCATCTTTCCATCACGGGGTCCTCACTCCAGCTGGCACAGGATTTGCAGAGTGGGCGAGTCTAATGTTGATGACACTTTCTCAATATTCCCTTCACACCCCTCCAAAAACAAGAGTGCTGCCAGCTTCTTACCGACGTTGTAATGAGCAAAATATTTTTCTCTTATTTGTCACTTTTTAACGTAATACTAGTGAAGAATGTGACTCTGGATGTACACTGTAAGCACCCACACCGTGAACATTCTGCTCTCCTGTGACTGTATTCACAGGTCACAAGGACAAAACTTCTCCATAGTAGCCAGAATATATATATATATATATATATATATATATATATATATATATATATATATATATATATATATTTATATATTTATATATATTTCATATATAAATATATATATATATATTTTAACATGACTTCCACTCATCTTAAAGTCACAGATGTGGCTTTTCCTTCATGAAAAGATCCAAATGATACACAAGCCAGGTTTAATAAACACATTGGTCCAGGTCGGAAAATGACCCCTCAGTCTCCCTCCCCTCAAAGACCAGGGCAGCCAGGAAACTGCACTCTACAGTAAATGACAACCAGCAGGATTCCCTAAATAAGCAGCCGGAAGATTCCCATCTCACAGAGAGCGCCTTTCAAGACTCAAGATGTCCCCGCTCCCTGAATGTCTTACAAAGAACAGACTACCCAACTGAGGACTGAGGCAGTAAAGAAACATGTTTTCGGTCGGGTGCGGCGGCTCACGCTTGCAATCCCAGCACTTTGGGAGGACGAGGCAGGTGGATCACAAGGTCAGGAGATCGAGACCATTCTGGCTAACACGGTGAAACCCCCTTCTCTACCAAAAAAAAAAATTAGCCAGGCATGGTAGCGGGCACCTGTAGTCCCACGTACTCTGGAGGCTGAGGCAGGAGAATGGCGTGAAGCTGGGAGGTGGAGTTTGCAGTGAGCCGAGATCGTGCCACTGCACTCCAGCCTGGGCGACAGAGCAAGGCTCTGTCTCAAAAAATTAAAATAAATAAAATTTAAAATGTTTTCAGCAAATAGCATCATCGACCCACAAATGAGAGGTACCGTTTTCATTCTAGGAGGGAAACACTACAAAGTACGTACATTTTAGCCCCGTAAGTGAATTCTTTGGGCGTTCCTGTGTCCGCTATCAAATGCAACACATCACCTCAAAAGGCAAAGTTCTATAAGTCACATCCAAGGAGGGGAAAAATCATTCTAAGTTTTAGCAATCCAGTAAGAACCTGATCCAGAGAAGCCTACTTGTTCCAGACTCTAAGCAGCAATATATTGCTACAATGTAATGAAAACAAAGGGATGATTAAGAAAATTTCAATGCTAATAAAAGACAAAAACATAATTGGATTTATTCTACTCTAGACAGAGCAGCCGGGCAGTTCACCCATACGTTATGAACGTTGCTGTTTATCAGCCAGGGTCCAAACTCTGTCAACAAGGCTTGACAGTAAGGGCGTGATCTCCACTCACTGCAAGGTCCACCTCCCAGGCTCAAGCGATTCTCTTCAGCCTCTGGAGTAGCCAGGACTACAGGTGTGCAGTCATCACGCCCAACTAATTTGTGTGTTTTCTGTAGACACGGGATTTCACCAGGTTGCCCAGGCCGGTTCCCTGGGTCTCAAGCTCCCAGGCTCAAGCAATCCACCCGCCTCGGCCTCCCAAAGGGCTGGGATTACAGACGTGAGCCATCACGCCCGGCCCTTTTTTGTTTTGTTTTCTTTTTAAGTGACTAATGTGCTTCACAGTCTTGTAGGCATTAAAAAAAAAAAAAAAAAAAAAAAGAACAAGCAAATTCTGTAAGGGAAAGAAACCATTAACACTTTTTACACTTCTCAAAACTCAAAACTGAAACGCTAAGAATAAATGTATTTTATTCACAGAAGCAGCATTCTTAAAGTTCTGTAAAAGTGATACCATGGACACCACCACATCACAGATGAGCGTGGCAGGACTGCTCAGGTTCAGAACACATTCTCAACAGTCCTCTTGCCCCTTTCCTCAATGGGAACACTTTATTCTGTCTTTTATTCAAATTAAGTATCTTGCGAGGGAGTTGAAGAAAACTGCATAGCAGATTTTAAAACTTCAATGCTTTTCTCAATGTTCGCCACATTCTAATGCATTTTACTGACTACACGGCCAATAAGCCTAAAGCTTTTTGCATCGGTAAAGACAATGCTCCTTGTAGCAATAGGCTTTTTCTTTTCTATACAAAGATCTATAACTTAAGCTAGTAAAATGGGCATTTCACAAAGATTTTGCACAATTCCTAGCACAGATTTTAGCAAAATAAAACCATTATCTTTCCGCAATTAAATAAGCAAGCATAGGAAACTGCAGTTAAAATAACCATTCCATTATTTTATATAAACACAAATGAGAGAGTAGAGTATGCTTTGAAAAACAGTATTTCCATGTGCCAACGATGAAGCAGAAGACAGTTCCTCAGCCTCATATGACATTTGACAACCGAAGTACTCTGGCCCAAGCCCAGCCCGGTTAAATGAAAATGAAGTAAACGTGTGAGTGACCGTGGTGGGGCACTCTGATAGCCACAGTCCAGGAAAGAACAGCTAACATCTTTCTTCTTCATGGGAAAACCGAAACATACTCGAGAGACCTTGATTCTTTAAAACACAGTCTGCCCCAGTACTAACCTTAAGCTCCCAACGATCAAGATTGCTATAACCACAGAGGTGTTTTTCCAGGCCCTCGAAAATCACGGACATGGTACATACACAACGTTTTCAAGCACTCAATGCAGCCAATTTATTAAATGTGCTGTGATACCGGAGGTCTTGTGCAGGACCAGAAGCGTCGCAGCCTGGTTACCTGTCCTGGTGTTCAATGCTTTGCATGTGCAAAACCTGCTGTTACAATTTACTGGGCTTAATGTGATTCCGTTCGTCACAGAAGAGAGCTATGACATTTACTTAATTCCACGCACAAATTCTCAGGTTCACGTTCCACGAGTGACTGCTCTGTCCACGAGACAGCTGAGGGAAGACCCAGGAAAGGCCTGGGAGATGCCAGGTGCTCACAAACTGGTATCCGTCTGCTGGTTCTGGCTTAAAGGAAAACAGACATAGAAGAAGCTAAAAGGGCTCATTACACCTAATATCACAATGTTCTCAACTTTACCTTAGCCAAAAATAAAAGCGGAAAAGTAAAACTACTCCAGGGCATGATTCCACTGCTAATCTGAAACATGAAATATTTAGAAGACAAAGCTCATTGTGAGTGCAAGTAATATACACATAAAACACTGGTTTCACAAAACCCAGTCGTTGCGATTGCTTTAATAAAAATTCTCATGAGGATTGCATACATTAACTGATTTTCAAATGAAGGGACTGGTAAACTTCAGGGCATATGATTTCTGTCACACACAAGGGGAGCAGTGAGAGAGAAGAGCTAAGATCAAGTGTGCTGAAGCTGTCCTAGGACTGAAATTCAGTTTCTGCCAAAACAAAAACACAGGAGGCTGTCAACTTCGATAGCAAGCTCTGCTTGAGAGCGTCAAGATGCTAAAGTTGCAAAGGAGCTTCTCCCTGTATGGGCACGTGTGATCCTTGCGAAAACATAGCTCAGCATTATCAAAAATCAGGAAAGAACACAAGCCTTCCAGACATGAAATCCAAGAGCAGAAGGGAGCAGAGTGCAAGCTTGCTCGGCAGAACTGTTCCCGGACAACAGCACAGATGACGTCACAGGGAGGGCAGGGCAAGCAACAGCAGCTTCCGTGTTGCCGCAAGCAGGGCCTGAGCCAGGGGAGCAGTCTCCTCCAACCTGACAAGGAGGCGCGAGGAGCCACAGAGAAGTCAATTCAGGGCCCTTTTCAGAAAGGGGCAACAATGAGAAAATCTGGTCTCACCCACCCCCCACCTGCCACGGTAACAGCTAAACTCGCACGTGCGTCTGTCACGTTCCCCAACCCCTCTTGCAGGTGCTCTTCCTGCACCCGGGTGCCTGTCTCCGTGCTGCTCCTGAGGCCACACCTGTTGTCATCCACTAGTGACCGGGATTTCACCTTTGTCCGGGAGAAGCAAACGCAGACTTCACACACTCCTGTACAGGTTTGCTGGCCGAGAATCTAACTGCACTGTCCGATTCCAGATGTGCTGGTACCAAGGAGAACGTTCGATGCCCGGCATTTATAAACGGTATCAGTGGGTTCTCCTGGGACTCCCAGGCGGCCGCATGAGGGATGGAGCTGTTGCCCTGCTACCCCGAGCCAAAGCAAGGCTGAGAGGCACACACCACAGGCCACATCACACTCGAGCACCGACTCTTGACCGTTGCTCGTTCGTGTGTTAAGAGTTCAGGGAGCCGGGCGCGGTGGCTCAAGCCTGTAATCCCAGCACTTTGGGAGGCCGAGACGGGTGGATCACGAGGTCAGGAGATCGAGACCATCCTGGCTAACACAGGTGAAACCCCGTCTCTACTAAAAAATACAAAAAACTAGCCGGGTGAGTTGGCGGGCGCCTGTAGTCCCAGCTACTCGGGAGGCTGAGGCAGGAGAATGGCGTAAACCCGGGAGTCGTAGCTTGCAGTGAGCTGAGATCCGGCCACTGCACTCCAGCCTGGGCGACACAGCGAGACTCCGTCTCAAAAAAAAAAAAAAAAAAAAAGAGTTCAGGGTACAGGCGACAGACAGGCCTGATCTCAGCCATGGGACAACAGTGACTGCCCACAAGTCCCGTATCTAAGCCCCGACTTGCCCATCCATCCTTCCTTCAGGAACAATGCCCACCTCACAGTGCTGCCATGAACGCTAAGTCAGCACGTACATACACAACCAAATTCATTGCAATTGTGCTTTCTACAACAAGTTAATACAACCAGGCGCTATCATTGAGACTGAATAACCAATATTAGAACAGAAGATCAGGCCAGGGATGGTGGCTCACACCTGTAATCCTATCACTTTGGGAAGCTGAGGTGGGTGGATCACTTGAGGTCAGGAGTTGCAGACCAGCTTGGTCAACATGACAAAACCCCATCTCTACTAAAAATAAATTATCCAGACATGGTGGCACACACCCTGTAACCCCAGCTACTAGGGAGGCTGAGGCATAAGAATCACTTGAACCTGGGAAGTAGAGGTTGCAGTGAACGGACATCGTACTACTGTGCTCCACACTTCCAGCCTGGGTGACAGACCAAGATTCTAGTAAAAAAATAAAAGGTCAAGATGAAAACTGATTGCCAAGGTCCATGTTCCATATACTTCAAACATAAAGTTCATTAGCTGGTACTTGATCAAGTTGTTGATTTCTTCATTACAATCTTGTATATCCTTCTAACACGGCTCAAAATGTTTACATTTGAGCACACCTCGAGTATAACAAAAAATAAAGTGCCTATATTTCATAAATGAGCAAGTTCCAGTAAGACTGCATCCTGCTCTAGTTAATCCTTTGACAACATAAAACTGAGACTTCCTGACACAGCACTGACACATGGTACAAGAATAACGACCTCCAATTAAATCGCTAGATTTACAGAACACAGAAATATAGTTTATCACTAATTCACCAGCGATTAGCAAGATTTTAAAGGAAGAAAAAGTATCGGGACTGTAACTAGGAATAAAGGCAAAAATAAATATGAGAAATTAGTCACGTTTAAATCAATACCCTTTCTGTGGGGCCGTAATAAAGTATACACAACAGGTGTGTAAGCTGTCATGCTAAGCTGTCACCAAGCTCTCTATGAAGGTGGTAAGAGCGTCCCAAGTCACAGATCCTCATATTCCTATTTAAACGCTACACAGCCAACACCACACTCGGCACGCAGTGAGAACTCCGAAAGCTCAGAGGAACGCATGATGGGATGAAGGGCCCCAGTCCTGCCATCACCCTGCTGCTTATTAAAAATATAAAACAAAGCCCTGCCTTCAAGGTGCTCAGATCCAGCTAGTACAAAGTTTACTTTTGACGAGTTAACTACGAATGATGAAGACTCTCAACAGCTGTGCGAAATGTAAGGCAACCTAGTAAGAGGAACTTGGCTGAGACCAAACCCAGAGATGGTTTTTTAACCACAGAAGAGGAAAGAACTGAAGAACCTTACAGAAAGTTGACAGCATTTTCTATTTCTCTATGGTAGAACCTGGAATTTACCTTTGAGACAGACTATCCTTCTGTTCTGAAAATTCAGGTTATTCTTACAATCCTCCATCAGGAGTGAAATTCCCAAAGGCATGGAAAACCAAGTACTAATTTTAACCCCCCCCCCCCCCAAAAAACTACCTACGATCTTAGATGTGAGATTTAGTATTCTCAAATTTCAAATTTGGAAATATTTTGCACAAAGTCCTTATTTTCCCTGTTTACTTGAAAGCTCTCTATTCTTTTGTCCTAAACATCTTCTTTCTCATCCTTCCAAACAGTATCTGAAGATGAACTTACATATCATTTTCAATGTTAACAAAGAAGATACTACATTTGTCATGAACTGTTTATATTCACAACTCTAGGAGGGATTTTGCTACATCGTGAGGAATAACACGAGGCAGTAAATACGCCACGAGTAAAGAACAGTAGAAAGTGGACACATTTCCTGATGAGTGCCGATTTCTCATTGAGCTGCTGACAAAGTTATAATACAGAAAGCTAGACAGCTGCTCTGTTAGTTCTACCTCACTTAAGTGACCGAGTCATTGTTGTTTCGGTTCCCTTTCTCGTCTTGGGATGAGACACACCTCACAGAGCTGTTTATGATTTCAGGAACACACACATCAATGAAGTGACTATTCCTAAATCGTTGCAAAGGATATAGCAACCTGCCAAATTTCAACTAGGTTGCAACAAACAACTGTTTTCATCCTACACTCTCCGGTGCCAGCGAGATGGTGTGTTCTTGGATCCCTGCGGGAGCCCTATTCCTGGTGCCATAGAGCACACACACATTTACATCCACATAGTGTACGTATATGGTACACTGTAACACGTGTACCTGCATAGAGCGTACACACATCCGAATACGTGGAGTGTACATAAGTGCACTACCTGCGTAGAGTGCACACACATCCAGATCCATGTGGTATCCATCCATAGAGTGTACACACATCCAAATATAGTGTACAAACAAGTTCACTACGTGTGTAAAAGCATAGAGCATACACACATCCATATAGCAAATGTACATAGGCATGCTAACACGTATGCGCATGCATAGCACGTACACCCATCTGTATGCATACAGCGTACACAGGTATACTATAACCTGTATGTACATGCATATGGCATACACATGCACATCCGTATGTACATAGGTATGCTATTTGCTATATGTATACACGTGCGTATAGCATACACTTTTTTTTTTTTTTTTTTTTTTTTTGAGACGGAGTCTCGCTCTGTCACCCAGGCTGGAGTGCGGTGGCCGGATCTCAGCTCACTGCAAGCTCCGCCTCCCGGGTTCACGCCATTCTCCTGCCTCAGCCTCCCGAGTAGCTGGGACTACAGGCGCCCGCCACCTCGCCCGGCTAGTTTTTTGTATTTTTTTTAGTAGAGACGGGGTTTCACGGTGTTAGCCAGGATGGTCTCGATCTCCTGACCTCGTGATCCGCCCGTCTCGGCCTCCCAAAGTGCTGGGATTACAGGCGTGAGCCACCGCGCCTGTCCAATAGTATACACTCTTATCCAATGTACGTAGGTGCACTACAGCATGCATACACATGCGCAGTGTACACATATGCACATGTATACAACGTACATCAGTACACTAACGTATAAAGCGTATACACATATGCAACAGTGTACATACATATGCAGCATGTATATGTATTAGTGTGTACATATCCAGAAGTTTATTCAGTGTGCATAGTGTACATGCATGCTTGTGTGCACATATGTATATATATATCTGCAGAAATAATGTGCACATACCCACATGGTGTACGTACACAGCCATGTATATGGCATTAAATACATGCATGTATGTACACATGCAGAACAGATAGGTGTCCAAGTAGTGTGCATATAACCAAAGTGACCATAGATACACACATATACACATGTACATGCATGCCTACAGCATGCACGTGTGTAGGACACAAAGGTAGTGTACATACCTATACATTGTAAATACATGCACAGTGGAAATACACGTAGTATGCGTACACCACATACACACATGTACATTTATAGAGTACACATATACCGAGACCCAGAACGGGTCATGAGTATTAATACTGCGGAAACGCTTCCAGTTCTACCTAAGTGAATTTTTTTCAAACTATAATAGAACTCATATAAAAAGGGTTTTAAGGAAATCAATACAGCTAGTGACAAAAACAGTGGGAAGGGCACAACCACTTTCCCTCAGAGTTCTGGGCCTGACCGTGGAAGTTCAGAGGTTTCCTAATGCAGTACACGTCAGAACTGACTCATGCTAAAGCGATCCTTAAAAATTAAAAATGTGTCCTCATGTTTTGGCCTTTGAGACAAACCCTCTTAGTTAATCGAGTTCTGACTGAATTTGACTCACAGTACCCTGGCAGATTCTTCATTTACTGGTGAGACAGACGAATGTCCCAGGGTGAGGGCACTGCTAGCCCTTTCAGGGTCAGCTTTTCGAGGAGCGATGTCTGGCAGAACACAATCCAACACCATAGTAGGATCCCCCACCCAGCCACTTAGACGCTTTCGGGGACTTACTCTGTCTCCTTGTTTCCCTTTCTTGAATTCAGCTGGGGGGGGGAACCCAAAAAAATCAAAACCAAAAACAAACAGCCCATGTGTTAGTGTGTCTGAAAAGTTAATACATCCACATCCAACTTTCTAAATGAGACACGGCAGGTATGATGGTCACTGAACAGTGGCCACTGTTGACAAAATACAAAGTCTTCTGCAAACATGAACGAGTTTCTAGGAGTACAAAAGTCAAGGGAATTTACTTCACATATTAAAGGTGTCAAGGGTGCTCATCAAAAATGTACTTAGAGGTTTTCCTTTAAAGATATTTTTGAAGATTTTTAAGTTGCAATACTTAAAGGCCTCTGGGAAAAGAAAGGATACAGCTATCTGGAAGATTTATACTAAATGATTTTCATGTCTTTTTGATAAAGTTAAATAAGGTCAGCCCTGAAATAATGGGTTCCACTACTCTGAAGCTGTGGATGGAATCCACAACACCAATTGAATGAACAGCAAGGCTGCACACACAGGACACAGGCAGTGAGCCAGCCTGACTAGTTGTCAGCTTCTGGGTCAGTTCTACCCAGTTCTGCCCAGGCCCCACTGGAGATAAAAATCTGCCCTTTAGAAGCCTTCAAACCCCACCTTTCAAAATCTAATCCTCTTCAACTGAGGCCCAAGTCCAAAAATCTACTGACATCTTAGCACCTGTTAGGCCAGCTGTCACCTAGCCTTTTTGGCACCAGGGATGGGTTTCATGGAAGACAATTTTTCTGGGGGGTGGTTTTGGATTGCAACTGTTCCACCTCAGGTCAGGCAGCGGATCCTCATAAGGAGCACCTCCGAGATCCCTCACATGCAGTTTACGATAGGGTCCCAGCGCCTAGGAGAACACACAGCTTATGATAGGGTCCCAGTGCCTAGGAGAACATGCGGCTTACAAGAGGGTCCCAGCGCCTAGGAGAACACGCGGCTTATGATAGGGCCCCAGAACCTAGGAGAACATGCGGCTTATAATTCAGCCACCGAGGTATCCTATAGCTACTTATTCAGCCATGAGATACACCACAAAAGATATAGGCGAACAGGACACAGTTCTTCCCTGAAAGAAGGCTGCACCCTCAACAGAAGGGAGGCACATACTCCGAATGGAATCGGCATAGGAAACAGATGCTGCTGCAGGTTGAACTGGCTGCACAGAGCACCCACTCAGGTGTCTGAGAAACAAGGAGCCGCTGGTGCCATCACCTTCCATACCTGAGCTGGGACAGTGGGGAGCCTCTCATCACCAGGGACAAAGAGCCCCAGAACCACACAACGAGCTTACAAACTCACCAAGGCGATGACTGAGCAATGTGTGTGGAGTGATGCGAACACGCAGATGTCAGGGCCACGCGCGGCATTGGTTTTGTGCATCAACCTGAGCATGCCCGGGGTGCCCAGATGGCTGGTTCTGCATTATTTCTGTGTGAGATGCATGTTTGTCTCTGGACTGAGTGGAGACCCATCCTCGCCGGTGTGGGGGGCACCACCCTATCCCCCCAGGGCCCGAGTAAAACAGCAAGGCGGGGAAAACTGGGTTCACTCCACCTCTCTGGCTGATGGGCCAGTGACATCTGTCTTCTGCAGCCCGTGCTCCTGGGTCTCAGCTCCTCAGACCCTGGTCGGATCTGCAACCTCCGCTTCTCAAGTCTTCAAGCCACACCCTCTCAGGACTATAGCTTGCAGGCTGTGGGTCCTGGGGCTTCTTGGACTCTGTAGCCCCTGCAGCAGGCCTCGCCCTGGAGACACACGCACACCTGGCTGGCTGTCTCTCTGGAAGCCCTGACTAAAAGTCGCCCCTAAAAGTGGTCTTCAGGGTTTCTTTCTAGCCCTAAGATCCCAGCGCCCCTCCTACAATTCTAGGCGGAAAGGTGAACGGAGACCAATGGACAGAGGTGTGTGCGAGGACACGCCAGGCAGCAGCACTGGGCAGGAGGGCACTAACGCTCACTAAGCAAAGAATCAAGGCTGCTTGCCACAAAAATGAGAGCAGTAGAGATTTCTTCAAACAGAAATGAGTTTGTTTCATGATTTGCTCTTAATACATAAGAAAGCATAAAAGTAGGCCTATTAACAATTACGTAAGTCTTTACAGGCCCTTGAACTACTTCTGTCCCTTTGTGTTTTTATAGAAAATAAGCCTGAGGTTAAAGAGAATAACGTCACTGGCCACAGCTGGGGCCACGCGAGGACACAGCTTATACCCCTGAGGTCCCTGGGTGCCCCCATATCCTTCCCTTGCTATTTATGGAAATATGGGAGAAACCAGGAGGTCTGAGCGTGGACATGGCCGTGCTCCCAGGGGCCGAGGAAAGCACCCATCTGTCCAGTCTTCCCTCCACCCCGCGGTTTCCTCTTACTCAGACTCTTGGGCTGACGTGGCTCATGCACTCAGCAGCGCCATCATTAAACGTTTAGCTTTGCATCACGAGGGCCTCCTCTGGCCTCCTCTGACCACTCCTCAACCTGCAGTCAGCACTAGTCTGCAGGACACGCGTGGACAAAGTTGATGGATCACGGCCCCCAACGAGGAAGGTGCCAGGCAAGGAGTCGGAGAGCCGGGGATGGAGCAGCCCTCACCCAGGGAGGCGAAGGCCAACAGCGGCCACCACCGAGGGCCTCCCTTCCCACCCTGAGGGCAGCTCACCCAGGGAAGCGAAGGCCGACACCGGCCACCACTGATGGCCTCGAGGGCTCTCCCCACCCAGAAGGCAGCTGCGATCACATTTCCCATAGCACCAAGAGACCCCTGTATTGAGCACAAACCTTTCCAACCTTCGAATCAATAAGGAATCACAACACAGACATTCCCTCAATCCAAATGGCCAGCCCACAAAACAGACACGCAATTATACACATTTCTTGTGGGAAAATCAGTCAGTCCCTGGGGCCTCGCGCCAGGGGTGGGGGAGCATCATGGGGAGACGCCCCAGCCCCAGCCTGGTTCCTCCCTCTACAGCTCCTTTTCCCTCCTCTTCCCCCCACCCCTTCCCACCCCCTCCTAGCCTCAGAGGCTCCTTCCTCAAATTCTTTCCCCTTGATGAAGTCATTCATGCCCAAAATACAAGGCAAAGTCATGGGGGCTCAAGAGAAAATCCATACCGTGGCTCGCGTTTTAGATTCTCTTAAGTTTGAGAATAACCAAGCAAGAATCTTTGGCATGTGAATGTGGTCTGAAGGCATCTGAGCACAATGCCCGGCACTGGCCCGGAGTGGATCATGGGTGTCTCGGACATCTTCGCAACTCTACACCAATTATTTTGAAACACACCAGCAGAATAGAACCATGTGAATAGCTGCTTCTTAGTTAAAAGTAGGAAGAGACTCCAAAAGCTGCCCTCAAGGAACATCCTTCCCACCAGGAGTTTTCTGCATCGGGCCCTTCAGGCACAGGCAAGGCCCCCGGGCCCAACTCCCTCATCCCTGCGTCACAAAGCAGCAAAGACGGTGGGGAATAAAGCAAATGAAGGAGTCAGTCCCGCCCAAAACGGGCTCCAGAAGCCACAGCCACTCTCCCAGTGTGGGAGCCAAGTTCAGAGACCTGGAAACACCAGCGTTCCCAGGGAGGAGGGCAGAACAATGCCATTTCCCTCTAGTTTAGGGAGACACCACCCCACGTCCTCTAGCCTTGATAGAAGAGAGACTTCACATAAATGATTTCAATGACTCCACCACACACAGAAAGTGGGCTAGGGGCTAACACACCCATATAAATGCCTGGCAAAAACACATTAAATGAACACACAGATAAGCAAGGTTCTCCTGTTATCCACCAAATATTCAGAAACAAATCCAGTAAGCAATCTCTTTGCAATCAAAAGACCAATTCAGAGGTGCAGATTAAAAATAAACATACAACTGAACCCTTAATACACCAAGAACCAATTTCCACGGAAGTGTTATCACATCACCACCTCCCAGCTGAAGGAAGCAGCACTGGCCACTGACCAGCTGTCCACTCATGGGTCAGTGAACGAAAGACAGTGCTGTCCAGGACAACGATGAGATGTTAACCTGAAAAGGGCAAAATTGCAGAGGCTGGAGGGACCTCCCAGGTAACCTGGCCCCCTCAGTGGACAGAGGACCCCCGTGGGGCCACAGAGCCCAGAGCTCCAGTGTGTTCGGGGAAAGCACTCAACTGCAAACCTGATGACGTCCGAATGCCTTCTGCCCTTCTGCGTCTCTGCCCCACTAACAGGGAATCCGTGAATGCTAAGGAAATGTAACTCATTTTACAATATATGTAGATTTTTAGCAAATTAAAGATAAACAGTGACAAACTTTGAGAATTAACCAAAATATAGTTCAGTGAATGCCCAAACTCATAGCTAGTCTCCAAGAGGTGATAAGCTGTGTGTGGTGGTTAACGCCTGTAAATCCCAGCAGTTGGGGAGGCTGAGGCAGGAGAATCACTTGAGCCTAGAAGGTTGGGGTTGCAGAGAGCTGTCATTGTACTACTGCACCCAGCCTGAGAAACCGAGTGAGACTGTCAAAAACAAACAAACAAAAACAAATTAAAGGAGTTCAAATGAACTCGCCCATACCCTTTAAATTTTCATTTGGGTACATGGGATGATCTAGTTCCTTTTTCCCTTGCAATACATGAATAATCTAATAATTAAATATAATCTAACAATTATATGGGAAAATTTAATTATTTTCCCATTTCATTATTCCCTATCTCAGGGAAAAAGTTAAAAGTATTCCCTATTTCAGGGAAAAAGCTAAAAATCATTTTAAACCTTCCTTCCACAAAACAGTATACTCAGTCATCTCTATCTGCTTTATCATGTGGAATTCAGCTTCACATGCTTACAATGCAGTTTTTGTTAAACAGCGTTTCTGTAGACAGGCAAGAGAAAGAAACACTTGGTCTATGTAGAAGCAGCAGAAGACACGTTTTAACAGAAAAGGGAGAAGATACCACCGTGTGAATCTGGAAATTCTGTCCTCATCTTGTCCACACACACAGAAAACACCCAAGCACGTGCCTAGTGTCCAACAAGAGCACAGAAAGGATAGGGATCCCTCCAGTTGTTTAATGACCAGCCCCACTTGTCACCGCCACATAACAAAATCCGCACGGCAACTTCAGCACGTTTCTTTCACGATTCCACGGAAATCAGGCTGAAGAACATACAGATGTTTTGCCCACATTTAAAAATCCAAGTGTGGGACTCAGAAATAAAACAAATTATGGGTTCACTTCACTTTTCCAAATTTTTACTTGGAGAAATCTATAAAGATCTTGTCAGTTACATCCTTAAGGTTTTCAATAATTTTTCAATGCAAAGATCGGGCAAGACTTGTAAAGAGGTACACACATACGGCCCAGCGCGGTGGCTCACACCTATGATCCCAGCACTTTGGGAGGCCGAAGTGGACAGATCAAGAGATCAGGAAACCGAGACCATCCTGGCTAACACGGTGAAACCCCGTCTCTACTAAAAATACAAACAATTAGCCAGGCGTGGTGGCGGGTGCCTGTAGTCCCAGCTACTTGGGAGGCTGAGGCTGGAGAATTGCATGAACCCGGGAGGCAGAGCTTGCAGTGAGCTGAGATTGCACCACCGCACTCCAGCCTGGGTGACAGAGGGAAACTGTCTCAAAAAAAACAAAGGAGGTACACACATTCATGCCACATTCTTCTCTCAAAGAGACAGGCCCTTTCTTAAGATTCCAGAAGTAAATGTGGTTGTCACCCTGCTTTTGAGAGGATGGGCTGTGTTTTTTTTTTCTTTTTTTTTCTTGAGACAGAGTCTCACTCTGTCGCCCAGGCTGGAGTGCAGTGGCCGGATCTCAGCTCACTGCAAGCTCCGCCTCCCGGGCTTACGCCATTCTCCTGCCTCAGCCTCCCGAGTAGCTGGGACTACAGGCGCCCGCCACCTCGCCCGGCTAAACAGACTTTCCTCCATGCACCAAGGATGCACCATGGGGGCAGTGCTGCCCCCGCCTCCCCAGTCTCTGCTCAGGGTGGGGCAAGGGGAGCTCCGTTGTCTCCCGTATACACCGTCAACAGGCCAGGTGCTCAGAAGGAGGCTTCCAGGACTCGCTGTAGGCATTCGTCAGCAGGGCAGGCAGTGCCTCGTGCTGGTGGGCATCCAGCAGTAAGGGAGTCTTGCACTTCACTCCCTGGGCCCAGCCCCTGAAAGAGGGGAAAGAGACACCTGTATCGTAACTCATGTGTATTTATAGACACACAGAGACTCTGCAGTGCAAGGTGCAGAACTAGAAGGAATCATGGAAATAAGAGGGAAGACATTTGGTGACGACTGGCAGAGCCACCTCAAGCCTCAGCACTTCCTGCCGGAGCCCTCACTGACCAGACTCCTCCAGGGTCACTGCCACTGCCTTGCCCAGCTCATGACAGGGCAGACAGTGACAGAGCCTCAGAACAACCTCCCACTCTTTCCTCACCAGCCCAGGGTACGAGCTGTTCATGAGTGTCCCAAAGCCTGAATGCGGGGACACAGAGGTGACTGAGCAGAAAGGGGGACAGCCACAATGGCCGCGGGTGTGCAGACATTGCGGGGCACCCCAGCAGCCCTTTCCGTCTTAAAGAGGACGGCCACGGGTGTGCGGATGCTCCCGCGTGACCCAGCCGTCCTTTCCATCTTATAGGGGAATGGCCACGGGTGTGCAGATATTCCCAGGTGCTCCAGAGACCTTTTCACCTTAAGGAGATTTTCACAGTCTCATATCAGTCTCCAAACTATTCAGTGAGGTTGGAGGAGTATCACTGTGGACCAACACTGATTGGCACCAAGTAAGGGCAATTTTATAACCATGTCTCAACCATGAAACAATCAGGTCTTTGGCCATCTGGTCTAAGCTTTTTCTGTAACAAAGTTGGATAATTAAGTTGAACTTTGGTTTTCCAAAGCTTGTTACAGAAACCACATCTTCCTAGGTGTGGCTCTGTGGTGTCACGAGGGCTCTGGCGTGCTCTGAAATGAATTTGCCACTTCAGCCTACACTCTACTCCCTTGTTTGGTTAAAGAAACCCAAAAAGCAGAATTTGTTTTGGCCAATCGCGTGCTGACCCAACTGCAGAGGTTTTAATTAGAGTACTTTCATTGCATCATAGAAAGCAAAGTCATATAGATCAACTCATTATTACCACTCCAAAGGTTTAGTAAATCTCCAGATAATCAGGCAAACATTTTAAGAAGCTACATTAAGGTTTACAATACTCAAAATTTAAAACTACATCCATGCTTCAAAAAACCACCATTCCCATTTTAGATGGCCAAATGCATATGAGAAAGAAAGAAACGTGCTGAGCGCATTTTTTGGGTAATCTTATGGAGAAACTGCCACTTTAAAAATGGCTCTAGTCCCTGGCTCCAGATGGGTGTGGTGGGTTGCCTCACTCAATTTCAACTCCACCTGAAGCTGGGACACTAGAAATCCATTCCCACACTCCAGGGCACCAGAATTCCCACTTCTGGAAACAGCCAGGAATGCAGACCTGTAGCAGAGAATTCTTTCCTGCCCACCCTAACTGTCCTCTGTGGAAGGCGACAGTCAAAGACAAGTCCATCCCCCTAGGCGCAAATGCACCACGAAGAACCATTTCAAGGTGGGAAGTGATTGATCAGTGGGAACAGGCAGTTTAGCTAATCACTTATAAGGCAGAGAAGGGGGGTTTGAAGGCCTGTACCTGGTCTTGTCCTCGGTAAATGGTCATCCCACCAGTCAGCCTAAGCCACATGGGAACGGGCTTCTTGAAGTAAAAGTGGGGGCGCAGTTGTGGGGAAGGGGAATGTCTTAACCATCACTGTTTTGAAGGATCACAGGGCTCAGGCAATGTTCAGTATTATCACACACCAAGGTTTTTACAGTCTGAAGAAAACTACAGTCCTAAGGTGTCAGTTCTCAAAGTCCTTAAGTTCCTCCTGCTAAGATTCCCAGAGGGTCTCCACTTCTTGCACCGAACCCCAACTTGCACAGGCACCTGCGTCCTTCTCCTGCAGCAAATGCAGATAAGAAGCTGTGGCTCTGCTGCAGTAATGATGCCATGCAGCCCTAACACCCCAGCAGAGCAATGGCTCTGGCCTGAATGTCCCCAAAACCTCATGCTGAAACCATCTCCGAAGGGATACATTAAGAGGTGTGGCCTTTGGGAGGTCCTGCTCTCAGGACCAGGGTTGGTGTCCTTCTTGGGAGGCCTGGAGGAGCCCTCCTGCTCCTCCACCACGTGAGTTCTGACGAGATGACCGCTGCCACGCAAGACCCGGCGAGATGCTGCCGTCTGTGAGCCACAGGCCCTGGGGCACCAGATGTGCAGGTGCCTTGACCTTGGACTGCCTTGACCTTGGACTTTCCAGCTTCCAGAGCTGTGAGCAATAAATGTCTCTTTACAAATCACCCAATCGACAGCAGCCGGACAGAGACAGTAATGTCACAACATGAGTCACTTTCTCAGTGGGCCAGAGGACTCCCCATGAGCCACCACTGTAAAGCAAGAACTCCCTGGAGGATGGAAAGGGGTTCACAAGGAATTCTACCCAGCACCAGGCTGTCTGTCCTTTCTTGCAGGAAGACAGCTGAGCCATGGCAGGAAACTACAGGGTGGGTGGGGCTGGACAGTAATGTGTCACCTGCTCATCTAAGCCTCAGTCTCCTGCCTCTCATCACGACAGTGGGGGTAACACCCCCCTCACCTGAGCTGTTGGGGGAGGTAAGAGTGCTGGGTGATTAACAATTGTTAGTTCCACGGAAATAAGGCAAAGAATCTGCCCCATGTCTTATAAAACCAAATCAGCCCAGGAATTCCACATCACTACTAATTTGCATGGGAAAATACCAGATTCTCCTAAGTTCTGGCATGTCATTTGTATTAATAAAGTTTGCAGAGTTTTCACATACTAAGTATATAAAACAGGAAAATAAATCATGCAATTTGGAGGCTGAAGCAGGAGACTCACTTGAGCACAGGCGGCGGAGTTTGCAGTGAGCCGAGGCCTCGCCACTGTACTCCAGTCTGGGTGATAGAACGAGACTCCATCTCAAAAAATAAAAAAAAAAAAAAGATTTTGCTTCTTCATACTAGTAAAGTGGGCAGACTCTACATGCCAACTCTTATTCAAAGGTCGCCTAACACTGACTCAGGAACTCTGGCCCTGATGTGCTTGGAGTTTTAATCCTAACAGTGTTAAAGACCACTCCCCCAGGAGCTCTGAACAAGTACTCCAGGTATACGCTGAACAAGACCACACACTCTGACCGAAATCTAACTTCCCAGACCCAAACTACAGAACCACAGAAGACACTGCTTCTGTCCAACTTTTTGTTCTGCCATCGTTTGTGTCCATTATTTCCTACAAACCATCTCATTAGAATTTAGGGCACACAAAAGGCCAATACAACAGGGTTACTTTTCAAAGGTTTGGAGGTGAAGAACAGATACAATGCAGTAGCTTCCTATTGCTGCTGCAACAAATTACCACAAATGCAAACCTCCTCTCAGCCCTGGGAGTCAGGAGTCCCAGGGCTGAAGTCAAGGGCTCAGTAGCTTGTATTCCTGCCTGGAGTCTCCCAATTCATAGAAGCCACCATGCAGCTTGGCTCACAGCCCCACACCCCTCCTACCACTGCCCCGGCCTCAGTCCTGCACCTCTCCGGACCCTGCCCCTGCCCCACACTTGCCCTCACCCCCACAGCCCTCTGGCCTCTATCTCGTCCTCAGGTCTCCTCCTCTGAGGCAGACCCTCGTACTGCCTTCTCAAAAGGCACATGTGAAGACACTGGACCCGCCTGGACAACCCAGGGTCCTCCGCCATCTCACTGTCCGTTACACTCACATCTGCAAAGCCTCTTTTGCCATGGAAACTTCATTATACTAACAATCATTTAACAAGTCCATTATAATGATGTGAAAATTGGCATTGTTTTCCTCCTAATGAACAGATCAGTCACCCATGTAACCTATAAATATTTGACTATTAAATATACAATACTGTAGGAGACAGAGATGAGGAAGACGGTTCCTCCCTGAAAGACGACTGGACCCTAGACGGAGGGATAAACATTCTGAACAGAATCAACATAACTCAACATTTGAGTCGGAGAGGTCAAGCAATAAGACGTTCAAAAAAGCAACCAGAAAGTATGTACTGTGCCTGTAGTTCACATCTGCGCCTGGCGTCATGAGCACGAGCATGCGGACACGCACACAGGGCCCAAGTGTAAGACCAAATATAAGGAGCTTTCCACTGTAGTATTTAACTAGATCTTATTACAAAATAGCCTCCTGATTTTTATCCAAAAAGTTCTCTGTAATTAAGGAAATTAATTTTCCCCTAAAAGGCATTTCTCTAGCTATCATTCCATATAAACTAAATGGGCATATTAAAGAAAAAAGACAAATGTTTGACTTCGGGGGTTTGCCTACGACTTGAATAAGCATGATTTTCTTCTGGCCAAGCAGGGAGCAGCTGGACCAGACTGGAGGGAAGGAAGAACAAATTTCCACTCTGACCTCAGTTGGGCACCAGAGTCTTCCCTGTCAGAATGTGGGTGTGGTGCTTCCCACACACCAGCCTCTGACGAAACTCAGCCCAAGGGTGTGGGAAAAGGCTGTCTACTTCTGAAAAATCTACAAAGTGCAGACACATCAAAAGCTTCAGAAGACTGTAAAGGGCCAAGGAGACCACTGCACCCTTGGAGTTTACAGAAAATGGTCAGCCTCACACGTGCCTGAGGTCCAGGGTCAGCTCCCGGCTGCCGCGACGCCGTGAACGCAGCCCTGGCTTCCCCTCTGATGCAGAGAGCTGGTCACTCTGCCGGCAGCACTCAGAGCTCAGAACATTCTAGAGGAAAGCAACGTGTCCCTTTTAAAATGGGGAACCGGGGCAGCACAACTGAAGCTCTACGACTGTCTCAACTACTGGGTTTCGGGGTAGCATTAGGAAATCGTGAGAATCCAAATCTCAATTTCATACAGATTCCAGATTCACTGCAGGTTCCAGAATTTCCTGAGACATTCTTCCAATTTATCACTCAGGATTCCCTTGCCAAAGCTAATAAAGTCTACATTCCTTACGGAAAACCCACCATAAGCACCACCACAAATAAGATCAACTGACTGACGCCCGCCCTTCGCACCAAACATAGAAACTGTTACTCACACAAGACTGTGCTGGAGGCAGCTCTCAGCTGAAGCCGAATCCGTGAGACTTCATTATCCCCCATTTTGGATCGAGTGTGAAGACTGTCAGCAAACCAGGGCCCCAGTGTAAAGCAGAGAACAGATCCTCTGATGCCTGCCTGAACATTTCCTTCCCACCTCTGTCTTGGATATTGAACACCCTCAGAGCTCCTGAGTCACCCACATTTGCAGGTCATTTATCCAGCCACCAGGATAACACAATTATGCGATAAAAATGCCTTCTCAGGGCTTTGTCGTACTCAACAAAGAAGCTCAGAAGGCTAGGTAAGCGCAAGAAAGGGGGAAGCGTCCTCCAAACAGACAAAAACCAAGGAAAACCGTGCAGAGACTCGAGAGAGAGAGAGCAGAAACACAGCCCGCTGTAGCCTTTCAGGTCCTGCTGGCCGCAGCCCTGCGTTAGGTGGCACCATTTCCACAGATGCATCCTGCTGGGCCCACTTGAAAGGTCCCGCTTGCGAGACACTCACCCCCACTTCCAGCTCCTGCAAGACCCGCTGCAGCCCCACTCCATCCCGGGGGCCGACTGTGCAAGTCTTCCCGGCGAGACCCCTCAGAGCCTACTCAGTGTCTGAGACTGGGAAGCACCAAGGATCCAGAAAGGCACAATCCCGTTCTCCTCGTGCTGCTTTCTGGGTTCCAAGTTGTCTAACGAGTCCTGCATAAACCCCGGGCTGGGGAGCCAGCCAGGGCCCAGCAGCACCCAGCTCATGCGCTCCACTCACCCCACAGAGGACCACGGAGGCCCCAGCACGCTCTGTCCGCGGGGCAAGACACCAGAAACAGCCACAGTTCAGGGTTCTGACACCCGCCCCGCTGCCGTCATTACCTCCTGGGATCTGAATTCTCATTGGTTGCAAAGGTGATCCCACAGCTCCGCTGCCTTAATTACCTGCTGGGATCTGAAATTGTATTGGTTGGAAAGGGGATCTCATTGCTCAAGCACTCCCTGCTGCCTCCTTGCAAACAACATAAAAAATCCAAAACCCCTCGTAAAGAACGTTTACTATAACCTCAAAACAAGACACATCCCGAGACCAAGGAAGATACACACGCACATCTGACACCCGGTGGACGTCAGTGACCGACGCCACGGCTTCCGTGTGGCGTGTGAAGCAGGAGGCCTGTCACGGTGACTCAGGCTGGGGTCTGAATGGGGGTCTTCCAAGCAACTAGGCAACCAGGACGCACACCCCAAAACCCAAGTCCCCGCACTCATGTACCTGGCAGAAATGCTGCGTGGCCATCGACACCAGTTGTGAACCAAGACCGATCTGTGTCCTGTGGCCCTCACAACGTCCGTACATGCCTGGGCCCAGCAGAGGCCCGCACGGCACCCTGCTCGCCTCCAGTGGGGCTCTCTCCTGCCAAAGGGGATGGCCCTGAAGTCCGTTGAGATTTCCAAAGCTCTACAAAGTCGTGCTTCCTCCTGCTTGTTCAGAAGGCCTAAAGCCCTGAAGACACCAGTGAGAATTGACCTAGCCTCTTAAGGCAGCTCAAATACCTAAACACAGGAACGCTGGACCTCTCTGCCCTCGAGAGCAGCCGATAACACACTGGGCTAAGCAGAAGGTACAGATGTCACATTCAGAAGCCAGTGGCGCTCAAGATTGCATTCCAGGAGCCGCCCATGTGAGTCCCTCCAAGGCTTCCAAGTCCCACTTGATTGTTTTCATCGTATCTCTATAACATCAGAGACACTATATCTCACGGTATCTATGAGATCGTCTCCACTTTTATGAGCACATATGCTCCCTGACTTACCATGGGATGAAACTGTTCCAATAAACCCAGCGTAAGCTGAAAATATCCTAAATAGAAAGTGCATTTGACATCATAGTTTCAACTTACAACGGGTTCATCCAGAGGCAGCCCATCTTGGGCCAAACAATGCACTGAGTGTGACTAGTTCACACCATCACAAGGTTGAAAAAAAAAATCAGATATGTAACAATTGGGAGCCAGGGACCCTCTGTATTGGGGCTCCTGTCTTCAGAGACAACAGAAACCTCTTCTTAGACAAGAATCACAATTTATAATCCTCAAAATGTTAAACTTAGTTTAACAATCTAGACGTTCAAACAAAGCCAAAGTAGGCCCACAAGGCCGTTTGTGCCCTTCACTAAGACGCACGACTCTGTAATAACCCTCACCACAGCCCCTCAGGGTGGGTCCCAGAGGCAGTTGAGGCTTGTGGCTACGGACACTAACGAAACCAAAATCAGAGTACGCAGGTGCAGTCAAGTCATATGACTTCTCCACTAGCATATGCACAAATGTTCATCAGCAAATCTCATCTTCGCTTTACCTCCCTCCCATGACCTAAAAAGGAGTTCACCACACACAACCATACACACACACACCACTTCAAAAACAAAATTAGTACTTGCATTCAATTCTGGGCATTCGGAATAGACCTAATGGGTGATTAAATCTCTCCTCCAACCCATTGCTTAGTCTTCTTAGAGGATGAAGGATTTTGCATAACACAAGTCAACATATAAAACATCTGCCATAGAAACAGACTTTCAAGTGGTCCTCATTAGAGTGATTCAACTAATATACAAAGGACCCAACACACAGCACAGTGTATATTAGAAGAATGATTAATTTGTTCCCCTAAAAATCCTAATATCTACACAGAAAAAATACCCAATACACATTTTATCATTCTTTACCAGTATAGTCATACAAAGGAGTATCGCAAAAGCAAAAGAACAGATTTGGTTTGACTCACAGTTCTAAGTTTAATATAAAATTGCTAAAACCACCAAGACAAACATGACTATGAAATATTTAACGATCTTCACCTAAATTCAAGTCACCATTCAACCACCAATACCTCTGCTCTCCTTACGGGAACTTTCCAATAGTAAATTCTGGAATTAACAGGACAAAATTTTCTGGTGATAGAAATTAGGAAGAAATTGGTTGAAGGCCGTTCCTTGGCTGTCAAACTTTTTCTCAATAATATTTTGTAAAATAAAAGCGTCAAACAGATCTTTACATTAACTTACAATCTATCAAGCAATACTGGAGCAAGCTTTAAATATTAGCCACATTCTGTCAGGGCTGACTAACATTAAATCAGTATCAGTCTCATGTCTTGTAGGATCCACAGCTCATCTTCTTAAAACCACTTAAGATTTCATAATTAACTCAATTAAACAATGTAAGTCATCTCCTTGATCTTTGACATGAAGGGGTAATTTTCCCCCAAAATAGTACCTCTTTCCTTGACATGATTTAATCTGTGGTTAGAGTATTTAACAGGATTTCTTTCCTTCTTAGAAAATAAAATATACACCTTTCCAATATGAAAAACTCTAACTGATGATGCCATAGCTTACCCAGGTCAAAAGCATTTTTTTTTTAAGTTAAAAAAAGAACCTAACTGCATCTTTGGACCTTATGTGAGGTAGTGTCCAGGGTCACTGGGACCTCTACTTGGCCAGTGTAGCTGGGTACCAATTAAAGACAGAAACCCAAGCATTCACTCAAAGCCCCTTCCCAGCTGTTCATCCTAGTGGAAGAAGCCATGAGTACAAACGAATGCGGCATTCTACGGAGGGCTTTGGGGATAGGCTGCTTGAGAACATCAAAGTGGCTCACGTCCCCCGAGTATAAAGCCAGTGACTGCTCTCAGCTTCCATCCACAGTAGCCAAGGTCTAGAATCACCTGAGTGCCCGTCAACAGGGGATGAAGGGAACGTGGCCCGAACACACACAGGAGCAATACTCCACCACACAGCGGAGAGCCCTGTCATCCGCGGCAGCATGGATGGAGTTGGAGGACATTACGTTAAGCAAACGAGTCAAGCAAGGAAACGGCGCATGTTCTCACTCATAAGCAGGAGCTGAGAGCAGATCTCATGGAGGCCAAAAGTAGGTGGTCAACAGGGCCCAGCAGAGCCCACTCATAAGTAGGATGGGCAGAGGCTGGTAATGTGCACAAACACACAGCCTAATGGGAACACGAGACCTACTATTGATAAATCAGCAGGGGGATGGCAGTGGGTCATCTACTGTGTATTTCAAAACAGCTAGGAGAGAATAACTTAACATAACCAGCACAAGGAAAAGAAACTAAAGTGAAAGACATCCCAAGTACACAGATTTCGTCAATATAGGGGTGAATCAAGGTATCACATGCACTCTGAAAATATGTACGTATATTATGTATCAACAGAAACAAAAACCAATGACAGAACCATTTGCGAAGCACGTGCAGGAGAAGAATGGGAAGCCTGACATGGTGTGGCTGTGTGTCCCCACCCAAATCTCATGCTGAACTCTAGCCCTATGTTGGAGGTGAGCCCTGGTGGGAGGTGATTGACTCATGGGGGTGGTTTCTAATGGTTTAGCATAATCCCCCAAGTGCTGTCCTCATGATCGTTCTCCTGAGATCTGGTTGTTTGGAGGTGCATGGCACCTTCCCCTTCACTCTCTCTCCCCTTCCAGCCATGTGAAGACATGCCGGCCTCCCCTTCACCTTCCACTCTGACTGTAAGTTTCCCCAGATGTAGAAGCCTGTACAACCCACAGAACTGTATGCCGATTAAACATTTTTTTCCTTATTACCCAGCCTCAGATAGTTCTTTATAGCAGTGGAACAACAGTACAGCCCTCAGGACCAGCAATGTTTTCCTTCTACCCAGCGGCCAACAAGGTCCTACACCGTAGCTGGTTTTCCAAAGCTTTGCCAGAATGCTGAAGCTGTTTTGGGGATACTAACTTTCCCCATCTCTGGCAAACCAGATGGGGCATCCTATTTGGCTCTTACCACCTTTCTCAGAGAAACCCCACCTCTGAAACAGCCTCCACCAGGGGCCTCCTTCAGCAGCAACAAAGCTGAGTGTTCCTTGCACTTCCCTTCTTCTGAACAAGTAAACATCTTAAGCTTGTTTTTCCATCTTCCCAGCTCATTGAAAAAAAATCTTATGCTTTCTATTTTCCTGACACACACACATGGAAGAGAAGTGCCGTGAGGGCAGGGGCTCTTGTTTTCCCGGATCTGAGCCTGGCCCTCAAACACTAGCCGAATACTAACACGATATCCAGAGGCAGAAATGCAAATATCCATATGACTTCAAATACCCTAAGGACCTAACAGGCCGAGTGGCCCATGTAACTATGGTGTGCTGGGCCATTCAACTGGTGTCCAAATCCCTGTCCAATTGAGCTCTTTAATTTCGAGACTTTTCAGACAGCTGTTGTTTTGTTGTTGTTGTTGTTCTGTTTTGTTTTTATTAAAGGGATATGTTACAATTATAATCAAGAATATCCCAGGCCGAGTGTGGTGGCTCTTGCCTGTAATCCCAGCACTTTGGGAGGCCAAGGTGAGCGAATCACCTGAGGTCAGGAGTTCAAGACCAGCCTGGCCAACATGTTGAAACCCCGTCTCTACTAATACAAAAATGAACCAGCCATGGTGGCAGGCACTTATAATCCCAGCTACTCAGGAGGCTGAGGCAGGAGAATGGCGTGAACCAAGAGGTGAGGCTGCAGTGAGCCAAGATCGTGCCACTGCATTCCAGCCTGGGCAACGCAGCAAGACTGTCTCAAAAAAATAAAAATAAACCAATACTCCCAGTTAGTTCTTCACCAATGTCAGATACCTCAGTTTAAAGAAAAATATGAAAGCATGTTTTTATATTTCAGTGTTGAATTTAACCATATCTTTTAACCATACCTTTTAAGAAGATATGAAGATAGAACTTCCTCAAGGATTGGGGGAGAGAAAAGCAGTTAAGAAAATCTTAAAACCTCAGGAGAAAAACAAGTATGGGTTAAGACCTCAAGGCAAAACTTTTTCTTTGCACTTTGATTTCAAAAGAACAGAGATGCCCAAATTATGAACTCTCCCATCTGCATTTTATATTCGTCTGTGTCCTTTGAAAGGCTGGAGATGGGATCCCAGGTTCCAAAGTGCCTGGCCGTGGCTCACATCAGGCGGCATCTTTCACAGCCGTTTACTCCCCTGACTCTGCCTAGAGAGGTCTGTGGCCCAATTTACAAAAAAAAGGTCCTAATTTACTCACGTTCATCACTTTGAGCAGAGTCTCAAGAAATGAGGCAAATATTGACACTCCACAGAAGCAAGTACTCTCTTCCTAAAAGTCAAGTGTCAGGTTCCCATGAGCCAGGCAGCTTGCGTACAGAAAGCACTGGCTGACTTGCTGGTTTAATGTTAAATGCATTTAAAATGTTAAGTGATCAAACCCCCCTCCCAGTGGGTGTGCGCGTTGAGCTGGCTGCAGTAGTGATGCAGACCACGTTCTTTCCTTTGGTTTTGCTTCAAGCAGAGCACCCCACACCCAGGAAGAGGCCGAAGGATGGCATCGAGGTCTAGGACAGATTTAAGGAGAGCTGCAGGCTGACTGCCTCATCTGCAAATAGTCTCTCATTTCAGAGAAAATCACTGAACAGAGTTCATAACACGTGAATTTTTAAAATTCATATTTCTAATTTCATCCCATTAGAACTTTTGAACCTCCACCTCCCACCTAGAGAACGTCAGCTCAAGCCGATCACAGCGCAGTGCGATTTTCTATAAATAATGTGCACGCCTGCATCTGAGCTGAGATGTGAATGTCTGGAATGTGCCTGCCAGGCCCAGGAGGAACTGCAGCAAGTGTGGGGACACAAGCCGCTAAGGAATCTGATTTGGAGGGAACTGGAGGCAACTAAAACTAGGTCCACTGGTTTTTCTTGGTAAGGTTTGACCAGGCAAACTGTTATCACTGTTGCTAATTTATGGTAATTGGCATGGGGACTTAACAGTAAGTAATTAGAGCAATTACAGAATTTGCTACTCAATTACAATGGCACAGATTCCTGAGAATGGAAGATCTGTTGCCCAGGAATAGAGTTCAAGAGGTCCTCCCCATGCTCCGAGGAACATGGCATTTCCACGCACCTCTGCTTTGGTCCCTGGCCACCACCATCCTGATCTCGGCCGTCTGATGGCATCAGTCCCCAAAGCTGGAAACACCTGACACCTCTTGTCACCCTCCCATCTGCCCTGCCTTCCTCCAGTCCGGGATATTCAGGGATGCCCACATACAGGACCAGGAAACCAGGGTTATCCCAAACCAGTGCCTGCATTCAAAGTCCTCCACGGCAGCACAATCACCAATGGCCAATACTCCCAGAACCTTCCACCTCAAAACGGGAGCACATCTGGATTCAAGCTGACAATGCTGCATTCTCTTTGCCATGTACACATGGAGGCATGTCAGGTTCCACCTAAAGGTATCAGGTTCCACGCTGCTCAGGAGCCCAAACCTAGTCACTCTGCATGATCTCAATTCACCATCCACAGAGAAGCCTGCAGTTTTCCTCTGGTGCACGGTGTGGATGGTGGATGGTGGATGCATTTCCCCTGAAGACTCGGAAACAGAAGCCTGGCCAAGGAGGCCAGTCACCCCAGCCCCTGCAAGGCCCGGACGTGACCCTCTGCTGTCTGCACACAGTACCCAAGTCTAGCAGTGCTGGCTCTGTGGTGGGATCCATCTGGGCCTGCAGAGGACCCGGGGCACAGGAACCGTGCAGCCTGGCTGCAGCCGGAGGCCTAAGGGATCCCCACGAGGCTCTCCAGCCTAGGTGCCCTCACCACAGGCAGAGCCATGCAAGAGAGTTGCCTGCTGAACTGGAAACGCCCCAATCTGCTCAGCCAACACAGAAAGACAACAGCCACCTACAGCTGCTGAGCCCCGAAACGTGGCCACTGGGCCTGAAGGGTTGAATCTGGAATTTCATCTGTGAAGTTCTTTTCAAATGTGTTTAGCTATGTAATCAAATCTTTATTCTAATTAAATTTAAAGGAGCCTCTGGCTATGGGCTCCCTTCTCGGGCTTCACAGCTCCAGGGAGTAAGAATGGGAGAGAGAGAGGCCCAGAGCCTCTCTGCATTCTCCACGTTAATTCAACAAGTCATCATAAGGAAAGGCACTCCAGCAGGAGAGGTGTACACGGGAAGAACTGGGTTGGCCCTGACAAGCATGACCCCCATGGCATCACAGCTGCCTCAGGCAACAGGCAAAAGACAATGATGCCCACCTGGACAGGCCACCGGATGTGATGATGCACCCCCAAGCCCTAGTCCCACAGCAGCCAGAGACCACCCGCTGCTCATCCCGGGTGAAACAGGCAGAGCTACCCGAGCTATCAAAAGCAGGAAGAATTAAGGAAGCGATTCCCACGACACACGTGACACTCCTTGGAGACAGACACAGGCTTCGCTGTGAAAGTGCAGAGGACGGTGGAGTCCCTAGGCAGGCTGCTTCTTCCAACGATCAGGAAGAAACCAGATCCATTTCCTTGTAGGAGAATCATTTGTACCGTGATTAGACAGAAGACAGAAGGTGGCTGATGTTATCAAATCATCAAGCACCTCACGGCTGCTTCTCCAAGGAAGGCCTGGAAACTTGCAGCCACCCGCGTAGGGGCCGCAGTGTTTACAATGGAGATACGGGTGACCGAGGTCTGGCTTCCTCAGGGAAGCTACATTTGAACTTTCACCACTGAGGAATCGGTCATTTACAGTCACTCACCCTCAATGCAGAAGAGGGCTCAAGACACTGCACCAGACTTCAACACTCAGGGTTGGGGTTAGGGTCAGGGTCAAATTCACAAGTTTTACAAGATGTATTTCCTTGGGATGCCAGAAGAGATGCAGCTTCACACCCCCGACCTCCATGGTTTGCTTAGCCCCTTCACCAGTGGATCTCACCAACAGATGACACATCCACGCCTCATCCATGGCAGCACAGAAAACCACTTGGAAGACAGCCACTCCCACCAAGCTTCCTGACTTTGGTGTTTAAAATCTGCATCTCATACGTGAGATTACACTCCTCCGAACAACGACATTGCCACTGTCATTTCACCCAAAAGGGCTTTAGGAAGTGACACGCGGTCCAGACGCCAGAGGTCGCCGGCCGCCTTACTCTAGCCTAATTCCTTTGTGCCTGTATGGAGGCTTCACAGATACAGCCCATTAATGACTGTATGAGAAGCTCAGGGCATAGACGAACTCAGTGCTGAATTTTTTCCATTTATCACCCTTTGTTTTGTCCAGAAGACAGCTGAGAAAGGCGGGGGCAGATCATCTCCTCGAGTGTAATGACTCTAGCCACTTCTCTTCACCCCAGGTCACCACTCAGTCAACACCCTTTTGAGAAACCAAAGCAATTCTGTTCCCTTCACTCTGGGTTCCAAGCACTAAATTCCTCCGTTTTATCAATTAGATTATCAAGCAGCCGTTTGTAATCTGGACTGCAATCTGATACGAAATTTAAAGCTAATTTAAGTTGCGGTAATAGCTCCTATTCACATTATAGATAAGGCATGAATGAAAACTTTAATCTGTTCATAGGACCAACTTTGTAAACAAACCAATTATTCAAGCAATGATTGTCTTCAGTTAGATGCAAATTACTTTGCTCATAAAAGATTTTCCAGTAGGAATTTTTAAATCCATGGTCTGTCTTTTCTGAGCCTGTCTCTGCACCTTCCCCTGAGTGCACAGCAGGACTTCTCAGGGCATCCCATCAGCAGACCCACTGAAGAGAATAAGCCCGCAGCCCGCAGCCCCCAGCCCAGGAATCAAGTCCGAGCCCCAGCAGCCCCTCGTCCAGCCGGGGCTTCCTCACCAGCACAGCACCCAGAGGTCTTCCAGGTTTAATGCCACGTGTGCGTGGAAAGTAGAGTGCTGGAAGGAACACAATAGACATTCAACAATGCAAATTCCCCCCTGGAACAGCCCAGCAATCCTCTACCTTCCCCAAAGTACCCATGCTAGGCAGGCGTAGAGTCCAATGGGGGTGCCTAGGCATCGGCATTTAACACTATTCTGATGAATAAAAGTTTGAGAGGTCGGTCAGCGAGAGGCTGTCGTGGCCTCCACTCATTTGCAGGCTCTGAAGAGACACAGATTCAGGTAACAGGCCAGACAGGACAGGACAAGGATGAGGAGGTGGAGGGCAAATTCCATGGACCACCATCCGCCCCGCCATCCCCACTGAGACTCCGTGATTTAAAGAGAGGCAAAGCCAGGGAGAAAAGATGCCCGCACCACACGAGCGACTGAGATTTCACCTAAAGCACGCAGCATGTGGCTGAGGGCCAAGGTTGGGCAAGCCAGGAGCACAGAACGGGGTTCACTGGCCCAGAGGTGTCTCCCACACCCACACCCCGTGCAGACCTCCCAAGCACTGCCTGTGTCTCCTGCCTGGTTTAGTTCCTCCCCGCCTTCTACTGTGTTGGTTTCTCAGCCGCCACCCACCACCACACAACCCTCTCTACAAGCTTGGTGGACTGAAAAGAGCGGGGGCGGGTAAGATCTGGGCTCTGGGGCCAACGTCCTGCCGGAGACATTAGTTCCAACCCACCTAGCTGTGATGTGAGCCCCCGAGATTTCTCAAATGTGAGATGGGAAGGTAACTGAACCCACTCACCAGGACGGCTGTGCAGACTGAGATTACATATAGCCACACCTCGGCATCCACCACACGTGGGACCCCAGTCGTGTTGCCCCTGATGGGAATCCCTCTATCTATGCCCCTTCTGCTACCAGAGCCAACTCCCAGCAGTAGCTGTGGAGGGTGCATCCTCTATTCCCACTCCACTCCCCTCCCATCGCTCCACGCCGTGCCCTGCCACGCAGCGGCCACCAGCAAATCCGGCCCCACTGGATAACCGACCACCAGCCCCCCCCTCACTTTGGGGCGTCTTCCACTTGCAGTTCTGAAGCAGGCCGAGAAACCGCCCTCAAGGGCAGTCACCTGTTCCTTATTGCATGTAATGACCTGCCACGCAGGACCACCAGCAAACCCAGCTCCACCATCCAGGCTCCTGTGGATTAACCGAACCCCCACCCCCCACCTTGGAGCGTCTTCCACTTGTGGTTCTGAAGGGGGCCGAGAAACCGCTCTCAAGGGCACTCACCTGTTTCTTATTGCATGTAATGACCTGCCAAGCAGGGCCACCGGCAAACCCAGCTTCACCGTCCAGGTTCTGGTGGGTAACTGCCCCCGTCCCCCGCTTCCTCCTGGGGTGTCTGGGAGGCTCAGAAACTGCCCTCCACGGGCACTCACCTGTTCCTTATTGCACTAATACCTCATTTACAGAAATCCACTTTGACTTTCCAGCACTGCAGTTGTGACAATTTAGCAATCCTGCTTGCAAGCTACAAGAGCTTGAGGTCACGTCCACCTCACCAGTATCCCAGAGACCCAGCACTATCCCACTGTGTTTAAAATTCCAAAATACTCCTGCAAAATGCTACTGGCATTTGCTTTGCACATAAAATGCTAACAACCTTCAAGTGAAACAAATATCTTCAACAGTTTGGTACAATGACATGTGAGTTACACATCTGCCAAGTTGTAAAGCCTCATGCATTTATAACATTTTATGTACGGTCAAATGGTTCATTAATATAAATTATGAGAATCTCTAAGAAACAGGTTTCTTCTGGCATTAGATGACCAAAGGAAAACTGGGTTCTGGCTGGCTTGCGGGCCTGTAGAGGCAGACATATCTGCTGACACAACCAAGCTCCTTCCCACTGATGTGGCCTCATCCCAGGCCCCTCACCCGGATGCCTGCAGGCCCCTGGAGGAGCAAGCCTGACCTGTCCACATTTCTCAAATGCACAGCTGTTGCTCACACTGCAGATAGAGTTCAAGGCAAGAGCAGGCCACCATGCTAAAAATACCACGCAGCGTCCACGCCAGGTGACGGTGGTTTTCACTCCATCCCAAAGCCCCATGTATGAGTTTACAGCCATGATTACCACATGGATTTTTAGACCCTCAAGACATACTTTGTTTCCTTTTATGCAACAAAGTTAAAAGACTATCACTCAGATATAGGCTCTGAAACTGTGGAATAATTATTTGGGAACAGAGCCTCTGCCAGGTCAGGATTAGCACTTGGGACAACACCCCGTGACCTCGGTCCACACAAACCCATCCAGACCAGAAGCCTCCCGCACTGTCATTTCTGTGGATTTCTGTAAACGAGGTATTACTGCAATAAGGAATAGATGAGTGCCCTTGGAGGGCAGTTTCTGAGCCTCCCAACCACACGGCCATTTTCAGGCTGAAGCCGCACCACCTCCAGAAACACTGTCCCTCGCCGAGGTGTGCCTGGCTTCTCCCTTTTTCCAAAACTTAACAAAACCTGAAAAGGACAGGTCTGTGTAGAAAAACACAAACTACTTGCGATTCCTCTTCCCAGTTCACGCTGTAGGAAGCTCGTCTCGGCCCTCACCGTGTTCTGACTGTGGCTTGGTTCCCATAAGAAATAAAGTCAGAATTCTAGTCCCTGTCTCCTGGGCAGTGTGGCAGGCATACATACCTTCAGTTATATGAGGAAAGGCGTGGCGAGCCCCCTTCCTTCAGTAAAACTGCACAGTTCCCAGAACCCTGATGCCATCTCCCTCACACCACTGTGAACACCTGGACAGAGCACATTTCAATGCGTGCACATTTGTGGGCTAGTTTTCTATTTCTCCACTAAATCACCCCAAATTTAGCGCCCTAAACTCTGACTTATTTTCTCACATTTCTGGAAGCTGGAGTTCAAAACAGGTCCCACCATCTAACGTCGAAGTGGTGGCAGGGCTGGCTCTGGGGAAGCGACCGTCTCCTTGCCTCCCGCAGCCTCTAGAGGCTTCTGCATCCCCTGGTCCATATGGCACCCACTGTCTTCAGGACCCACAGCGGCTCTGACGGCCCCTCAACTGGAAGACGCAGAAACGTCAGGAGCCCGGGAACCTAGTGCTAAGGCCAAGCCTCCCCACCCTCCCAGCTCCTCACACACTCCCGTGTGAGCTAATATAGATTCCACTTTAACTAGTGTCACCTGTGTAAGGGGTAAGTGCCCAGCTGTGAACTGGTTAACCTCGCCCACACAAACCCCGAGAATAAACTCACAGGCCATGGACCACTCCACAAGCAATAAGCGACCACCTGCTCAGGGACCTCCATGCCCCAGCAGAGCCCTCCGGTACCTCCTTGTGAGCTCAGACTGGCAGCAGGGTTCTGCAGCGCCAGAGGGCCCTGGATAAAAAAGACAGCTCCCATATCGGGAGGCACCGCCCGCGGTTGGGTTCCCAGTACTTTAATAGCCCAGGTGGACAAGCCGGGGCGCATGCAACCCCATCACCAGAATAACGGCTGCACGTGGCGAGTGCACGGGTGGCCACCACTCAGCCCAGCTGGCCGCGCTAAGCACATCACCACCGTGACGCCCAATCAGATTGAACTGCTGGAACAGTCCCAGCATCGGCCCCCAAGAACATTCTGGATCACAATTCAGAGTAGTGATTGCGATCAGGGCCACATGTGGCTGAATGTTTTTACAGGAGGACACCACAGCTGGACTGACGCCACAGCTGGATCTGGCTGGACTGAGAGCATTTCCCACTGGACATTCTTACAACACCATTTTATTTGCGCTTTATTAAACTTCTATGGCTTTTTTCTGCTTATCTACTTTATGGGAGTGTTTCTTGTTCTTCTGACTGCGGTGATACTTCAAGCTACAACTATCAATGTGTAAATTAGTTTGGAAGTCGCCTTATCATTAAACATTTCACAAGCAAGCAGTCAGAGGCACCTAACCCGGAGGCCTCTTTTCTTCTCTGAGCCAAAGCTACCTTGGACTCAAAGAAAATGGCACATGGAGGGGGGCTGGATCTCCAGCGCCCATTCCTAGGGAGCCTCCTGGGGAGCAGATATGGAGGGAGAAGCCCTGGGTTATGGCACTGTCGTACTAAAGAAAAGTCTATTTGGGTAATGTAAGCACCAGACTTAAGAGATTAAGCAAACCATGAAAAGAAACTACTAACCACAGCTTCTCCAAAACAGAGCTAAACTCCCTTTAGTTTGAATTGGAAAAGCAGAAGTGATGATCAGGATACAAAAAAAAAAAAAAAAGAAAGAAAAAAACAAAAAGAAATGACACAGTATCTGAACACAGGAGAATAATCAAGGGCCACTGTCTCTTCCTGTGTCAGTGGGAGCCTCGCATCTAAGCTGGATTTAGAAGGTTGCTACTTTGGACTGAAAGGTATCCCCAACTCTAGTTTGTAAGCAAGTGGAGCAGAATGCTTCAATTATTTCAAGGTTTAGCGGTAAAGCTCTGCAACTCTTACAACCATTTTAATTGGTGTGAATTTTAAAGTGACTCAATCTGTTGGCTGGAGTATCTAACGGCTTAACCACGGGGTCACGTTGGAAAATTTTTCCAATTGCTTTTGTTTTTCCTACTGAAGATGCATTTGAACGTTCTTGTAGTTTGCAGTTGGCTGGTTCTGATGTTTGGTCCTGAGGAAGCCCAAGTATCCGTAGAGGAAGAATCTGAAACCTCAAGCCACTCGAGTGCTGTCTGGACAGATGGAGACCCCAACCCGAGGGCCACTGACGGGCTCAGCATGGGCGCAGGGCCGCCCGATGCAACAGGCCACGTATTTGCCGGTTACAAAACATCATAAGCACACACCCCCAGGTGTGCACACACGCTCTGTACACATCTGTCCCTATCAACACCAGCACACACCCCCAGGTGTGCACACACGCTCTGTACACGCTCACGTCTGTCCATGCCAACGACAGCATACACCCCGAGGTGTGCACACACGCTCTGTACACATCTGTCCCTGCCAATGCCAGCACACATCCCCAAGGTGTGCACACACATTCCATACGCGCTCACATCTGTCCCTGCCAACGCCGGCATACACCGCCAAGGTGTGCACACACGCTCTGTACACACTCACATCCCTCCCTGCCAATATGAGCACACATTCCCAGGGGTGCACACAGGCTCTGCACATACTCATGTCTGTCCCTGCAGCCTGAGTCAAACAGTCACAGAGAGGCAGAGGAGGAGGAAGAAGGATGCGATGGGCACTAAGGTCCTGGGCCAGTTCCCCTCCCTACCTCGGGAGAGACCCCTCATGTGATCCTGCCATCACTCACCCTTCCGCCTCCATCCTCCATCCTCCCACAGGGATCAGGAGGATGCCCACTGCACAGAGCTGTGATGAGCATGAACAGAAGATGGCAGGAGCTCACGCCAAGGTGCTGAGCACGGGGCCTACGGAGTGCTTCTTTCTGCTGTGGCTGACATCATCAAACAGAGACTGACACAGCTTCTGCAGAGAATGCCACTTGCTAAGAAACTGAAACGTGTGACCTAGGAGCCTGTGAAGGTCTAAGAACAAACCAACAAACCAAACGGTTTTGTTTGTTTTTCAAACACCATAGCCTGTTTTTTCTTTTTTTTCATGCTCTACCTTGGGTATCATTTAGTTAAATTTCAAAGTAAGTCCAATAATTACACAAAATCACAGGACTGAGCATGGAGCATTGTTTCACTTCATGTCCTCCAGCCTTTAGGACACATTAAGGAAAGACATGATTCCAGGATTCCCATTAGAAAGGCTGCCCTGAGGCACCTGCTGGGGCAGCCAAATTGCAGCTGTTGATGCTGCCCCCAAGCTGCTTGGATGAAGCAGAAGATTCCGGAGATCTCCTCTCTTCTGCCCCTTGTCCAGGAGAGAAGGTGGGGGGAGAAAGGTGAGAGAAGATAGGAAGAAGGAGAGGGGAAGGAGGGAGAGAGGAGGGGAGAGGGAGGGAGAGAGGAGGGGGGAGGGAGGGATAGGGAGAGGGAGGGAGGAGGGGCATGTTCCATCCACCAAGGCAGCTACACTGCAGAGAGAATGGAGGGTGTGTTGCCTCTCAGGACAGCAAGTTCAAGCTGTTTATAATTGTTAGCATAAACAGTGACCAGCTGAGGACAGGGCTGTCATTGGAGTTGACGTTTTATTTTCATAGTTGATATTGGGGACCTGGACCTAAAGCAGCGTGCCTTGCCCTTTTGCCAGATGGGCCTATGCTTCTCTATACTTGAGTCTATTTGACTAAATACCCGATATTGACTAGGAATTATGACGTGTAGGATACCCCTTACCACAGTAACATCAAACTCATATTCTAAATGCAATTTATTCAGGGACTGGCTTCTAACTCTGGGTGGGAATGTTAAGCTCAGTCCAGTTCAATTCAGTAAGCATTTATCAAGAAACTCCTAGACCAAGAGCTCTGTTAGACACTGGGTATGGGGGGTGATGGGGATACGAAGATGTGGAATTAGAACTCGAGAAGCTCAAATGCTTCCATTTAATTCCCTAATGCAATTACTAAGCTTCAACCTGATGGCTGTAATGTCTAAATTCACTTTTTCTTTATTCCAGTTCTACATAACAAAGCATAAATAATCACAGAGGAATGATTCTGTGTTGGACTATTCAGTGGACAGAGAAGAGCATTCTGACCAGTGTGAGACACTGTCTTCCTTCTCAGGGAGCCCGTGAGGTGGCTGCACAGAGCACACGCGTGAAGATTCAGGAACACGAGCATCAGGTGATGGGAGGGGCACGGAGGCAGCACCAGAAAGATGCCTGCCGAGAGGCCGCTGCAGCCAGGCCGGCCGGGAAGGTCACGGGAGTGGGCGCAGGCATCTCCCTCCAGCCGCACTTGGTTTTCATGAGGACGCGTGCACGGAAGGGGATGACACCGAAATGCTGTGGCGCTGAGGGGAGGAAGGGAGGGACACAGGGCCGACGGCTGGCCCCCACCCCTTCCGTCCCTGCCCCTATGAACGCTGCCAAAATCAGCCCCAACGGGGAGAAATGAGGTGGGTGAAAGAGGTGGACAGACTTGGCTTCCATGGAATTCACAGATTCCAGTCATTAAAAATCCCTTCTGAGTTTTCACCTGGAAAACTTTGCCAATGTACTTAGGGACAAGAGGCGGAAGATGAAGCCAACACAATTGGGCTCAAACTGCCACCCTTCTCCTTCTCTCTTCATCCACCACCCTCCCTGGGCCCCTGAGTGTGAGAACCAGGAGCTGCACAGCCCAAGGGTGCAGCCCCCGACCAGAGGAGGGAGCCGCACGGCGGGGCCCCCAGCACGTGGATGGCAGGATCTGTGCTATGTCAGTCCCAGGGCCCCAAGCAGAGAAGGCCTGGGGCTCCCAGCTGAAGTTTTGCTGTCTACTCTCTCACCAAAGTCGAGAAGGACTGAGTGGGACCAACGCTGCACCTGGCGGCTCCTCAGTGGCTGCCGATGTGGTCCTCACGCTGCAGGTGAGACCCTCTAGGGAAGCCCAGACAGTGGCGAGAATCACAGCCAGGAGTGCTCCAGTTGCCCCAAAACTCCAGCATAGCCTGAGGAAGGCAGCGCCCGCTCAGATCCCCGTGCAGGCTTGTATGGCACACTGGTGAGGCACACAGCACCAGAACATGGCACTTTAAGTGGCTTTGTGGGGTGTAGGAACACAAAGTGTGGTCTGGAGTGGCTCAGAAGTCACTCCCACCAGCCTGTGGGACCCGGACGGCCCCTTTGGACGTGGCTGGAGTCTCTCCAGGGCGGGCTCCAAAGTCCCAAGGATGAGGTGAGCGTCGGTCTTGCTCTGAGGAAGGCCCCTGACAAGTATCCTGAACATGCAGGTACACAGCTGGCTGACTCATCTGAAGGGACCTGCTGAGCTACGAGCTAGGGACAGCTAGAGAAAACTGCGTGAACCTTTGTGACTACTCACAGGTAGGTAGCTACTGCCTGAGACACAAAGGTAAAGAATTAACCTGAAACTGCATATTATAAAACTTATTTTTAAATGATGGCGCTTAATTGAAAAGACTCCCAAAGAATACTGCATTAGAAAGTGACAGAGTGAAACCGTGAGGCTGACCACAGGAGTCCCTGGAAATTTCACCAAATGTTGTGTCAAAACTGGGAAACAGAAGAACTGCACCTGATGAAACATTCCATTAATCACTCGAGTCCTCCCCACATACGAAGCTATGTAAAAAGTGTTCCCAGAAGGTAAAGTGAGCAGGAGGGCTGTGAACACACAAAGAGAGAGCCACTTCGTCCACGGACCACAACAAAAGAAACGCTAATGAGTGCCGACGACACGCTGGAGTCCAGGGCTCTGGGCGCAGCTGGGACGGGGACACTCAGGGTCCCACTGTCCAGATGGGAAACCAGGGTGGAAACACCAGGGAGCCTGTCCCAGGGTGCAGAGCTAGTGAACAGTGGTTCATACTGCGACAATCCCAGCTGCCAGGCTCTGGGGCTCCTCGGGACAGAATCCTGTTGACTTCACTCTGGGGTGCGAGAGGCGGCAGCATCCCCCAAAGGCACCTGGAGAAGTGGTGTTACCCTCCATCCCCTGTCCCCGGCGTTACCCTCCGTCCCCCTGTCCCTGGTGTTACCCTACTTCCTCTGTCCCCAGTGTTGCTCACCATCCTCCTCACCTCCAGGCCCCTCTCCCTGTCCTCCCTCGTTTTCCTGTTCAGCCAGAGCACATCACATGTCTCTTCCCTTTTCAAGAGACTCAGCTGCACCCAGAGGCATTCCAGCCTATTCAGGATGGGGCACACACCCTGGGGAAATGCCAGCACAGGGCCGGAAGGGCCTGAGACCCTCTCACTGTCGCCCAGGAAGGATGGAACAGCCCACGGTCATGCTCATTGTCAGGCAGGATGAAAACTTCTGGGTCCGAAATGTTCTTTTCACTGGAACTGTTCGGACCATTCGTGAACGAATCAGTTAAATACCAGCAAGTGCCACTCCCACTTATTCTCTGGCTAGTTTTCCACCCACCAGCAACCACACTCCTAGGAATTATCCCTAACGCAGAATCAGCGCCTTGTGCCTTTAGGAAAACCTCTTTCTCTCCAGCTTTGTCCTCCTTCCACAAAAGGTGCCTCTGACTGCCTCACTCGCTGTACCAGGATTTCACTCGGCTATGGAGGAAAATCTGCGTGGGGCTCAGAGGTGGGTGGTCCCTGCATGGGCAGCAGGTCTGTGACATCCTCCGAGGAGCCTGGCCCAGGCCTGCCTCACACGCCAGGACTCTGCCTTCTGGCCCTCGGGCCCCCGAAGCTGCTTTCCCTCCAGGTGTCATGCCCCGGGCAAGAAGGCCGGACAAGGGCCCAGGGCTGCTGTGGGTCAGGAAAGCCTCCTGACACCTCCCACTCCAGGACCCCCCATCAGCATCCCAGCATCTGGACCTGTGTCACCAGCCGCTCCGCCGTACAAGAGAATTGGATTTTCAGCTGGGTGTGCTGCTTCCCTAAACAAAGTAGGGTGTTGTTACTCAGGAAAAAGGAGAAAATTGGCATCTTCTTGGCAACCCCGCGACATCCAGCCACCGGTTCTCACCATCCCAGAGATGTCCATCCAGGGCAGATAGTGTCTTCAACCGAGCGCCACTGACCCAGAAGTACAGTAATTAGTACACTTTCACCAGAATCACCCACTCCTTCACCTTTACACTCAAGAAAAACATGTTTGCCAGGCAAATTAGATGTCCAGGAGGTGTAAGGAAACCCCAAGCCTGCTTTAAGCCTCAGACTTTTGAGACCGTTGAGGGCTGTGCGCACAAGAGCAAGGCTGCACCCGAAAGCTCTGCTTCTGCCGGACGTCATGGACAGACCACACGGCTCAGCCACATGGACCCTTCCAGGACTTCACGAGAGGGACTTCCGTGGTACATGCAATGATGTGCACTTCGTTCAGCCTCGAGCAGACCACGCCCTCGTTACAGGGTCGGTGGTCCACCTCCTGCCATCAGCCCCCCACCTCACCGAGGGTCTGTGTCTGCATCTGAAAGAACTTTGCTGTTTTACCTGGGTACCAAAATGCAGCATCGCGATGTTTAAAGGTCTTTAAATATCAACACTCCGGGTGCAGTCCTTGTCACTTTAATGCGGTCACTCGATGCAGGCCTCACTCACAACTCTGAGGTAGCTCATCCCTTCCCTACCTAACCAAGGAAGAAACGAAGGCATGGAAGGTGCAGCTCCTAAGGAGCAGATTAGGATTCAAACCAGTGAACTTCGTCACATGCTGACCTACCTCTCAGGCTGAGATAACGTTGAAAATTAACCAGGTAGAACAGCGTTCCATAAATCGGCTGGAAATGGTCCTTGTGCATGGGCCTGTGGTTACTCCCTGAAGAACAAGACCATTAGCCCAAAAATCCACCTGTGTCACACTCAAATGTTTACATATACAACTATTTTTTAAATAACCCAATCAAGCATGTTCACAGCCATTTAGAGCCATATAGATTGTCTGCTTCGCTGACAATCAACCCAAGACCTCTGTCGGCAAAGGCCACGGTGCCGGGTCCAGAGAAGGCGGGACAGAGACACAAGCAGGAACCTTTCCATCCCTGGGAGCCTCGCTCTGATCGGTCCGTGAGGACACGGTACAGACCGTGGGGCACAGGCAGACGGTAGGCCAGGAGAAGGGGCTGCATTGCCGGGAGGCAGTGCTTTGAGCTCTAATGGATGGAACACTGCTAACCAGTGAAGGTGGAGAGAGGGCACACGTCTGAGAACATGTAGAGGCAGCAAAGCACAGCCAGCCTCGGGGAACCAGAAGCCACAGGGACATCAGGTTGGGTGCTGCTGTCTGCCGGCCACTGGCTGGGGGACTGTACTGGGCCTGGAGGGACATCCCTGACACTCCCCACCAGATGCCAGGGGCACCCCCAGCCCCAGGTGAGAACCACGGATCCCATGGTGAATGAGGCCAGCCTGTGGGAAGTGGGGCTGGGACAGCTCTGTACAGCTTAATAGGAAAGTTGGGTTCTATTTTGTGGGGTTTTGGTCACGCCGATGGCTAGTCATGGCTGTCCGTCAGGAAGTGATTTGAGGATAGACTAGAGAAGGGGCTGCCAAGACCAGCGGAGCATTCGCTGTCTGGGTCCAAGGTAAAGGAAATAAAGGCTGGCGATGTGACAGTGGGGGGGAGCACAGAGCAAAGGAACTGGTGGAGACACAGGGCTGGCCCCGCACAGGGCTTTGAGCAGCTACCCGGGGGTCGTCCTATTAAGTCTCCTCATGGCCCCAAGAGGCGGCTGTGAGGATCCATCTCCTGAGGACAGAACTGCTCCAGAGCCACACAGCGAGGATCCACAGAACCAAGATCCGGGCCAGCTCCAAAGCGGATGAACTTGACCCCTCAGCCATGGTCCTAAGACAGGGATCGGAGGCCCCTGGACACACAGACACAGGAACTGCAGGAAGGGGAAACGGATGCCCCGGACCAGTGGCGGGACCCAGGGTTTCAGCCCTCCAGGGCCACTGGGACCAGCCACTGCACAGGTGGACACATGATGCTTTAACTCGCGCTGGGGGAAGGAGCCCTCACTCTCAGGGTGGAGACCGCAGCTCGATCGGGCCGGCCTCCCTGCTGGGCACAGCCTGAGCCACACAGGATGCTGAGGTGCCCCAACGTTGGGGTGCTCAGAGCCACTCAGCTGAGATTGTGGTGCTTTCTGTAACCACCCTCGTTTCTTCACGGTATAGATCTGGACTCCATCCTTTGCAATGTGTGAGGTTCTAGGAAGAGGCTGGCCAGCTGGGGAAGTGTCCTGGGCTCTGTCCCAGTGATGACGAACTTGGCTCCCCACAAGGGCGGCCTGTTCACCACAGTGACCCCCGGGGACCACGCCTGCACCCACCTTGCTGAAGATAATTCACTTCTCATCCGTGAAAGAATAAAGCTAGACTAACTCAATTTCACACTCACTTCCAACTTTAACAACTTGTGTTAGGAAATCAAAGACAAGGACTCTGACCACGTCACAAACCCAGGAAGCAAAACCCGAGACTAACGGAATGATGCCACCTTCGCAGTTCCGAGCTTTACTAGTTGTTTTTCTTTTCTGGTCTGTTTTTCTCTTTTGGTTTAAATAATTAAAGACCCTTGTTGACAAGAAAAAAAATTCTCTATGAAACTTAAAAAAGTGCTTCTAATTAAACATTTAAACATTCTTCCATATGCTTTATAAACAGTTGAAATTACAGCTCTACTTAGTGTTAAGTACTTTAACCAAATGAAAGGTTAATTATACAGACTGGCAATTATAAAAAATAAGGCTACATATTCGTGGCATCATGAATAATTAATAAGAACCGTTTGATTTCATTCAGACCAGGGATTCTGTGCTAATAGGCTCTTAGCTGTCTTGAAATAATGGTGAAATTTTAAAATTACTTTTGTACTTAAACACGTCCCCAAAGTGAAGCACAGCGGTTAACATCCATCATGGTGCCCAGCAGAGCGATCCGCCCTACTATGGCCGACACCCTGATTCCCGAGGGCTGCATCCCGGGGCTGTACTCGTGCAGAGAACGTTCATGAAACAGACCAGGTGGCAGGAGGGGGTCTTGTCCTCAAGGAACCTCATGAGTCTTGCTAGGGGGACAAACAGCGAGAGAATGAAACCGGCAGCCACGGAATCTGGACAGCGATGCCCAGGCCCCGCCATGCATAACCCCTGGCTGGCACCTCCCTGAGACCCGTCTGGCACAGGCAGCGGCAGGGTCCGGCCCTTGGAGCGCAGGGATGGCAGAGCAGGGCCATCAAAGCGGGTGGCATGCCGACAGCGGCTTCTCCGCAAGAGCTCCTGGCTCTCAGGGAGCTGAGGGCTCCTCAATGGGAAATTCTGGCTGAGCTCCAGGGGAAAGCGGGTGGGAGGCCTGTCTCCTCTGCCCCCATCTCCTCTGCCCCAACCCTGGAAGAGGGTCAGATATCAATGCTAACTCTTGTGCTGACTCAATTAAATCAAACAATTCAGAAAACAAACTTGCTTTAAGTATTAATTTCCTAAAAAGAACTAACATGAATTCAAATAATTCACATAATTAAAATGATTTTAATTGTTAATTTAATTAAAACATCTCCGTTTTCACAGCATCATGTACCTTGGTACTTTCTCCTTATTGCATTTCCCATCTTCCAGGGCAGGTTTCCTTCCACCCAGGGCAGCAGCGACTCTGGTGTCTCGGGTATTCCCAGGCTTCCGTCAGCCCCTGGGGGGCTTACAGTTCTGCAGCGGTCTCCATCCTCATTAATCTGCATAAGAACATCCGTCCACAGGGATGTCCTGTGGCCCCGTGGCCACATCTGACGTGCAGCTAAACGCTGGGCGTGTCGCCTGGTGACAGCAGATGACACAACTGTGGGCAAGGTAGCACCTCTGGGCGCCGACACTCTCGATGAGTTTTTTACAAGACCATTCTTTAATGGGTGAACCCTGACAGGAAACACTAAAGATTGTTTTTAACTATTTTTATATCGAGACAAATCTTTGTCAAACGTTCACTCAATGCTAAATGTCACTTCTCCAGCCAACCCCTTTAAGAATACCTAAAACTTAAGACTGGAATGACGCTTTCAAACACATACTCTACTCATGCATTCCCGGGAGCAGAGAGCAGCTTAATGTTTTCACGCTACACAGGCATGAAGTTTGGCGAAGGCATTTTAATATTTTCACCTGAATATTTTAATAAAATCAAAAGATCATTTTCACTCTAATACTCTACTTAGAATCTAATTTTCCATTAAATAAACAGTCAATGTTCAGTAACCCACATGCTGATAAACTTTTGAAAACTTTAGAAAGTATTAAGTATAATCAAAGATTACTTTTAATTTTCGAGCTGGTAAGAGCCTGTGTCAGGGAACAGAGTTGACATTGAAGAGATAAAAGCACGATGATTTTCTTAAAGAAAAGCGAAATTCGTAAAAGAGACCAGGTGATTATATAAAGAAACACAGAATCCGTTTTCAGAAATGGCAAACATTGACCACAGAACACCAGTGTTGCCCGTGATGAGAGAAACAGTTAAAAGGAAGAATTCACGGTGGCCCAGCATAGATCAGGTGTGGGAGGACAGAGACGTGATGAAATGATCCTCCTTCTAACTTCCCAGAAAGGCACAAATGGCCAGCACTGTAACTGAAGACCACGCAGGCACCAGTGTGAACTCAGACTCCATGGCCAGCACCGTAACTGGAGACCACATGGGCAATGGTGTGAACTCAGACCCCACGGCCCGCACCATAACTGGAGACCACACGGACACCAGTGTGAACTTAGACCCGACGGCACGTGCCTGGGCTGCTCCAGCCACCACCAGAACCTGTTCTGCAGCTGAACTGGAAGCTGATTCTGGAAGGAACTGAGGAGCATGAGGACGAGATCCTTCTACCTCAACAGGGATCAATTTTTTAATGATTTCTTTCTTTTAGAAAACTGTTAATAAAATACTTTGTTCTAAAATGACCAGGATTTCAGCAGCCTCTACATTCCTTCATGTCAATCAAAGCTTAGGCACGTGGGTTACTTCACTGTTCGTGACACCCTTTTGAAATAAAACCCGGGGCCGCCTGTGTACCCAAGAGCCTGGGCACTGAACATTCAGACAAAACGTCCAGGGCGAGAATGTTCACGTCCCAGCGGTGCGGTAGAGTGGATGGGGGGAGTTCGAGCCACAGGTGGCCACGCCTCCCCTGCCTCCGGCCAGTGCCCACTGCTCACGCACTCCTTCCTCGGCCCATCCTGAGCCACGGGGCCCTCGCGTAACCAAGGCCGCTGCGGTACCTCCAAGAACAAACTGGTTACAGGTGGACTGCTCTCTACTCAACGTACAAAGATTGTTTTTAAAACTGCTCGTCTCTGGAACTTATCCCAGTAACAGGCTAGATTAAGAAAACTGACTAAAAACAGTAGGAAGAAAAACTCACTCTACCCGTTGAGGCAAGAGAAATGCACACAGCCTCTGAAATAACTACAGAGGAGTTTTCCTGGGTTAGGTACGAGGTGGGGTGACCCTACCCCATAGCGGGGCGATGGCACATGGTGGGAACCAAGGAACATCTCCGAGTAAATGTAGGAAAATGCACTCAACTCCCAAACAGAGAGAGAAACTGCTTTTTTCCTTAAAAGCTTCTCTCTTTTATTCTCAGAAAGACTCTCTTTGGTGTCTTGACTGCTGAAGGGACAAGCCTGTCATCCCCAGAAAGCAGCCCTGGACAGTCTCCAGATCCTATGGCCCTCAGGCCCACCTTGCCTACTGATGATCCCACATTACGAAACCTAATCATCAGAAAAAGCCTCCCAGTCCGCAGCTCACCAGTGACATTTTATTCAGGGAAATGCTAATAAAAACCTGGGGCTCTGTGTAAACGCTGTCCCCTAGGTACTGAGGCTCCACACAGATGGCACACAGGGAGACAGGCCTCACCCCTTCCTGGTGCCCCATGTCTCTCCTCACATTTTATTAGCTGAGTTTTGTGGCGGTTTGTTACTTTTAACCTGACTGTCCAAGGCAGCTGCACTAAACTAATTGTCCAGGGCAGATCCACTCATAATGACCATCAGCTCAGAGTTGGAAGTAGCACTGGAGAATGAGGTGGTATCAGGGCACTATGCTTCCCTGCCCTCTTTTCCAGGGATGCCAAGTAAGTTTCTGCCATGGCTGATGATGTCAGCACTACACTAACATTAGTTCAACGGCAGGCCACCAATTAATACTTAACGAACAATGCCCTTAAGAGCAAAACCCCATCTCTGCCAAAAATACAAAAAATTAGCTGGACGTGGTGGTGAGCGCCTATAATCTCAGCTACTGGGGGACTGAGGCAGGAGAATTGTTTGAACCCAGGAGGCAGAGTTTGCAGTGAGCCGAGATTGCACCATTGCACTCCAGCCTGGGCAACAAGAGTGAGACTCCATCTCAAAAAAAAAAAAAAAAGAAAAGAAAAGAAAAGAAAGAAAGAAAGAAAGAAAGAAAGAAAGAAAGAAAGAAAGAAAGAAAGAAAGAAAGAAACGATTCTCATGACCCTGTCAACATCTTCAGTTTTTCCCAAGGATAGTGTAAAATTATCACACACAACGTAAACCCAATTAGATCAACGTTCTCTCCTCACCAATCCATACCTAAATCCATATTTCAAAATGGTCCCCAATTTTTCACAATTTAAGAAGACTGAGAGGAATAACCATGAACAAGCAAGGTTTACACAGACGTTAGTCTTCCCAACTCTCGCTCAGGAGCTCACCCCAAACTCCTCCTGTGGAATCAGCCCGGATAACAGTTCCTGGTGGCCGCACAAGAACAGAGGGTCCCACGAACCCACGACAGACCCCACCATTCAGCCCCAGGCAGAGGAGGGAGGTGGACGGTCACGAAAGACAGAAAAGCAGGGAACTGTGACTCTTCTGAGTTAATGCAGGTGATTGGGCCAAAAAACAAGGCACATCCACCTGTGAATGGGGTGAGCTCCCAGCTGGCTGTGCAGAGGCTGTAGATATGAAGGAACTCACTTCCCTGCACACTGAAGTGCATGAGCATCTCCACATCGACCGCACCTGGGCTCTGCTCGCCCCTCACAAACTAAGATGACAGTGGCTGCTTCTGGACAGAATGTCAAGGACAGATGGACAGACATCCTGGACAGACACTGTACAGAGACCAGGGGCTGGGAAGGGGGAAGCGGCACAGCCTTGGGGCCAGCAGGGGCGAGGCCAGGAAGCCTCGGTGAAGGCCTGCATCTCCTCATCCAACAGAAGCAGGAGGGGCCACCCAGTGAGGGCTGCAGCTGCGGTGAAGTGGCCAGTGGGACATAGCAGGAGGCCGTGGCCAGCCTTACCCCCAGCCCAGGAGGAGGGGCCCAGCTGCGGGCACTGCCCCGGGAGCCAGAATCCTGAGCCCCCAGGGAAGGTGGGAAATTGCCCCTGGGCACTGGGTGCTCAGGCTGGAGGTGGTGAGACCTCGAGGCCCTGCAGTCGGGGAGGTGAGGGCAGAGATGGCCAAACTGCAGCTCAGTGAAGGGCTTTGTCAGGAAAGGCCCTCAGAGGCTGCCTCACCAGCCAGGGGGAGGTTACTTCCAGCCGAGAGGCTCAACAGGGCCCTCGGTGGTGATGCTTAACCTTGTCCTCTGACAGAGGACCATCGAGACAGAGTCACTCAAACCTCTGCCAAGCTCTGCACCCAAATGAAGCTGTTACCACAGACGCTGAGGCAGGTAGTGCTCATCTCAACTCTGTACAAGTGGTTTATTTAGCCAGTTCTCCAAATTCTTAATGACAAACCACACTAAACGTGTGTTTTCAGTATCACCTATGCTCATAGCTATGTATAAAATAACTATCACAAGGAAAACTAGGTGGTGAACCCAGGAGGAGGAAATCCCCACGACGAGTCGAGAGAACACCAACGGACCGTTGGCTCTTCCCGGCTGAACCCAAGAGCACTTGGCTGGGCTCACTTCCGTTCTAATTTCCAGATTTATTTTTACTTTCCCACATTTTCATTATGAAAATGTTCAAACATATTTAAAAAGTGGAAGAACAGTACAACGAGTGGTCAAGTTTTCTCCACGTGGAGCTCCAACAACTGCTAACATTTCGTTAGATTTGCTTTCTCACTCTCTCTGTAGATCAGACAGAGAGACAGATTTGTTTCTTCTCTGGAGCCACTTGAAGGTGAGAGGCTCCTGCTGCCTCACCGAGTCCTCAGGCACACGTTCCCTAGGAATAAAGGCCCCTCTGCAGCCGCAGTACCATCATCGGCAGACAAGAATGATTTCAGAGCATCGTTGTCCAGGTTATGTTCAGGTAGCACAATCGTTCCGAAAACGTCTTTTCTATCCGGGGCACACACTGTGCTGAGTGACTCTCCTTCCCCGTCTTAGTCAGGGACAGCCTCGCACCCCTTTTATCTGTGATCTTCACTTTTCGAGAAGATCATTGCATTGTCCTGCAGAATATCCCCTACCCCAGAGGCATCTGTTTCTAGGGCCATCATTAAATTCCCTACTATGCACCTCCATTCCCTGTAAACAGGAAGTTTCAGTCTCGAGGCGCGATCACCTTCTGTCAAATGCTTCTCGGCAGCTTCCGGGTGAGGCTGCTGCTTCACGAGGGGCGCGAGCTCCTACTCCTGGTCACTGACGGCACGGCCGCGACCAGCACCACACCCCGAATCAGAAACGTCTGGAGGGGCCGCGGGCAGCCGAGACACCTGGAGGTGTGAACGGCACAGGCGTGGGGCAAGAACAAGGTCAAATCATAACGGAACGTCTGATTCCAGACACTTCCACCTGGGTAAGATGGTGACATCTCCCTAGCAAGTATCTGAAGCCAGAAAGCATGACAGAAAATTCACGACCTGCCTTCGTTCACCCAGGCTGCTCTAACAACACACCACAGGCTGGGCAGGGGCTGGCAAATGACACAAGTTCATTTCTCACAGCTCTCAGTCTCAGTCTCAGGCTGGGAAGTCCATAGTCAAGGCCTGACAGGTTTGCCTGGTGAGGGCTTCCTGGTTCATAGACGGCGCTTCTCACTGGGTCCGCACACCATGGAAGGAGCGAGGGAGCTCTCTGTAGTCCCTTTTTTGAGGGCACAAATCTCATTTATGAGACCCTCACGACCTCCTCACCGCCCAAAGCTCCCCCTCCTAGCACTATCTCCTCGCGGGTGAGGATTCCAACTTGTGAATCTTGGGGAGACACAAACATTACAAAAGCCCATCATTTAATTTTTTTTAAAGGCATTTTTGCTTCTGCAAAGTCTCAAGATAAAATCAAAAGAAAGAGGTCTGAGTCAATCCACACAGTTCTCCCAAAAAGGGAAGTGATCAATTGCCACCACTTTTTATCCGAGACCTGCTGGGTGCCCCGGTCTGCATGACTGATTCTAAAACGCCATCCTCTCCTCTGCCATTCAGAGGTCAGAGTCAGTCCAGAGCTTAACACCAAGGCAGAGCTGACTGAATGACACCAGCTAATCCAGTAAGACAAGCCAAGACTCCTGCCCAAGGCCTAATCCTTCCCCCAGGGAAACATGGAAGGGCCAGACACTTGGCAGCCCTTCCTTCCTGCTCTAAAGCCCCAGAGACACAGCGCCGGCCAGGTGTGTGCCTGGGGCAATGCACAGTAACGTCAGCTGGGCACCGAGTCTGAGAACATGTTATCAAGTAAAAATGAAAACAAGACTGCTGAGAAAAGTTCATGCTTAATCACCTCTGGGCTAAATTCTAAATACAATGTTATTTCAGAGCTAGGTGGAAGTAATTCCTTAAAAATATATATGAACAGTGACTAGCAACCAGGGTGATAAGTACTCAATATGTGTTTGATGAATAGATGAATTTTTAAAATTTATGAAAAGAGCACGCTCTATTTAGGAGAATTCTATTTAATTGGATGTCCTAACTAGACAGTGGTTCCTTCGTGCTGACAGCAGAGTTTGTTTCAGTTAACTCAAAAAATGGTAAGTCACTCTAACAGAAAACCAAAAGGCTTTACAGAGAGTCAAATTATGGTGCCAATTCAACCGTGCATGGCAATTTCACCTTAATATTTAAATTCTCGAAGCACCATACTCAGAAAACGAGACATAACATACATAAATGCATCGACTAAAGCACCATCATCTAGAATTTGACAAAGTTTGACTGTGAGTTTCAAGAAAAGGGCTGATGAGGCCAAGAAGTTCCTTCCCCTCTCCCCTTACCTCCCATTTTGGTGACCAACTTAATGCAGAGAAATTCCTGTTTCAGGTTTGCACACATTGGAACAATCCTGGTATCTATTCCCCCAAGACACCAACAGGCTGAAGTCTGCAGGGTGCACATATTGAAAAATCACAGGAGCACTAGAGTGGCGGAAAGAGGTGCCCGTGAAGACGTCATCCTTTCTAAGACAGGGTCTGATTCCGCCTCCGGGCCCTTTTGCAAAAAGCCATTGGTACAAATTCATAGCCACCAGGAGGAAACACGCAAAAGACCCCACTGCCCTCCTGGCTTCCCAGAAGGCCTCAGAAGGATGAGACATGCAGCCTGCGTGCAATCCTGGACCCTCTTCCCTGCATTCAGTTTGACATGTGTCACTTGTTTGACTGACGGAGGTCCCACAATGGGCACAAGGAGACCCGTCAGGTCAAGAGGGTGCTGCCCGGCTCATGGTCCACACATGCGGACCTGTCAGGTCAGGATGCCCGGCTCATGGCCCACACGTGGGGATGCGTCAGGTCGGGAGGGTGCTGCCCGGCTCACGGTCCACACATGGGCATGCGTCAGGTCAGGAGGGTGCTGCGCAGCTCTCAGTATCAGCCACATATGCACATTCTCCACTGAAGCCACTGCATGAAACCACTGCATGAAGCCACGCTGGAAGCACTTTCTGGCAGGTTTAGGAGGCTCGTGTCCAGGGTCATTAAACACATGGCAAGCTCGCCTTGGGGGCATTTTACTTTGCTTATGACAATGAAGCATTCTCATTGCACTGAATAGAGCACGCTTTCTTGTTCAGTGCCTCGTTGAAATAGGCATTTTGTACCTGTCTTACAGATTACATCAAGGCCCTAATACATTTAGACCCTTGTCTCAGGTACACACAAAGCAGCGGCATCTCTAGAACATGTTTTGGACCACGGGAGGAAACCAAATCGCAGCATTATCCATTGATGTTGCTTAAAGTGTATTTCCAAATGTGTCTCCCGAGCCCGGCCTGTGTTCACGGCTTCCGCTGACCACACGCCATCTGCTGGGCACTCTGTGCACTTTCTCTCACACCCGCCACGCCTGTGGTCCTGTGCCTATCCCGCCACACGTCCCCACGTGGCTAAATCTCCCACACTCACCACGCCTGTGGGCCTGTGCCTATCCCTCCAGGCGTCCGCACCTACCACGTGGCTAACGCACACTTCCTACAGGCGGCAAGTGCCTGAACATCCCCACGGCTGGAGGGGCTTTGGGTAGGTTCTACAGAACCCACAGACAGGCATGGCCACCCCGCCCACGGCCACCAGAGGCTTTGCTTTGTCTCTAGAGGTGCCCTTCGATGAGGCGACATGGCAGATGACCCAGTGTTAGGTAATTAAGACTCAGGAAATCACGGCCGTCTTACCTTTAGAACTCACCTCTCTCCCCAGCACTATATCGCGAAGGGTGGGTCGCCAGAGTTGGGGAAGAGATGCCCAAGGCTCCCTCCTGCCCTGACAAGCTGGGACACTGCTCCCCTCTGTTGGTTTCTCACCGCACCTCAATAAACTGAGCTCACAGCAAGAGGCAGGCATGGGCTGAGTAGAAACACACAGCAGACCCCGGGTGGGCAGGACGGAGGACGAGGGTGCTCGCGGAGACGAGGGTGTGCCCCAGGAAGAAGGTGCACGCGGGGTAGAGGGTGCGCGCGGGGAAGAGGGTGCACAGGCCCCGAGAACCTGGTGGCAGCAAGGCCGGTCAAGGCTGAACTCCAACAGAGGCAGCAGCAACGGTGTTGGGCAAGTCACAGAGAAAGCACCACCCAGAGGGGCTGCATGAACCAGCAGCGACCCCAACCCAACCTGCTCATCGGACTGGGCACACGCACACGCTGTGGACACGTGTGAATATGTTCCACTTAACGTGATGTTACATAATAATCAACAATGTTAACCCCACGACTTCATTACATGGCATCTGGCACATTGAGACTTTTTATTCTGTCTCTCTTCCTATACAAAGAAGTGGAAAATAGGTCCAAGATCATTCACAACAAATTATTGCTAATTGAAAAAAAAAAAAAATTCCTACCCTCACCTTGGAGGATCTCAAGGCAACACCTGGTTCTTTGAGGTCATGGTTGGGACCCTCTCCGGACCCCTAGATGGGTCTGAAACTGCAAGGAATCCCCAAATGGGCAGTTTTGGGGCCAGCACAGATGCCAGCCACACATCCAGGCAGGTCTTGGCAGGTTGCTCCGTGACTTCGGCTGGGTCACTAACCTTTTCTTGCACTCAGAACCTGCCAGGAACGAGGGCACTGGCCCGCACGTCTCTGCTCCCAAGGCTACATCCCCTATGTTCCGCTGCACTCTGGGTTCCATGCCTTAGATCCCAGGCACCTTAAAGTTGACGTTTCCCCACCAGCCCTCATGAAGTTGATACTCAGATAACGTCCTTCCTCTCCCACCTGGTCAGTACCTGGGGAGAAAGGAACCCGGGTCTCAGTTTGATTTTCTGCCAGTCCATCGAAAAAACAACTGGCCAGCAGCACTGGTGCACAGCACTGCCAGGTTACCCGTGACGAAAACAAAGCAAAACGAGATATACTCAAGTCAGCTGCGGCAAGTGCTTCTACATCCCTACTCCAACAAGGAAAGACAGGAGGCCAGGAGTGTGGCTCACGCCTCTTGTCCTTCCTTGTTGGGTCAGGGGTACAGAAGCATTTTGGGAGACTGAGGCAGGACAAATGCTTGAATTTGAGACCACCCTGGGCAACATAGCAAGACTCGTCTCTACAAAAAAAAAAAAAAAAAATAGCCAGGTATGGTATCGTGCCTGTAGTCCCAGATACTCAGGGGGCTGAGGTGAGACGATCACCTGAGTCCAGGAGGCAGAGGTTGCAGGGAGCCAAGATTGCACCACTGCACTCCAGCCTGGGCATCAGGGTGAGACCCTGTATCAAAATAAAGAAAAAACAAAAAACAAAAAAAAGGATAAGAAATACAGGAGACCACTAATAATTCCAAATAGTGCCTGCTAATTTGAAATCTTTTCCAGATATGGTGAAGGAAATCATTTTTCTTCCTACGCCCATTCTAAGGAAACGTTTCTATTTTTCTGCTATACAATTTGGTAACCTGCCATTTCAGATCCTGGCCTCTTTAAGCAGGACTTGCTGGAGTGCCAACAAAGCAGCGCTCTGAAACCTCAGCATCCTCAGCATCACCCTGGAGGGCAGGTGAAGGATGCTGGGCCTCCACCTCCAAAAGTCACACTGGGGTGGGGCAGATCTGGGGTGAGGCAGGGTTTGCATTTCTAGTCTAGGGCCACACCACCCTAAACACGCCCATCTCATCTAACGCATACCAGAGGGAGAAGCCACGTAGGGCAAGTCACAGAGCAAGCGTCCAGGCACCAGGTCACCAGTTGTCTATTTAAATGCAAACCCGTCAAACAGCTTAAGTCAAACAGGTTCACCCTCCTAACACATTGGCCAACACAGCTAGTGATAAATATCACTGCTGTTAGACCTTCTGCTCACTGATGACCAGAGCAATGGCCTGAAACATCAAAGCTGAAGGGTGTGTGCCACGGTCAGGGCTCTGAACACCCCCATCCCAGGCCATCTCACACGGGTGCCTTCACTGGCACCGGGGTCTCACAGACCAGCTCCACGCTCACACTTACTGGGACGCAACCACCCTTTCAGCCCTTCATGCATCTGTACCCTATAGCAGTGTTCAAGGGAGGCTAATTTAAGTAAGAAATGTAATACGGACATCTGTGAACTCTTCCTCCATATCCACTGAGTGGCCGTCCAGAAACAGAAATATTAAAAAGAAAAAGAAGATTTAAGAGTCAAACACAGGGCCGGGTGCAGTGGCCCATGCCTGTAATCTCAGCACTTTGGGAGGCCAAGGCGGGTGGATCACATGGGGCCAACAGTTTAAGACCAGCCGACCAACATGGCAAAATCCTGTCTCTACTAAAAATACAAAAATCAGCCAGGCATGGTGGCACATGCCTGTAATCCCAGCTACTAGGGGGGCTGAGGCAAGAGAATTGCTCGAACTGAAAGGCGGAGGTTGCAGTGAGTGGAGGTTGCAGTGAGCCTAGATCATGACACTGCACTTCAATCTGGATGACAGAGCAAGACTCCGTCTCAAAAAAACAAAAACAGGCCAGGCACGGTGGCTCACGCCTGCAATCCCAGCACTTCAGGAGGCCAAGGCGGGTGGATCACAATGTCAGGAGATCGAGACCATCCTGGTTAACACTGTGAAACCTCGTCTCTACTAAAAATACAAAAAATTTAGCAGGGCGTGGTGTGGGCACCTGTAGTCCCAGCTACTCGGGAGGCTGAGGCAGGAGAATGGTGTGAACACGGGAGGTGGAGCTTTCAGTGAGCCTGGATCGCGCCACTGCACTCCAGCCTGAGTGACAGAGAGAGACTCCATCTCAAAAAAAATAACAACAACAACAACAACAACAAAAACACAGAAACTCGTGGAACAAGCCCTTGCCCCACTCCATGTCAGCTGTGCTGTGCCACCCAGGAGCATGCCAAGCTCAAAGAGTCATCCACCTGCCTTGCGTAAACGATGTCACTACTCGAATCACAGAGACTCAGATTCCCTAGCCCTCGCCATGTGCATGTCACTCACAAGCAGGCATGAGGACCCCCGCAATTCACAGGGAATCCCTCTGGCCATCTGATGACCATCCATTCATAAATAAAAAGCATTAATTCCAGCGGGGTTGCAGAGGTGTATACATCAATACTTGTTACTGTTCACAAATGTTCCACTTGCGGATGGAGTGACGTTACAGAATTGGGAAGAACTTCACAGACATACGAGGGGTGCATTTAAGGAAAAAGTGTAAGGAAAAGGTGAGAAAATGGAATATGCTAACCTCTGTCTTTTCATCACCCTCTAAATCTTATGATTCCAGTTCTGTTCATTCTGCAGTGAAAAATAACAAGTGATTCACACTCAGACACAAGGTGGCTTAGGAAACTATGGCTGTTTTACAAAGATGAAACAATTTCGAAGATCAGGATTCCATGAACGTACTTACTTAAAGAGAGAAGAGACTGGGAGTTACACATCAACTTACCAAGGCTGTCCCGAAGTCCAGGAGCCCCTTAGGAGAACAGAGAATGTGCAGTCTCCACAGACCAATGCAGGTGGCTGGGCCCAAGAGTGGGGACGGGTAGGCTGCAGGAGGCTTGCAGAGGGAGCTGTACCACCAGCCTCTCGCAGAAATTCCTAATTAAACCCTGACAGCAACTCTGTTTAGTGAATTGGCTCCTGGTAACTAAGAAGAGTGAAGCTGTTGAAAGCCTACAGCCAACCCTCTGGATAACTGTTGAGATGTATTTTAGAGAAGGAAATGATCCTGTCACAATCCCAGTCCTGCCCACAGCTGCAAGCACGTCCTGGGAGTGCGGCTTCTTGCTCTGTCAGCACCAGAGCCCACTGTAGTGCCACACGGGTTCTGCCCGACGTTCCCACTTCAAGGAGTCTGGGCAGGTGCAGCTGAAACACCCAGGGGGCAACCCCCACACTCACTTCTCAAAAGTACATGCAGAGGCAGACAGAATGAAACACGGCCCCCAAACCTCAGACGTACGGTTCAGCGGCACGGCCCACCATAGAGCCACATGGGATTTGCCCGACGCCCCCAATTCACAGAGTCTGGGCAGGCCCAGCTGAAACAGCACCTGGGGGGCAACCTCCAACCCCACTTCTCAAAAGTACATGCAGAGGCAGACAGAATAAAACACGGCCCTCGAGCCCCAGACATAAAGTTTGGCACGGGCATCTGTGAAACAAGAACAAAAGTCGCATGGGAAAGTGAGCACAAAAATGAAAAAAATAACAGAATTACAGTGAAGATGGATGAGATGGGGAGGATTGCGAGGAAGTTGAGAAAGGGACTGAGGACCTGAAGGGGGACATAAGGGCTGGACATTCCCGACAAGGTAACAAACACACCTCTGGATGAGGTGGGACATCATCTTCATTATGGAAATAAAGGGGAAAAGCCTGAAAACATCAGTTTCCTACCAAGAAGCAAAAATCAAACTGGCTTCAGATTTCTCCTCTACAACACTGGGTTCCAAAAGATGAGGATGTGGCATCCGTGGGGTCTTGAGGGAGAGCTGGCACAAACGTCCCAGAGCTGCCGTCTCCAGAAGCAGCTGAAACAGCCTCAGATCCAGCAAACTCTTGTCTTGAAAAATCTATCAGACTACATCCCCTTATCAAAGGGACGCGTGGCTGCAGGGGTTGTGGTGTAAGGCAATTTAGAAATCTTACTCCGTGCAGACCCTAAACTTGGGAGGCTGCTGGTCACACCCTGGGAGGACCTCAGCCAGCGGGAAGCCCTGTGCCTCCTCTCTGCTCCATCTCTAATGCCAAGAAACATTTTATGCATAATATTACGTTATTTCCAATTTGTTAAATTGTATCTATTAAGTCCATAAAGAGACCAAGAAAATGTATAAAAACATTGATGACTTCACGGTGGTATTATAATTAATTTTTAAACAAAACATGTTGTCTAAATTTTCCAGACTGAAAAAATACTCTTTTTAGCAAGAAAGGTGCTTTTAAAGTCACCATAAACAATTATATATCCATCCTACGAACGTGGTCTTAAAACAAAAAGTGAAGAGCAAAAACAGCAGAAGGAAGTGCATGAATATGTTGATAACGTTTATCTCTGAATGGGGGCGCTCTTTTGCCTTCCATTTCCCTATGCTTGAAGTGTCACCTCTGTAATGTAATAATAGAGCAAACACCATAGTTGAGGAAACACTGCTGCCCACTAGGACATAAACCAAGTCTCCTCCAAAATGCTGCGACCCCAACCTCTGATTTTATCTTTTAAATCAGCTAGGTTTTCTCCCCAAAAAAGAAGCATATTGTATCATTACTCTTTAAAGTTAGGTGACTTAACAGGCATACAGACTTAAACACCTTCTGGAAAGGTGATGTGTCAAGTTTAACTAAGATTTGTTTTGTTCTGAAAAGAGCAGGGGCACGTTCCCAGGTGAGGGGACTCCAGGAAACACTGGCTGTGTCCGATGGGCCCTCACCTGGAGAAACAAGCGCTCGACGCCTCCACCCTCCACCCGGACTCAGCAGGAAAGGGATGCAGAGCTGAAGACAGACTCATCTATAAAAACCCCAACGGCTGTTTCCAGGAGCTACTCACTGTCCCGTGCCGCTGCACCCTGCCCCCCTGTGCAGGTACCGGAGCTGCTGTCCAGGCTTCCCCAGGCTCTCCACGCCTCCTTCCACCCCACGCCAACCTGCACCACCCAACTCCCCACCGTCTCTTACTGACCACCGGCCTCAATTCCCGCATAGCCTGGAAACTGCAAAGCTGCCTGGCAGCAAGAGGGGACGGGCAGCGAACGCACCAGCCAGGTGGCACCTGCTTCCACCAGACTGCAGGGTCACAGCCCCTGCCTCATGGAGCCGTTGTTATGCACAACTACACTGGGAAATCAATGCAGCTTTAGCTTTACTTTGGTGCTAAATTAACTTTATAACACTTGGTTATAACATACATTAATTTTTACAGCAATTACTAAAATAACAACTCATAATGCATTCATTTACCATATTCAGAAAAGCAACTGAAAAACCAAACACACAGCAGAATTTTATAGGACTGTAGTAGTTTTTGTTAGGTTGTCAAATTATTTTAAGCTCAAAATTAAAGTAATTAAATCTGTGACTCTCAACTGGGGGAGGTGGGCACACACAGAGAGGGGAACTTAAAATCCTTTTTTTCTTCCAAACCTCACACAGACCCACTCGGCTGGTCATTCCCATTGCTGGAATTATGTCCTGTTCCTTAGGTTAAAAACAACTGCCTTCATGCCTATTAAAAATAATGTTTCTTCCTTTCCTGAGTGATTGTGAAATGAGCCATGGTGGCAAGGTAGGCACGAACCGAGGGAAACTGAGTCCATGCCCATATTTGATGGTGGGCAAGAACAGAAGGAAATTGGGTCCATACCCACATTTGATGGTGGGTGAGAACAGAAGGTAACTAGGTCCACATCTATATTTGATGGTGGGCAAGAACAGAGGGAAACTGAATCCGTGTCCACATTTGATGGTGGGCAAGAACAGAGGGAAAGTGTGTCCAAGTCCACATTTGATGGTTAGCAAGAACAGGGGGAAGCTGGGTCCACGTCCACATTTGATGGTGGGAAAGAACGGGGGAAACTGGGTCCACGTCCACGTTTGATGATGGGCGAGAACACGGGGAAACTGGGTCAAAGTCCACATTTGATGATGGGCGAGACCAGGGGGAAACTGAGTCCACATCCACATTTGATGGTGGGAGAGAACAGGGGAAAACTCGGTCCACGTCCACATTTGATGGTGGCTTTTAATGCACTGCAGCCTGTGTCCCCTTGACCTTCACGAATTTTCAGGTAGTAAGAAAGCAATTTTTCTTACTGGAAAGGAGAAAACTAAGTGGCTGCAAAGTAATATAATTTCCTTAAAGCAAAACAACAGAGAACCAACTTTGACTTTTTCCACATTACCCAGTAATTCTAAGACTAAGGGTTTTGTCATGTTACAGCAAATGCCGTTCATTAGGGGGAAATTGGAAGTCAGAACAGTGTGTGCCATTCAAATTCTCAATGAATAATTAACTCAAATGGGTTCAGAGTGCTACAAAATGAAATTAATTTGTTTTTAGTTTAACCCCAAATCCCCAATCCCTTGCCAAATGATCCTCTATGTATCCTACATAAAGGACAGGGTCTTTCTGGCAGAAAACCATTAAAAGTTTTTATTTGCAGTAAGAGAAGCATGCCTTCTTATCAAACAGGTGCATGGCCCCCTTGCGGGGGGGTCACCCATCACCTGCATCCCCGTGTGTCACGGTGTTGCCGCACACCATTAACGCATCAAAATGGAAAAGGAAATGTAAGCAGTGTTTGCTGTCCAAAGTTCACGTCAACAACTCCTTATTATGAAGGCACTTCTGAGCCTTTCCTCCTGCATCTGGGAGCTGCCAGCAACCCAGTTCCAGGAGAGAAAATAGCTCGACACCTCCTGCAGCCCATGGAGTCCTCTTGTTGGGACAAGGTCCCCCCAGGAGAGAGGAGCCCCCAGCAGGGTCAACACTGGAGGTCCTGGGGGTGGGTGGTGCTGGGGAGGCCATGCGGGGAGGGCTGTTCCCTGTGCCCTTCCCCTCAGGAGACAGCTGGCCCAAGGTGACACAGGACCGGATGGGATTTCGGGGTCAGGGACCACGGAGCCCGGGGCTGTGGACCACACCAGCCCAAAGCCACTGCATGCCCCAGACCGGGGCTGTGGACCACACCAGCCCACGGCCACTGTATGCCCCAGACCAACACGAGAAGAGTGCAGACCAACAACATCTTCGTCTACGGTAGGTGTCACGGTTATCGTTCCTAAGAGAGTCCACGGCCACTTCTACCAGGTGCCCTCCACTCTTCCCCTGCCCCAGCTGGTCCCCCTGTGACAGCCGTGTCTTTGAGAACGGGGTGTGGAGCCAGGGGGAAAACACAAAATAAACCACCTGCTACTAGAAACAGCCTCGCTCTCCTCAGGGAGCCGGTCCCGGGGCCAGCCTCGCTGTCCTCAAGGAGTCGATCCCGGGGCCAGCCTCGCTGGACTCAGGGAGTCGGTTCCAGGACCCCATGGACACCAAATCCAGGCACATTCAAGCCCCACAGGTGGACCTGCCGAACCTGCGTGTACAAAGAGTCGGCCCTCCGACACGCGTTTCACATGGCAGGAACACTGTATTTTCTGCGTGTACAAAGAATCAGCCCTCCGACATGCGTTTCACGTGGCAGAACACTGTATTTTCTCCCTGAGTTTGGTTGAAAAAATCCACCTATAAGTTGACCCGCAAAGCTCAAGCTTGTGTTGGACAAGAGTCAACTGTACGCAATTGACACTGATTCCTACCAACAATATCCAAATCTTACCATGACCAGCACGATAAAGAGAATGAGCAAAATTTAAAAACTAAAGCAGAGTTTTTTCCTGCTAGTTGGGGCACTGCGTATCCCCTGTGGGAAAGACAACACTGGCTGCTGACCAAACTCCATCGGCCTCTTCCTCCTTCCTGAGGGCATCTTCCTCCATCCTGACAGCAGCCTGGGCTTACCTCAGTCCCAGGGCGGGGGAGGAGGACACACTGTGCACCCTCCCAGCTCTCCTCCGCCCCTTCCCTCAGGCTGGCCCAAGAGCAGCCTGGACAGTCAGGTGCTGGGGACACCGAGCTGCCCCTCCTCGGCCCACAACCTCAGGCCACTTGTCTCATTTGTGACTGAGAAACAGAGCTGCAGCTGCAGGCGGGAGGTGGGACACGCTGGGATCTACCCATGGCCAGGCCGAGCTGCTCTGATCACTCAAGCTTCACTTTCATCACTTGCTCTACCAAATAAACTAGAATAAAATATGCCACTTCCTCCTTTGCACACACTCCCAAGCCTCCCATCCCACTTCCCGGCGCTGACCCCATAAGAACACTTTCTGTGCCTTTCCAGGTATTTTCTATCCTCCTCAAGCACAGAACCACATTCAGAGTGAATTTTTTTTTTTTTTTTTTTTTTTACAGAAATGGCACCAGGGCAGATGATGTTTTTTTGTACCATTTCTTTGGTTTCTTGGGCATTTTCCGCACCAGGACAGATGGGCTCTGCTCTCCTTCCTCCCCACCGAAGGCTGCCTCACAGCAGCCACACACAGAGCCGTAAGCCCTCGCAAGACTGTGGGTGTCTCGGGGTGCCCCATGTCCCCAAAGACCAAGGGGTCACAGATCCACACTGTCCAACAACACTTCAGACATGGCCTCGAGCCTAGGAACCCTGCTGGCCAGCCCAGGCCAGCAACAGAATAGAGGTGTGAGAGGTAACATTTGCACTTCTTAAAAAAAAAAAAAAAAAAAGGCAGATATTCAGTGCCACATTTAAAATGATCATGGTGGCCAGGCACAGTGGCTCATGTGTGTAATGTAAGCACTTTGGGAGGCCAAGGTTGGCAGATCCCTTGAGGTCAGGAGTTCAAGACCAGCCTGGCCAACACGGTGAGACCCCTGTCTCTACTAAAAATACAAAAATTAGCTGGGCATGGTGGCAGGCACATGTAATCCCAGCTACTTGGGAGGCTGAGACACAAGATTCTCTTGAACCCTGGAAGCAGAGGTTACAGTGAGCTGAGATTATGCCACTGCAATCCAGCCTGGGTGACAGAGCAAGACTCTGTCTCAAAAATAAAAACAATAAATAATAACAAAAGAAAAAATATATATGCATTCCTAGTCCCTTGGAGCTGCAGCAACAAAGCTGGTGATATATTTTGGGTGTTTCTAATCAATGTTTTCCATGAGCTACACTGCAAGTCTCAACCTTGACCCTGCTACAGTAATCATCTATTACAAATTAAAACAAGAGCCATAACTCTGTCTCCTACTAAAATATTCTAACTGAGACATGTTAACAGAATACATTTCTTTGGGTGAGAAAGTATCCACCAGGGTGGGGAACAGACGGCCCACCGATTGTGCTGTGGCCCTAACCACCAAAGACTCATGAATCATCCACAGCAAGGCTGGTGACTCAAAAAGAACACTAAATTGCTCTTTGACATCAATTCTTAAACCTTGAGAAACCAAAGTTCTCTTTGTAACAGACTTGAAAAAGGATGAAGTCAGAAGTAGCTCAGCAGAGATGCACCAACTCTTACCTGGGAGAGACACTCCTTGCTAATCACGTCTGGATTAACGGATGTGCTAAAAGCATCTCTTCCAACAGAGACACAGACTGCAACCAGGAATGCCATGAACACCTTCCCCAGATAACCCAGTCCTCACCCATCCACCCCTCAGGAGGTCCCCAGACAAGTCCAATAAGGAAATCACCCCACAGCAGATTCAGGTGCAGGCAGTGAGGGTAGTGGCGTCAGGGAATTCCGCCGTAAACCTTGGCAGCACGCAGGGAGGTGTACCCAGCTGGACAGGTGAAGTCAGAAGTGCAGGATGATCTGGCCATTCCAAATGAGCAGGGCATAACAATTTTGTTAAAATGAAACCCAGCCTTTGAAAAGGCCTGGACTTCCCACAATGTGTGGTATTTATAGTGTGGACGGCACTGTAGAGAAGTTATCAGAGGGTTCACGACGGCAAGATCCACGGAGGCTCTGCTATGTGCCAGGCATGAGACAACAATTCACACAAAACACCTCATTTCACCCTACACAGAGTCCACAGACTGCTCCACAGTCTCCCAGGTAAGAGTTGGTGCATCTCTGCTGAGCTACTTCTGACTTCATCCTTTCTCAACTGCTTCATGTTTCACCCTACACAGAGTCCACAGACTGCCCCACATTTCACCCTACACAGAGTCCACAGACTGCCCCACATTTCACCCTACACAGAGTACAGAGACTGCTTCACAGAATACTACCAAAGGGGACCATCAAATGATCCCCAAGAAGTAATGAGCGCCTTAAAAGTAAGAAAGCCAACCTCCTCCCCCTCTATTAACTTCCTCTCCTCATTTCCGCAGAACCAAAGAAATATGAAGGGCCAGTGACGCCCCACTGAAGAACGCTCTCCTGGTGGTTACACTCTGTACATAGGGAGCACAACCCTGCTCCGTGCTGCCTGAGGCTACTATTCTATACTACACTAGTACGATCTGTTTGTTCTATTCTATACTATTCCATTCTCTATGATAGAATACTACAGCTTCACTCCATACTATAAAATGCTGTACTATCTGTTCTATTCTATTCTATTTTCTTCTATACAGAAAGGAGTTAGCCAGCTTGCTTTAGGCAGACAGTAAGGGAAGGGTCCCAGAGAGCCTCCAGCCCGTGTTTTGTGCAGATAGGGGGACTTGCACGGGGGGGCCCTCCTAAACATGCTCACAGCAGACTAAAGGTCCCCATGCACACGAGGGAATGGGGTGGAACCACCAGATATTTGCTCCTTAGACAGCGAGACCAGCCCCATCAGCTTCTATATAAAAGCCCTTGTAGTCAACTGGGAAGGGGGCGACCAGCAATCTGCTCTCAGGACCCCTCTTTTCGCTGAGAGCTTAACTTTTAGCTTAACGAGTTCCACTGCACTCACTCTTCGATGTCCCCGTGCCTGTTTCTTCCTGGTCATGAGACAAGAACCTGGACCCAGCTGAGCTAAAGAGCAAAACTCCTGCATCAGTGCTACAGAACACTATCCTCTCTGTTCTGTGCCATGCGACTCTACTATTCCACACCACACTACGTAATATTAATACTATGCTGTGTGTTCTAATCTAGATTGTATTATGCTATGCAATACTACGTCATTAGTTCAACTGAATACTCTACAATACTATCCCACTTGTTCTATTCTAGACCATGTAATACGATTTTTCCTATTGTATACTACACTACATAATGTTACACTGTTTCTTCTATTCTATGCTACCCTATATAACATTATGCTATTTGTTCTATTCTGCGCTACTCTATATAATTATATTCTGTTTGTTCCATTCTATACAATACCTTGCATCATTTTACCATGTTCTACGATACAAGAGTAGAGTCAGTTATACTTTCATAATCTTTTCCAAGCTCTTACCCAGTAAGAAATGTGATGTTTTACTATGCCTCACATAAATGCACATTTCATGATAATCAATGCCATTTCCTATGGTTGTAGAATTCTGTCTCTATGATTCTACTGATACGGCTTCTTTGGGCTTTTCTTTAAGTCCTTTGCAGTGTCTGGTTTCCTAGTGAAAAGATGACTAAGGTCCCGATAAGATCCTACAAAACCAGCATTCACACAGGCTCACCTGTGTGCACACTGCTGGACTCCATGTTGAAGGAGTGACAGGAAGACAGACGGCTGTCGGTGGATGGAAGGCAACAAGCACAGAGTAGATTCCAGAACTGAGACATGTACCAAGGCTCTGGCACAGCTGAGGGTCGATCCCAATTCTAGCCTCTCACAGAAAGGCAGAGGGGACTTAGCACAAAGAGCACGGAACTTTGCTTTAATAAAGCAAATGCTTACCATCCACTGTGAGGAGCTCAAGGAGAAATGGCAGTAGGCTCTACTAATGATACTGCTTTAAAAAATGGAAGGGAGAGGGTACATTTTCACATGGGCCATGTGGAAAGTTGGCTGGACCTGCCGCTGGACCTGACACTGGACCTGCTGCTGGACCTGCCCCTGGACCTGTCGCTGGACCTGCCGCTGGACCTGTTCCTGGACCTGATGCTGGACCTGCCGCTGGACCTGATGCTGGACCTGACGCTGGACCTGCCCCTGGACCTGCCACTCGGTCTGCTACTGGACTGCTAACAAATGCTGCAGATTTTTATGTAGAAAAAAGTACAATGCGTCTGAGAGCAGCTGTCCCAGCTCTGGATGAAGCCGGCAGAAAAAGGAAGCAGCAGAGACGCTGGTATCATTCAGTGGGCAGAGTCAATGACCCTCCTCTAAGTCCAGCAAAGCTCAACCTGCATGTCTGCAACTAGAAATACCAATCATAAGCCAGACCTCCTGGCAAATACCATTGACCTGCTGTAATTCTGTGTGGTGTATTATGTCCCATGTACAGGAAATCATTCACAAAGCCTTTAACCAGGAAGTACTAACATGACTTTTAATGCAATATAACAGCTTTGCACCCATTTAACATATATTTAACCCCAGTGGTATATTTAAATATATGTTTTATAGAACATCAGGCATGTTTACCTAATGGCTCGAACTTTCACAATGTCTCTCTCCCTGAGAGGACAGCGGAGGATCCCATGCACTGTCTCCAGGAACATGCCCCTCCCAGAGAGGATTCACAAATCAAATGTGCACATGCATGCATGCACAGACACATATCACACACACACACACACACATGGACACGCACACCTATATGCAATACATACATTCACACATGCACACACGTTCACATAATCACATAATACCACCACATAACAGATGCGTACACATACACACAACACTCAAACACACGCACACAAACATACAACACTCAAACACACACGCACAAGCATACACACAACACTCAAACACACATGCATATACATACACATTCTGACACACATACATACGTAAGTGCGTAGACATAACATGCACAAATATACATGTATAACTATATACACATGAGCATCCATGCATGCCTACTTGCACATATGTGCAGTCGTGCCTAAACATGTAACACATGCACACACATACATGCAACACAAATACACATGCACACATATACACATGCATGCACATGTACATTACACACAAAGGCACACATACATGCACAACACATATACATGCAATACACACTTTCATACACATAAATGCAAACACACATACATACATACATCCCTCAAAGACCCCATTATTCAATTCTAAACAAAGTGGTTTATCCCCCAAATGTACCTTCCCGTAATTAATAAGCTCTACTGCACATTTCTTGTTTCAAATAATGAGGTCTCACACACAGCACACACACATTTATACTCCAATACGTGTGAACATATAAATAGAAATAGGCACACGTGCACGAAGACCCTCTTCTGTAAAGGTATTCTCAAACTTGAACTGAACGAATTCTGCTAATTATAGTCAGAGTCAGCAAAGATATATATTTGACCTCGGAATGAATATACTCGTTCTTTTCGTTACCCCTGGCAACAGCAAGAATGTAAAACAGAGTTGTGCGATATCATGTCACTTATTCAATCCCACTTCCTGGGATCTGACCCATTTGGAATAGCGTTTCTGTCTGAGTGATTTCCTTCTGACTAAAATCATGAGACAATTCCTTCTCTTCCTGCTTTCTCTTTCCCAGGCCTTTTCACTGCCCTTTCATCATCTCAGAAATAAATCATAATTGTCAAAATGGAACGCAAAGAAACAGCCTTAGGAGAGAATCCCACAATGGAATGGACCCAAGAGAGGAAAAAGTATTCTTTTTGAAAATGTACAAAAGGAAAAGTCAAGAGGCCTGGGTTCCCTCTCATGACAGAAACAGACGTCAGCATAGCAGGTCGCTCAGCACAGTTCAGCTCTGTGTATGAAACAGAGATTCTAGTCCTTGTCCCTGTTTCAAGCTCTGTGTATGAAATAGATTATAGCCCTTGTCCCTGTTTCATGATGTTGCAGTGAAGGTAACAAAACAGACAAAGGGCATAGGCTGCAGAAAAGGATTTTAAAAGGATGACTTTTAAAATGTGAGCCTGCTTTTCAAGGGCACAATGAGGACATTTTCAAGTATATTAAAGCTGATTTATAAGAGATAGGTATAAAGACTCTACAAGGTCGTTAGACTTTAGACTTACAAAGAAAACAAATCACATTCTCCTAGCATCACCAGTCAGGTGTTCCACAAATACTAAGAACGGGGTCCACTATGAGGGGTCAAAACATAACCCATGAAGCATGGCCGAGAGCTCCTATAACCTGATTTCTAGGAATCTAATTTTAAACATCCTCACAGCTAGCACATCACAAAAATACAGAGCTCCAAATGCTGTAACCCAAGTGCTAACAACACCTAGCCAAAAATATACGAGGCATTTCAGGCAAAAATCCCAGAATCAGAAGAACACAAGTTTTCTAAGTTCTTCAAAAGCCGGCGCTGGTTGAGGCTCTTCTGCAGACTTCAACAAAAGACACGCTAGAATTAGCCATTGACGGTAACCCTGAGTCAACACGCACAGTGTTCGGAAAAGCACAAGGCCTGCTCCGGCTTGAGACCCTGGGAACTTTCTCTGGACCGCACCGAGTGGACGACTTTGAGAACTCAAAATAACCAACAACCAGTCCATGAACAGGGAAAGAAGACTGCAGCCTCCCTGGGGACCTGGCTCCATGCCTGCCCCCTTTCTTCCAGATACCTTTGCCCTTCCTGGCTCCCTCCTCCACCTGGAGATGCTCCGGGTTCAGGCCCCTCTCCAGTTGTGTCTTGGTCCACAGCTGGCTACCTGTGTGAAGCACCAGGCCTTGAAGGACCATCTCCACCTGCTTCCTGCACTTCCCACCCACTTCCACCATGACACCCAGGCTCTGGCTGCTCTCAGGGATCAGGGCCGCCAGGCTCCCCTCACAGGCTCCAACTGGAGTCCTGCCCCCTGGTTTTCAGCAACACTTGGGACTTTCTCCTGGAAACTCTCGGCTCTGGGCTTTAGTGAACTGCGCCATCCAGCTCTTCTCTGCACTCTAAGCAGGGCCTTCTCTGGGTCTTCCAACCCTTCCTCCATTTCCAAATGTGGGCTTTCCTTTGGCCTCCTCTCTCCAGACATGCACGCCTCACACTCTGGCTACTTGACCTGCACTTCTACCTAAGAGGCTCCCAAATGCTCCCTGCTCCAGATTTTCCCCAAGCCTCCTCCTGTATTTCCAAACTTGCAGCTTGCAGTGGTGTCTCTAAGTATCTCTGAGTCAGGTCCACACTTGCTTCTCCTGATTCCCGGCAAAGCGCAACGGCGACCTCGGGGTGCAGACTCGCAGCTTCATCCGCCTTCCTGTACTCCCTCTTCCCCTCCTGACCCAGGCACCGAATTGCTCAGCTCACTGGCTGCCTTCTCTCCTCCTCCGGCCACGGCGAGTGCCCTTCATGAGCCCGCCCTGTCACCCCCCGGCTCCACGGCATGCCGCACATCAGAGACACGATTCTCTCCGAAACCCTCAGTGGTTCCCTAGTATCCCACAGGTAAGGACTTCCACATTCTGGCCCCAATCTAACTTTCTGGCCTCAGATATGCACATGCATATTTTATCTATGCAAAGAGAGTACAGGCCTCACACCCGCTCTCATTCCTGGGCTCCTAGTTCCTCTTAAAGGTGCTGTATGAGGTACCTATGCACTTTCCAAACACTAACTGAATATGCGCTTGGAGAACACTTACTTGATAATTTTGTGGCATTGCCGGATAACGTGGACAAAGTGAGAACTACGCAGGTGTGTGGATGCTGCCTTGCCCAGACCTCACTTACCCAGACACTCCCAGATGCTCAAGGTGACCAGCCCTATTGGCGCACAGGCAGGCGCAGGCTGCACCCCCACAGCCGGGCCCCGCGAGCTGAACTATAATTACGAAGCAGTTGTTTGCTCCTAAATCTGTTTATGCTGGTGCATTTGTTACACATTACTGAAACCAATAAAGTATGACTCCAAAGAGAGAATAATTGTATGAAAACTAAGTTGGATGCCTTTCAAAGACTTAATATAGGGGAATTTTTTTTTCATTTTAATCTTTTTAAAATTGCTATCAAATTAGGTATGGGCAAAAAATATATACAATGTTTGAGGAAATAATTTTTAACGGTTTCATATCTAACATACCTTGCTTCTCTTGTGTTGCCTATTCTCTTCTAGAAGAATAAAAACTGTGGCAGGCCTGCGATGGCTGTGGTTGAGGAAAGAGGCCACAGCCACAGCCAGCAGAACCATGCTCAGCAGCAGCCTAGCCCCGCGTGGAAGAGGCGTGAACACTCTCGGGAGAGGTGGATGTGCACTAACCGTTCCCAGCTCTGACCTCTTTATCTGAATGTGGTGATTGGTTTTATCTGAATGTCAGACAAAAGGGTGTCTACGTCCAGGAAAGACTCTAAACACTCTGGACGCTGCTGCGGCAGATGGTGACCGTGACCCAGTGATACCACTCTCCAGTGGACAGCCAACCCAGTCTCCTAATCGTAAAGGACATTCATAGCAACACTACGACAAAGAAACACTACTGTTCTGACCCAGAAAAGTGAAATGTAAAACATAAAATACACAGGTTCTAACTAAGAGGCAGACAGACCGGGCACGGTGGCTCACGCCTGTAATCCCAACCCCTTGGAAGGCCAAGGCGGGTGGATCACTTGAGGTCACGAGTTTGAGACCAGCCTGGTCAACATGGTGAAACCCCATCTCTACTAAAAATGCAAAAATTACCCGGATGTGGTGGCGGGCACCTGTAATCCCAGCTACTTAGGAGGCTGAAGCAGGAGAATTGCTTGAACCTGGGAGGTGGAGGTTGCAGTGAGCCGAGATCACGCCACTGCACTCTAGCCTGGGCAACTCCTTCTCAAATAAAATAAAATAAAATAAAATAAAATAAAATAAAATAAAATAAAAGGCAGACAAACAAAGGAGATTTCCTCTGATCTTAAAAACAGAAGTATTTGTTTCACAGCGGGGATAATTGAAGATCTGCATAGAAATCACCTAGGGTCCCGCCGTCCCTCACAACAGACTGGGATAGAGGGAAGGAGGGCAGGAGGTGGGCCCCTTGTCCACGAGAGCCTCCTCCCACCCCATCCCCTTCCTCAGGAGGGCGGCCTGCCCAGTGCAGGCTCCCTTCTCCCCAGGTAAGACCCTGGCATCTCTACAGGAACACCCACCTCCCTTCCCTGCAATCCACTCCAGCTGCTCACGGCCAGTCAAGGGGGGCGCTCTTCAGAGAGGAGCAAACGGTTTGGAGGACAGCCTGAACTCCAACGTCCCAGGTGTGGCTTTCCAGGAAGCACAGAGGAAGGATGCAGGTCCCGAGAAGGAGGAGGCGCAGGAGGACGATGAGAGAGAAGAGAGAGAGACAAGAGAGGCAGACTGCCCAGCCGGGGGCTGAGCACAGGATCTGGCTGAGGCCCCCTGGGGAGGGGCAGAGGCAAACAGGCTGCTGCTTCTAGGCTGCTCGGGAAGATACAAGCTTGAAGGGGCTGCAAGGCAGGACTCACTGAGGAGCAGTCATGTGGATGCCACGCCTCTCACATGGCACACACTGACATGCAACTCACATGCAACACAACACAACACGCATGTACAATGGGCTTATACAACACTGACAACACACACTGCACACAATCACACACAACCTATACAACACATACCCAATACATGTGACTCACAACACAATGTGCATTTATAACACACTCATACGACACATAACCAATACATGCAACTCACAACACAACATGTGCGTACAACACACTTATATACACATACAGCACACGTAACTTACATACAACACAACACGCACATACAATGCACTCATACAGCACACACAACACACAACTCACATACAACATGCACATGCAACACACTCATACAACACACAACACACGTAACTCACAACACAACATGCACACACAACACTCATACAACATACATGCAATACATGCAACTCACAACATACACACACAACACACTCATACAGCTCACGTACAACACATGCAACTCACGTTCAACACAACATGCACGTACAACACACACAACACACGCAACTCAACACAACATTCACGTACAACACACTCATACAACACAACACTCATACAACGTACACACAATACATGCAACTCACAACACAACATACACATACAATACACTCATACAACACATACAACACATGCAACTCACGCATAACACAGCATGCACGTACAACACACTCATACAACATATAACACATACAACATGCACACAACACACGCAACTCAACACAAATACATGTACAATTCACTCACAACACACAACACTCATACAACACACAACACATGCAACCCATAAACACATGTACAACACACTCATACAACACACAACACTCATACATCACACACAATACATGCAACTCATATACGACATACACATACACACATACAACACACAACACTCGTACAACATACAAAGCATGCAACTCACAAATACACGCACAACACACTCATACAACACACAACACTCAAACGTACAATAAGTGCAACTCAACACAATATGCACATACAACACACATACAACCCATGCAACTCACATACAACACAACACACTCATACAACACATTCATACAACACACACTATACAGATTCTAAGTATGAAATAGAAAACAGCACACGCACAGTTTCTAAATTTGATGAAAACTTTTTTCAAGAAAGTCGTCCAACATCCAAACTGGTACCATGTCCTCATTTTCAGTTGCTGTTCAGATTCAAGCATTTTTATCATCTACTCTATGAATTATAATAATACAGCATAAACCCATTTTTCATTTTACACCCACTTTAGTGTGGGGTACTCCAAAACAGGGGCCAGGAGCCTCAGAGTCGTCCCTCGGAACAAAACACAACCGACACTCAGAGGCCAGGAAGAGAACTCGGGTGGTGACACACACTCTCTCATCTGCAGAGCTCTGCTTCAAATACTTTACACGTAACCAGGCTGGAACGGGTTGGTGAGGGTACAGACATGGCAAACTGAGAAGAAACTGGCAGGTGGAGAAAGATCAATCAAAATCCAAGGAAAAATGCTGAACATTTTCCACAAATAGTTCACACAACAGATGATACTCAGGCTACTGAAAGTTTATTGAGAGGGGTCTTGCTCCAAAGAAAAAGTTCTCTCCCAAAGTTATCAAAGATTCACAGCAGGCACCTGCCCCCAACACACCATCTTCCGAGGGCCTAGGAGTCAAAAAGAAGGTAAGACAGTAGTAAGGGTACAGGGAGAGGAGAGCGGGAGGGGACCGAGAACTCGGAACCAAGAGATGGGCGGACACTGAATGCCTGACTCCAAGGTTATCACCTCAGAAAACAAGTCTGTTTAAGTCCGTAGTAACAGTGTTAGTACTTTCACTGAACCTGCACTCAACACTGGAGAACCTCCCTGTGTTATAAAGACGATCTGAAAAATAACATTAATTCACAATGTAGAGTGATGATTCAGCCACAGAAAATAAAACTGACATAATCCACTACAAGTCACACTATGTCTTTCTTTAAGACTGGTTTATGATGCAGAAAAGAGGCAGTTTGAGATCTAAAATACTTAAACTGGCAAACACCTTGTTTCCCTGAATTCTCACAACCGTGGCACCAGCTAGAGTAAGACAGAGTGGTTTTCAGAGCTTCCAGAACAGCAGAACAGATCAATCATAAATATGCAAAAGTGATCTGAAAACAGAATTAATATTCCACGTTTTGGCTTAAACTAGTCATGTGATTTCCAATAAGTGGGAAACATTCACACCAATTTTTATAAGAAAGTTCAATGTGAACACATAGTACAGAACATTGCCTTTGTTTTGGAATTTATTTATTTAATATGACAATTTCATTTGTATTTAGTTATTCTTGATGTTGAATGCTCATCTTTATTAATGATGAGCTACCCATTTTCTGACTGAGGAAACAGAAAGTTGTCACTGCCTAACAGCAATACTCAAAACAGCCTGTATGAAAGGAAAAGGTATATCTGTGTGCACACAGATGCATACACATGCATACTCGTACCTATACATGTACACAAGCGTGTACATATGTGCATACACATACACACATACACGTGTGTGCATGAGCACACATGCATGCACACATATACACATACATGCATACACACGCATATGCACATACACATACACTCATATACACACGTACACATGCACACACATACATGCATATACACGTGCACATGGACACGTGGACACGCACATACACACGCATACACACATGCACACACATGCATGCGTACATGCATACGTAAGTATCATCTCAGGTACGTGGATTCAAAATTCTGATGCAAACAAGAATAATTACAAAACAAGGTAGGGTGTCAACAAGTGAGAATTGAGATGAAAGTTCTGATATGTTCCAGAGACAATACGGGAGGTCGTCACATCACATAAATATCTTACCCATTTGAAACGTGACAATTCCTGCCAACATCGGCCTGGATTAAGATGATTTCATTGACATAAGGAACAGAAAATATAGTATTTATTCTAATGAGATTCTGTAATCATTACATTATTTTCACAATTATAAGTAATCACTAAATAACTTCCTCCCAAGGGTCTAAAAATAAAAATAAGATAACAAAAGAAAGTCACAGTCCTGAGAGCTTTATCATGCAAATCACAACTGTGAAAATCAAGCATGTTTTTGAGACTATGCCCTCCTCAAATATCCTTCATGGAATTTTGTACCAGTAATGGCTGGTAATTAATTGTTATACCAGCTGGAAAGTATATCATTGGGGGTACGTGAAGTAAACATGTAAAGAGTAATGAACACACACACTTGAACCCAGGCCTCATTTCACAACTGTTTCCTACTTTCGATTTGCTTAGTTTACCTCATGAGGTACCTCGAGGAGAGAAAGCAGAGCTGGGATCTGCCCCGAGGCTGCTTCGGGAAGAGCTGGGTGGGTACCAAGACCCTCAGACCGAGGGCTGAGCTGCGTGGCTATGACCCCATCACTGCAGCTCCCCAAGCGTGTGTCCCTGTGTGTCACGCAAACCCCTGCCACACAGGTGACACACGCCACACGCCTGACACAGGCTCAGCACACAGGGAGCGATCAGTAAGTGGTGACTAGAGAGAAGTGACGGCCTTCAGCGTGGATGGAGAAAACAGGCCACAGACTCACAGAGGAAACGCCACAGATCCACAGACGGAGAAAACACCACAGACGCACGGACGGAGGAAACACCACAGACGCATGGAGGGAAGAAAAGTGCCACAGACGCACGGAGGGAGGAAAAGTGCCACAGACGCAGGGACGAAAGAAACGCCACTGACGCACGGATGGAAGAAACGCCACAGACGCATGGACGGAGAAAACGTGCCACAGAGGCACACACGGAGAAAACAGTCCACAGATGCACGAACAGAGGAAACGCCACAGACGCACGGACGGAGGAAACAGGGCAGAGACGCCCATACACCAGTGTGGAACGTCGGACAGGAACGTCCCGGCCATGCACTGTCCACTCCCCCTAGAGACTTCCCACCCCAGAGCACTCAGGATGGCTGTGGAGCTCCTGCCACACACCCCAGAGGCGAAGCTGGGGAGCCAGAGATGAGCAGGTTCACGTCCATCAAATGCAGCTACAATCCCTGTAATAACTGGAGGTCACTATTAAACAGAAGGGCACTTCACTTGGAATAAAAGCACTCTGCATAAAAGAACTAAAGATTGGCTGGAGACAGCTTAGAAACCGTCACCATTATTCTTGTTAGTGACAGCGAAGCTTCAAGAGTGGTCACTTTTCCTGTAGAAATCCCACAGAGGTGATTCCTGGAACTCATTTAGAATATTTCTTTCCCAGAAACCACACAACCAAGAACTTAATAGTGCCATCTCTTGACCAGAAAGATTCAGATTTCTGATGAAACTAAACCCTGTCCAGCCTCCTGATTCTAGAAGATGCTGTACAGAAAAGCTAACTCAAAGGGGTCTCATTACTTTTGTCATCCACGACACATAAAAAAATTTTTTAAATATACAAAAAAATGTAGGAATTGTACAGTGAATACCCATGTGTCTACCCCTGGATCACAGACTAGATTTAAATGTAAAGTTCTAAAGGTTCCCAGCTAAGGAAATGTGCAGTGTAAGCCTCTACCTGGTTAGAACCAAGGGGAATGGAATGAGCTTTCCCCAGCCTTGCTGCTCAGCTGGGAGGGGCTGCCACAGCTCAGCCACCCCACCCCAGAGCACCCAGGATGGCTGTGGAGTTCCTGCCACCCACCCCAGACGTGAGGCTGGATCCCCATTCGCGGTGTTAAGAATGAGCCAGCCTTTAGAGGCCATGTGGTCTATACTTGAATAGAAAATGTTCCAGGAAACTAAAGATTCCAATGCGTGCACTGAATTCCTAACCATTTGAAACCCAGGCTCCTCATCTATACACGAAGAACAACGCTCTCTCCTGGGAAAGCATTTCAGAAGGACGAAAAAGGATCCACATGAGAGCAGCTGAAAACTACAAGGCATCATGCAATTATAAGCCTTTTTCTATATCTTTGTTTCAAGGAATGTCAGCATTCTAAATATTGCAGTTCATCCCACATCACCTTTCAGGAGCAAATCATAACGATCAAAACTATCAGCAGAATCACTACCAGCTCAGTCGCCATGTGCTTCTTCTTCCTGCATGACAATTCCTGCAGAACGATGGGACCATCCAAGAATGGCTCCCTGCCATCATGTGCCCATTCTCCTTCCCCAGGGGGGCTATTCCTGTACTCACGGGGCATGGGAAACCTGTATAACGCCACCAGAAAGTCCTTGTTTGACTTACACACTTCCCAGAAGGGCTGATTTTATCCAGAATCCTAACTGTGTCAAACACTAAACCTAAGAAATCATCAAGAAACCAAGGAAATGTAAGGCCATGTCCTGCCCCGGGTGCATGGCTACTAGGGGAGAAATAGAAAATGAGACATGAAAGGAAACTTTTAAGATATTCAGACCATCACTGGATGATTCCAGGAACCCATTACGGATCATTGCTGTTCCTAATAACAGGAAAGAAATTCTAAAATCCCAACAGGCATGGTGAGTCCCTCACTTGCATGAAGTCAAAATAATAATCCATCACTCTCTTCAAAAGGACAAAAGAAAAACTCTACTTCCTCTTCATATTAATTTGTGTACAAGCGACTTAAGTGAGAAAATCTTAATGTCTGGACTGTGATATCAATAGCAAAATAATCCCAAGATTCCCAATTAAAAGATAGAGATGGCCTGAATGAATTTAAAACAAGAAAAACCGACTATATGCTGCCTACAAAAAACTCAGTTCAGCTGCAAAGACACACATAGACTAAATGTGAAGGGATGGAAAAACACATTCCACATTAATGGAAATCAAAAGTAAGCAAGAGTAGCCATATTTATTTCAGATCAATCACAATTTAAGTCAAAAACTGTAAAAAGGAGACAAAAAGGTAATTATATAATAAAGAGATCAAAATAGCAAAAGGATATAACAATTACGAGTATATGTGCACCCAACAACAAAGCACTCAGATATATAAAGCAAATATTAGTAGATCTAAATAGAGAGGTCGGGCGCGGTGCCTCACGCCCATAATCCCAGCATTTGGGAGGGATGTGGAGGCAGGTGGATCACCTGAGGTCAGGAGTTTAAGACCAGCCTGGCCAATATGGTGAAACCCTGTCTCTACTAATACAAAAAATTAGCCCAGCATGGTGGCACATGCCTGTAATCCCAGCTACTTGGGAGGCTGAGGCAGGAGAATCACTTGAACTCAGGAGGTGGAGGTTGCAATGAGTTGAGATTGCACCTCTGCCCTCCAGCCTAGGCAACAAGAGCAAAACTCTGTCTCAAATAAATTTATATATACATATATATGTATAGAGAGAGACAGGGAGACACCAACACAACAATAGTAGGAGCTTCAAAATCCCACTGTCAGTACTGGAGGTCATCTAGACAAAAAATAACAACAAAACATCAAATTTAAAGTCCAGTGTAGACCAAATGGACCTAACAGACATTTACAGAACATTTCATCCAACAGATACAAAACGCACATTCTTCTCAGCACATGGAACATTCTCTAGAATCCACCACATGCTAGGCTACAAAAGAATTCTCAATACATTTTTTCTAAAATTGAAATAACATCTAGGATATTCTCAGACTCTAACAGAATAAAGCTATAAATCAACAACAAGGAACAGACACTGCTCAAAAGAAGACATTTATGCAGCCAATAGAGACATGAAAAAATGCTCATAATATAGAATGAGACCACCACTTCTCCTGTTGTCTTTCCCAGCTTTTCCCCGTCTCCCCTTTTCCCTAGTTTATAAGACAGGAGAAGGGGGAGAAAACAAAAAGTTAGAAAGAAACAGAAGTAAGATAAATAGCTAGACGACCTTGGCACCACCACCTGGCCCTGGTGGTTAAAATAATAATAATAATATTAACCCCTGACCAAAACTACTAGTGTTATCTGTAAATTCCAGACATTGTTTGAGAAAGCAGTGTAAAACGTTTTGTTCTGTTAGCTGATACATGTAGCCTCCCATCATGTTTTGTCTGAGGCTAGTCCTGCTACAATAATCACTCGCCATCAGAGAAATGCAAATCAAAACCACAATGAGATACCATCTCACACCAGTTAGAATGGTGATCATTAAAAAGTCAGGAAACAACAGGTGCTGGAGAGGATGTGGAGAAATAGGAACACTTTTACACTGTTGGTGGGACGGTAAACTAGTTCAACCATTGTGGAAGACAGTGTGGTCATTCCTCAAGGATCTAGTACTAGAAATACCATTTGACCCAGCCATCCCAATACTGGGTATATACCCAAAGGATTATAAATCATGCTGCTATAAAGACACATGCACACGTATGTTTATTGTGGCACTATTCACAACAGCAAAGACTTGGAACTAACCCAAATGTCCATCAATGACAGACTGGATTAAGAAAATGTGGCACATATACACCATGGTATACTATGCAGCCATAAAAAAGGATGAGTTCATGTTCTTTGTAGGGACATGGATGGAGCTGGAAACCATCATTCTCAGCAAACTATCACAAGGACAGAAAACTAAACACCGCATGTTCTCACTCATAGGTGGGAAATGAACAGTGAGATCACTTGGACACAGGAAAGGAAACATCACACACTGGGGCCTGTTGTGGGGAGGGGGGAGGAGGGAGGGGGGAGGGATAGCATTAGGAGATATACCTAATGTAAATGATGAGTTAATGGGTGCAGCATACCAACTTGGCACGTGAATACATATGTAATAAACCCGCACATTGTGAACATGTACCCTAGAACACAAAGTTTAATTTAAAAAAAAATCAACAACAAGGAGAACTTTCAAAACTGTATAAATACATAGAAATTAAACAATATGCCCTTGAATAGCCGATGGGTCAATGAAGAAATTAAGAAGGAAATTTAAAAATTTCTTGAAATAAATGAAAACAGAAACACAACATATCAAAGTTTATGGTATACAGCAAAAGCAGTATTAAGAGGAAAGTTTATAACAATAAACTCCTACATTTAAAAAACAGATTTAAAATAAACAACCTAACAACGAACTGCAATGAGCTAGAAGAGCAAGAACAAATCAAATCCAAAAGTGGTAGAAGAAAAGAAATAACAAAGATCAAAGAGGAACTAAATAAACTTGAAACTAACAAATATAAAAATGAAGAAAAAAATGTTGGTTTTTTGAAAAGATAAATAAAATAGACAAACCATTAGCTACACTAAGCAAACAAAAAGAAATCCGAGAGAAATAAAATTAGAAACAGAAAAGGAGAATGACAGTTGATACCACAGAAATACAAGGGATCATTACAGACTATTTTGAACAGCTATATGTCAACAGATTGGAAAACCTAGAAGAAATGGATAAATTCCCGGACACGTACAACCTACCAAGATGGAACCAAGAAGAAACGGAAATCCTAAAACAGACCAATAATGAGTAACATGTATGACTAAGTAATAATAAAAAGTCTCCCAACAAAGAAAAGCCCAGAACTAGGTGACTTCGCAGCTGAATTCTACACATTTTTGTTTCAATTCTTCTCAAACTATTCCAAAAGTATTGAAGAGGAGGGAATCCTGCCAAGTTCATTCTTCAAGACCAGCATTACCCTGATACCAAAATAAGACAAGGACACAATAAAAAGAGAAAACTATAGGTCAATATCCCTGATGAACACAGATGCAAAAATCCTCAACAAAATACTAACAAACTGAATCCAACAGCAAATCAAAAAGATTATACACCATGATCAAGTGGGATTTATCCCACGATGCAAGGATTGCTCATCAAACACAAATCAATAATCATGCTACATCACATCAACAGAATTAAGGACAAAAACCATAATATCATTTCGATAGATACAGAAAAAGCATTTGATAAAATTCAACGCTGCTTCATGATAGAAAGTCTCAACAAAAGAGGCACTGAAGGAAAAATACCTCAACACAATAAAGGCCATATGTGACAAACCCACAGCTAACATAATGGGGAATGGGGAAACACTAAGAGCTTTTTCTCTGAGATCTGTAACAAGACAAGGACGCCCACTTGTGCCACTCCTATTCAACACAGCACTGAACGTCCTAGTCAAGAGCAGTCAGGCAAGAGAAAGAAATCAAGGGCACCCAAAGTGGAAAGGAGGCACTCTAATTGTCTGTTTTCAGACAATGTGCTCTTATATATTTAAAAAAAAAAAAAGACTCCAGCAAAAATCTCTTTGAACTGATAAACAAATTCAGTAAAGTTACAGAATACAAAATCAACATATAAAAATCAGTAGCATTTCTATAGACCAACAATGAGCCAGTGAAAAAAGAAATCAAGAAAGCAATCCCATTTAACTACAAAAATATAAAATAAAAATAAAAATACCTCAGAAGAAATCTAACCAAGAAGGTTAAAGATCTCTATGAGGAAAACGATATTCTACCCTCTGAAGGTAGAACAGTGGCTTCTAGAGACAGGAAAGGGCGGCGGGAAGGCAGAAAGGGAGAGGTTGTCTAATGGATACAAAATTACATCTAGATAGTAAAAATAAGGGTTAGTGTGCTATAGCCTTGTAGGGTGACTATAGTTTACAATTTATTGTATATTTTCAAGCAGCTAGAAGAGAGGATTTTAAATATTCCCAGCATTAAGAAATGACAAATGTTTGAGATGATGGACATGCTAATTACCCTGAGTTGCTAATTACACAAGAAAAACATGTATTGAAATATCATACTGTATCCCATGGATATGTACTATAATGTGTCCATTAAAAATAATAATTGTTAAAAACCCAAGGGTCATTTCTCATGTGTCCTATGTCAGTGTTGTGGTCCATTGGTGGAGACCTAGCCATTTGCAAGTAAGACTATAGTCACTTGAGCTGAAAGCAAATGAATCGTCACAAAAATTACCACTGGCACCAAGTCTTCTTTCCAGAATTTCCTGCCCACAGCACTGCCACAGTCACTGTGGGCAGGAAAGACACACTAGCACCCAAGTTTCAACCCCAGTACAGTTGATGCTTTTATTTCTCTGGTTTGGAATAGGTGTGTGTTCATAATTTACGTTTACTCCAACCGTCCCCTTGCTTAAATAGCTTCTTAAGGATAACTTCCTCTTACTAAATCCCAACAGCTTCTGAGCATCCATTATATTCTCCAAAGTAAATAAAAAGAGAAAACGTGTTGAAAGCCTGATAATGTTCACTTAAGAATCCAGCATGATGTACAGCTTGAAATGGCTACTCCACCTTGTTCCTTTACATGACTTTTAAAGTAGCCCCAGTTATTATACATAATTGAAGTCATAATTTCTGCAATACCATTAGGTCCACGAACGGTGGGGCCAGGGGACTTCAAAGTCTGTCTCCGATTTTTTTTTTTTTAAAAAAAGGAAAGCTCATGAGAGTAGGTAATGAAAATAAATATTCACACAACTCGGAACAGGGGATGGTGAAACATAAAACTCCAGCCTGGCACAGGTGTCCAGCCAGTGAGGGTGGGGACACAGACTCATACGGTCCCCACAATCCCTCAAAAATGCCACAGACAGGTGGGTGGCCTGAGACAGAGCCAGGCTCCGAATTCCGGGAGCTGTCTGGCTCATGTGCACCTCATGTGGTCCACAGTGCACGAGGATGCCCAACGTCACCAGTCCCGGTGCAGAACACAAGAATGCCCCATGGCATGAGCCCCCGCTGCACAGCATAGCCCGAAGGTGCCAGCTCAGACTCCTACACACGCTGGTCACCAAGGCACTGCCCTCCAGGAAGGAGGACCCCAGAGGTCGTGGCAGGGTGAGGTTCTGCTCTTCATCATCCGCGAGCAGAGGGGAAAGTCACAGCAGACATTTGGGGAGCCTCTACACGTGGTTCTGGGACTCTGAGTGGAGGTTCAAAGATGTCCCCAGGTACGCCAGACTCAAACCTAAAAAAGACCCATTCTTCCAGATATGCCCAGACTGGAACCTAGATAGGCCATCCTTCCTAGCTTTTCTCTGGAAAAGCAGGCTTAAAAGAGTATCGACTAAAAGGGGCCACCAGGAAGACAGAAGTCCTATCTTTAAAAAAAGATTTTTTTTTTTTTTTTAAAAAGAGGCACTGAGGCTCTGACCCATCTGAGCACAGAGTACATGCTCGGCAGCCTCTGTCAGAGCAGAGCAAGTACACACATGCTCTCCATGCCCTGTGCTCCCAGCACCCGTGCTCCCCGCACCCATGCTTCACACGCCCGTGCTCCCCACACCCGTTCTCCCCGCACTGTGCTCCCTGCGCCCATGCTCCCTACACCTATCTGTGCTCCCCATGCCTATGCTCCCTGAAGCCGTGCTCCCCGCACTGTGCTCCCTGCGCCCATGTCTGCTCCTCGAGCTCTCTTCCACTGGTTTCCTCTGTACATCCCTCTTGATAGTCACTGTCACCTCGAATCACCTGGCTAAATGGAGGTAAAGAAAAAGTCTAGAGTAGCACATTGGAGGACAGAGTGGAAGTGGCTATTTACCAAGCAGGGCTATGAGATGAGCGCATCTGATCCCCATTAATCCTGACGGTCAGTTGATTAGCCCTGTTCAACAGCTGGGGACACTGAGGTGTGGAAGGACGGGCTTGCTTACCCCAGACGATGCTGACAGTGTGGGCCCAGCCCAGTCCCACAGCCACCAGGAGGAGGCTCCTCACTGGGCAGGCGCGGAGGTGCAGCCCAGAGAACGCTTGGGACCCCGGCACAGACTCCTCAGGAAGGAAACAGAAAGGCCCACAGAGACTCAAGCAGCACAGAAGAAGGTCACCCACAAGTTAAAAATAGATGTTTGTGCTTTACCGTCCCAGAGTGCTAAAAATCCAACCCACTCACACGCACAGCCTGACGTGAGCCTGGCCTCCTGCAGCACTGGGCTAAGCGAGAGACGTACCTGCCTCTCTCCCGACAATAGCAGACTTGGCAGCTATTCTTCAATGTACTTGACACGCTTCCGTGAGGGATTAAGCGACACTCTGTCGACACTGGCTAAGTTTAATCCTGACACAGCCAACCATCTAGATCTGCAGTGAACAAACAACTTACTTTGGATGATTCTGCCACTAACAAAGACCCTGAATCTCCCACCAAAGCTTAGTGACACGACTTACCTTTCTGTTTTCATTTCAGGTACACTGGCCCACATGATCTAATTTACCTGCTGATAATGCCTTGGAAAGACCACCAGGGGGCCCCACACCATTTTCAGCTTTAGAGGGATGTGAATTTCCCTTTGATGAGAAAGGTGATGGGGAAATAAAACAAGGATCCAAAACAGATGCCTGTGTGTTTCCTGGGAGTGATAAAGTCAGGAACTGCCTCTGTGTGTCAGGCGAGGGAGTAACAGAGACAATGGCACCAACTCCTGAGACAGAGGACCTGATGCATGGTGCAGCCACCGCCTGTGGCCAAGGAAATTCCAGGGAATGTAGACCCCAGTTGTATGGTACAGCCACCATGTGCGACCACAGAAATTCCAGGAATGCAGACCCTCAGTCACATGGTACAGCCACTATCTGCAGCCACAGAAATTCCAGAGAACGCAGACCCTCAGACACATGGTACAGCCACTATCTATGGCCATGGAAATTCCAAGGAATGCAGACCCTCAGTCACATGGTACAGCCACCATATATGGCCACGGAAATTCCGAGGAATGCATACCCCAGTCGCATGGTGCAGCCACAGCCTGCAGCCACAGAAATTCTGGAGAACGCAGACCCCAGTCGCATGGTACAGCCACTACCTATGGCCATGGAAATTCCAGAGAACAGAGACCCTCATTCCCATGGTACAGCCACCACCTATGGCCACGGAAATTCAGGGGAACGCAGACCCTCAGTCACATGGTACAGCTACCACCTGTGGTCACAGAAATCCTGGGGAACACAGACTCCAGTCGCATGGTGCAGCTACCACCTGTGGTCACAGAAATCCTGGGGAACACAGACTCCAGTCGCATGGTGCAGCCACCACCTGCAGTCACGGAAATTCCAGGGAATGCAGACCCCAGTCACATGGTGCGGCCACCACCTGTGGCCATGGAAATTCTGGGGAATGCAGGCCCCAGTCTCTAAAGTATGAACTTCACTGCAGTGAATGTGGAAGAGTTTCTCTCTGTGCAGAGCTCAGTATCCAGAAGGGGAGATGGCCCCAGGAATGCCTTCCTCCTCTTCAGAGCTCAGGGCCTAGGGCTGACACCCTTGGGAGGGGTCCTTGTTCAGCAATTGTGCCTGTGGAGGGTCCCCCAACACTCACCGTGCACCTCCTAGGAGCAGAGGCTACAACAGGGAGCCAGAGACCAAGCTCTGCTCAGACAACAGTGAGCTGATGGCCTTCCACTCTAAGTTCAACAGGGACCCAGGGACCAAGCTCTGCTCAGACAACAGTGAGTTGATGGCCTTCCACTCTAAGTTCAACAGGGACCCAGGGACCAAGCTCTGCTCAGACAATAGTGAGCAGATGGCCTTCCACTCTAAGTTCAACAGGGACCCAGGGACAAAGTTCTGCTGAGACAACAGTGAACTGATGGCCTTCCACTCTAAGTTCCAACTGCATGGAATGTGTATTCCATGAATGCTTGTTAAATGAATGATTCATATAAGGTCATCTGTGCTGACCTTTGCTGGTCTGCTGACTGTGAGCTTCAGAGCATAGGCCTCATTCCTGGAGCAGCCAGCTCTTCCCAGAGCGACGGCCGCTGCAGGGCAAAGCCCAGAGCTTGTCCTGCAGCAACACACTCAGGACCCTGCGCTGGGCACGCTGGGGGCCTCTCCAGCAGAAGATCCCCAGCCCTGACCTTGCAATACCAGTGAACCCCAGGGGAGTCCCAAGTGCTCAAAATCATGTAAATGTCCATTGTGATTTAACATATCAATTTTAGAAGAAAGGGCATATTGCCACCTCCCTCCTCAAACTAGGGACTATAAATCGATCCATCACCCTAACTGAGACTCTGCCTTAAATTCTGCTAAAACTACCATCCAAACACTCAAATTTACATTAGCGTTAAGGGAAAAAAAAAAACTAAAACAAACACCTGTAAGAAACGGTCAAGTAACCTGTGATACATCAACCCAAAGATTAAACATGAAAACAATGAAGTAGCAAGATATTAAAAGAATATAAACTCTATGTACATCATGGCCCAAGGTTCTAAAATTACACAGAGACAAAGACTGGAATGGAAGGGGGATATGTTTACAGATACATTTTTTATTTTTTAATTTTTAATATTACTTCTCTAATGTATGATTTGACTAACCAGATAATTCAGCAAAAAATAAAAAAATTAATTATGCCTATAGATAAATATGTAAAGAATCCTTTTCTTTGATGCCAATGGAATTAGTTTGGGTCTGACCCACAGTCTTCAATCTTTTAATTAAGACACAAAAATCATCTTTCAAGCTGTTAGGAAAAAAAGAAGAAAAAGATTGAAAACCAGGAGCCCAGAAGAAAAGGACTCGCTATGTATCACAGCGTCTCTCCACGCCTCTCCACCCCGGACAGTGCTCCCTCTTTCCCCATTTTCATACCTACTGCACAAAACACTTAGTAAAGAACTATCTCAATTCATGAGTCACACAGCACAAAGGGCCAGTGTCGCTGCCAAACATACCCTGCAGCCCCAAAACGAAGAGGCAACTGGTTCCTTCCTTCCTCAGTGAAGGAAGAATGAGAGGCTGCTGGTTGTCATTTTAAATCTCACACCTCAATGTCTTAGCACTTTCCTGCTTTGTTGGTTTCCAGGGCTTATTAAAATTAACCACCACCCCCCCCCCCCCCGCGGATATTGAAGAAAGAAAGCAGGACGGTTGTGCAGGCTTCCAAGAGGCAGAGCCCTGCTTCCGCGGCCACCTCTGTCTTTCTACCCACAGCAGCCGGGTTTACCAATTAGTCTCCCTTAAAGAGCAGTTTATGCTCATCGTGAACAAATGGATGCAATTGCTTCTTTTGAGATGCAGCAAGTTTTGGGCCCTCAGCAAAAAGAAGAAAGAAAGAAAGAAAGAAAGAAAGAAAGAAAGAAAGAAAGAAAGAAAGAAAGAAAGAAAGAAAGAAAGAAAGAAAGAAAGAAAGAAAGAAAGAAAGAAAGAAAGAAAGAAAGAGAAAGAGAGAGAGAAAGAAAGAGAGAGAGAAAGAAAGAAAGAAGGAAAGAGAAAGAAAGAGAGAGAGAAAGAAAGAGAGAGAGAAAGAAAGAGAAAGAAAGAAAGAAAGAAAGAAAGAAAGAAAGAAAGAAAGAAGGAAAGAGAAAGAAAGAGAGAGAGAAAGAAAGAGAGAGAGAAAGAAAGAGAAAGAAAGAAAGAAAGAAAGAAAGAAAAAAGAAAAGAAAGGAAAAGAAAAGAAAGAAAGAAAGAAAGAAAGAAAGAAAGAAAGAAAGAAAGAAAGAAAGAAAGAAAGAAAGAAAGAAAGAAAGAAAGAAAGAAAGAAAAAACAGGGCACTGGCACAACAGTCATAACCTCTGCTTTGCACACACAGAAGGAAAGTTAAAGCCCTGGAGGCGGAGGCGTTCGGAAAGGGAAGGTGGAAGTAGGAAGGACGCCCACGGGATAGAGTGGTCAGAAACAGACCACCTCACCAAAGGGCGCCTTAGACGTTCCAGAGGACAAAATGCCCCTCTTTCCAGGGTAAACACCCATTTGCCAAACTCAGCCAGTGACGGCAAGCAGGAGTTTGCTTTTTTTTTTTAAGGCGTCTGAGTAACGATGACAAGAGCAAGAAATGAGCTTAATAATGGGACTGACAGGGCCCTGGGCTGGTGACTCTGCTGATGTGCACAGCATCAAAACCCAGGTTCCTCAGTGCGCTCCCTCTGCAGTTCAGGACAGCACTACAACTCACCCCATCAATCACTGCTTAAAAAATCAGTTCTAAAAAAAGACGACCCATTTGAAAGCAGCCGGAGGAGGAAGACAGAGAGTGTCTCACAGAATCCAACCGCTTGTAGCCTCGGAACCATAACAAGAATATGAAACTAGCGGGTCCAGTGTGAGGCAGAACAGAGACGCCGTCACGGCTCTCAGGAGGCTGAGCAGGAAGCGCATGGCTCAGGCCCTGCAACGCCCTAAGGGCGCCTGGAGCAGCCCACAGGCCTGTGTCCTTCGTGTGGGTTCACCTTCCTAGTTTCCTGGGTAAATTCAATGTACAGCATTTATTCGCCAAGAAAAGAACATTCAAATCAAACTACTGTCATAACTCTGAAGGGCTCTTAACACTCCAGTCCACACGTTCAAAAGCCCACAGATATCAGTGCTGCCACTGTGCAGGTAACAATGTTTTGGATGCATCATGCACGTAACCAGTAACGATGTTTTCATGTTTTCCGTAGCCATCTCATTCAGGATACTAAAATGATCTGTGACGACTTGATACTTAGTTATCTGTGATTTTCAGATAGATTTAACAAGGCTACCTGGCCAAGAAGGCCTCACCCTCCTGAACCTGGGCACCGGTGCCCCTACGTGCACCCGGGGCCTGGGGAGCGCAGTCTCCACCACCTCTCGCTCTTCAATGTTAAATGTCCTCCCGGAGCGCCTGCGTCGTGGGCCCAGGCTCGGCCCCTCCTGGAGAGCCCTTTCCACATTACAGGACAGGGGAAGCCCAGAGCCCGCGCTGCGGCGCCGCTGACGTCCGGGAGTCCCCGCTTCCTGGTCCTTCCCGTCCGCGGAGGCTGGCGGGGAGGGCCTGGGACCCATTTTAGTTTTCGGTTTTGTCACGAGCCGGAAGGCGACAGCACATGCGAGCGCAGGAAACCCTTTTTTAAAATCTTCCAACGGAAACGCGAGGGGCTGCCGGACTGCCTCGGAGACGCTAGGCGGGAACCCAGAGCAGCCCTGCCGTTTCCCGCATTGCAGCAGCCGGGACCCCGCCCACGCCGCGGGGGGCCCGAGGCGACAGGAGGCCCGCCGGGATCCGGCCGTTTCTTCCTCGACAAGCTGGGGGGTGGCGTGGGGCGGAGTTGGGGGGCGGGGGCAACTTAAGAAGTGATCGCGCTGTACCCAGGATTCGGAGGGGAAGCCCGGCCCCATCCTACAGCTCAGAGGCAGAACGACCCCGGAAGGTGCTCCAGGCGACCCCCTCTACCAGGCTCAATTTAAAACATAAACCGGAGAGGGTGGAAAGCTCACTATTTTCCGAATGGAGGTTCCTATCGCCATGTTCCTTCCTCCTCCGCCCCACCCGGCAAGGACCCCGGGGCTGCCTTGCCGGCTCCCGCCGCCCCGCAGGTACCCCTGCCGCTCCCGGGCACGGGCTTCTCCCCAGTTCTTCCCATCGCTTCCCCGCTCTTCTCCCCAGTTCTTCCCATCGCTTCCCCACCTTTCCCCGGGTCCTCCCATCGCTTCCCCCTCTTCTGCCCGGTTCCCCCATCCCCTTTGCCCTGTTCTCCCCTTCTCCCTCTTCTCCCCTTCTCCGTCCGTCCCTCCCTCGCCGCCCGGAGGGGGGCGCGCACCTTGAGCATGTCCCCCGCTGGTCAGCACGCCGATGGCCTTGCCGGCCCCGGAGAGGTGCTCCAGGAACTTCCGCAAGGAGCCCTTGGGGGCCCGGGAGTCGTCCGCGTCCAAGGCGAGGAGGCCGAGGGCAGCCGCTAGTCCGGGTGCGCAGCAGGCAATGGATACCCTGCCGGCGCGCGCCCGACTCGGAAAAGCTGCCCCGCCCGCGCCCCCGCCCGGCCCTAGCGTCAAAGGGTCTTGACGGGCGGGGCCCAAGCGCACAGGAGGGGCTGCGGGGGTGGGGCGCGGCTAGGGGCAGGGGCAGGGGCAGGGAAAGGGGCAGAGAAAGGGGCAGGGGCTGGCCGGGGCCGGGTGTGGGCAGGAGGACCTACGCAGGGGTCGTCGTAGGTGGCTGCCGCGCTAGCGGTGGGTGAGGTCGCGGAGGCGGGGGTAGCACCACAAGTGGGCGGAGTCCCTGGGGGTGGGGCCGCGTTTCCGGTGCGCTAGCCTCGCGGGTGGGTTGGAGGACTCTGGTTGGGGCCTTTAGAGATGCCCGGAGCGCCACAGGTGGGGGCAGGGGCAGCGACCGGGGGAGGGGAGACCGCAAGGGGGCGGGGTCACATCGTTTGCTGGGCGGGCCAAGGCAGGGCGGAATAGAACGCCGGGAGCATCTCCCGGGGCGGGGGAGGGGGGGGTGGCAAGGGAGACCGTGAGTGGGCGCGAACGCCGGGGCCGGTGGAAACCCCGCACTTGCGGGGAGCGCCGATGGCGGGGCGGGGTGGAATTGGGGCGTGGAGACCCCACCTGGACGCGGAGGCTCGCGGCAGGCCCGGTAGATCCGGCTGTTGTCAGCGCCGAGCCCGGCCGCGCGCACAGCTTTTTGTTGGCGGCAGGATTCCTCCTGGGGCTGCGCTAGGAGCCTCTGCGCGCGGCTTCCTCGATCCCCGCCCCCACGTTTTCTCTGCAGCCTGAGGTCGGGAAGGACGCACGGAGAGTGGATCCTCCAGGTGGTGGGAAAAGCTGAGCGCGGCGAGCTTAGCTATGACGAAGCTGCGATTTCCCGGGTCCACGGGGTCTGTGGCGCTCCCGGGCCCCCAGCTCGTCCCGTGGGGAGAAGAATCCTTGGGGTGGGGGAGAGTATCGGGGCGCTACACTCAGAGACGCATGGGCGCGCGAAAGTCAGAGTGGGATAGGAGGAGGCGCAACGGGACTGACCTGGCGGGGAGGCGGGACGACCCTTCCTCCCTACGGACAGGCGCGCTGCTGTACGCTGTGCCGACCTCGGCTGACTTCACCGGCCAACTCCACGTGCTGAAATACGCACATCCAAAGCGCTGTGCCAGTTGCCCATCCACAGCTTAACAGCCTGGTGCCAGTTACCTGCGATGGGACAGGGAGCAGCCCCTACAAAAGCACGGGCTTATGGGATCCCGGTTCCTTCAGTGCTCACCCCACGAAGAAGGGCTCCCAAACCGCCCCACTCGAGGGCTTTCCGGAGGATGGTCCTGCGCAGTGGGTGTTTGTTGAACAGATAGGAAACAACAAAAGAGACTAAGAAGAGGTTTGTTCTATGAACCCGGGAAAGTGAAGCAATAGCAAAGGAGAGTCTCACCAAAGGGCAATCCTGGGGAAAAGATGGAGAGGCATGGATTTTTCTTGGATGTGTGCCTCATCCTGGGGCTCATCACGCTGAGCATCAAATATTCATTGCAAAAGAGGAAAAAAATATATATGCTGCAGACAATGCTGGATGGTCTAATCTCTCCCTTGGCCAGAATTAACGGCGAAATTCCTAACCCCTCGTGGTCCTCAGAATCACCTGTCCTATGCACACCCCCATTAAACCACTGAAGTCCAGTTTCTGGGAGCTCAGCCAGGAAATGTGTATTTTTAAACAAACCACCTAGGTTATCCTGATGAATGCAAAGTCAGAGAGCGCTGCTCTCATGCAGTGAACCTCAGCATTATTCTATTAATTAAAAGGGAGAGGCGAATCCTGGCTGTCTTAAGGTGACAGTTGAGTGGCCTTTGCCTTCTGGCGGGCAGAAGAGCAGACCGAGGCTCTAAGCACCTGCACCCACAGTTGGGCTCAGGATCTGTGCTGGAGAATAGAAGGGCTAATTTAATTATTCATGCCTTTTTAGAGCATGTTACATGTGGAGAAGGTGGGCCACACTGAATTTTATTTTAGCCAAATACCCGTTATCTCCTTATACAATTGATATTTTTATATTGAACATTAGGGGATTGGTCATTTGTCATCAAATTGTCTGTAATACAGAAAATGATAGATACAACCTAACAGTTCAAACATGATGAGTTAAATAAATGATGGTAAAAATATGCGCTGCAATAATATTTAGTTGCTGTTACCGCTACAAAGATATGTGTCTACTGACATGGAAATATGTTCAGGACATACAAATAAGTGAAAAGGCAGGCCTAGACGCAGTGCGAGCCTGTGTGTGAGTGCGTGCGTGTGTGTGTATGTGTGTGTGTGTGTGTGTGTGTGAGTCTGCATACATATGTAAATATTTCTGAGCATTTTATTTCCTTTCTTTTGCTTAGTATAGGCAATGCCATTTTTCTCTGCGATGAACAGGTATTGTTTAGGGAATAGAAATAGCTAATGAAAAACAATAAAATTTAGAGTGTCAAGACCCCCAAGGTTACGGATTATGTTCAAAAGTTTGTCTGTGTATAAGGGCTGGGGTCAGGGTGGTCACTGACGGTCCTCACACATCTGTTCTTATGAGTTTGGCCCATTGCTCAGTCAGTCAGGGAATTAACATATATTAATATATACCTGTAGCAAAGATGGAAAAGAATAGCTATGGCTTTTTTTTTTTTTTTTTTGAAAGTCATGTATTTCAATGTTGCTACAACTAGAGTTTTTTGTTTTTTTTTTTTTTTTAACTTTGGCCTTAGCAATGAATCTTCTAATTTAAGAGGAAGATATTACATGCCGTGCTGACCGTACAGCTTCCACCCAGTAGGACCTGAGGTGTGTGCTTGTTCTTTATTGTCCCTTGACAGATTACTCCAAAGGCCCACACCAGCACACACTTATACCCCAGGAATGATTACTCCTTGGGCCAGGAGTTCAGGCAGGCTTCACTGGGCCCTCTGCCCCAGGGGCTCTCCAGGGCTGCAGCAGGTGTCTGCCTAGGGCTGCTGTGTCTTCTGAAGGCTCAGGCTCATCAGGGGAGGAGCTGCTTCCATGCTCACTTCTGTGTTGCTGGCAGGATTCTGTTGCTTGCAGGCTGTTGGACTGAAGGCCCCAGTCTCTCTGTGGCATCAGCTTCAGGTTGCCCTCTGCCCTGGGCGGGTGACTGGCTTTGCCAGAACTAGCACCTACCAAGAGCCAGGGGGAGAGTTCCAGTGGACAGAACCTCAGCTCCTCCCAATCCAATCTCAGGAGAGACCGCCATCTCTTTTGCCTGGTTCTATTCATCAGAAGTGAGCCGCTGGGTCCAGCCCTCTTCTAGGGTCTGGCTGTGAACACTAGAGACAGCGGCCAAGGGGAGCCACTTGGGAGGGTGGTGCTGCCTGGGACCTGCCTAGGACAAGGTGAAGGAGAACATGCATAGGGACAGCTGCCCTTCCTACTTCCCCTCAGTGGTGAGCGCAGGAGTTGCCGATGTGCCCTAAAGGAGTTCTGGCATCCCAGGAGGGAAGCAGCTACCAGCCATGAGGACACCATGACCCAGTGCCCCAGCATGTGGGGCTGCACATCCCAGGGCTACCTGAGCTGCAGCCTCTTCCCCTTCTCTGCTGTCTCGGCCTGTGCATGGAGTGGGCATCTCAAATCTGCAGGGGCCAAACTGAGCTCAGGCCTCTGCACCCCCCACACAACCCCCCATCGCTCAATCTTCCTTACCTCAGCTCCTGGTGACTCCATCCTCCCAGGGGCTCAGGCTGAAGCCTTGCGGTGCTCTTCCACCCTGGCATCTAAGTCCCTCAGGAAAGTCCCCATTGGCTCTTCATTGCATCTGGAGCCACTAGGGCCAGGCCACGACCTTTGACCTGGACCGGAACAGGCTCCCTCCTCATCCCCTGCTCTGCCCCAACCTCCACCCCACCTCCATGTCTCGGGTGTCCTCAGCTTCAAAGTCAGGGTGCACCTATCAGGATGTAATTCAGGCATCTTCTCTGCTGACTCGGAGTCACAGACCCCACACAAGCCACACTGGCCTGTCCTCTGGTCCCTTCAGATCCTGGTGCTGCCCAGAGGCCCATGCAGGCACCCGACAACCTCAGGCCTAGCCTGCTCTTTCCTCAACCCAGGCCCTCCTCTCCCTACCGACTCTGCCCACTTTCCACAGGTCTGTCCTGCAAGGTCTCCTGCACGGTGAGGCCTCCCCAGATCACCCTCTTAGAAATTTTGGGCTCCATGCACACTCCTGTTCCCTCCCTGCTGCTCTTAAAACATCCTCGTCAGTGTCACATATGGGGCATTTCACCTATCTGCTGGGCTTCTCGAAAGGTCCCCTGGCTGAACTGTGAATGCCGTGGATTCAGAGATCTTTCACTATTCCCTGCTGCAGTCCCAGGGCAACAGCAGAGCCCAGGACAGAGTGAACCTGTCATGGGTGCTGCTGAATGAATGAATGAAGGAGGGAGTGAGTGAGTGAGTGAAGGAGTAAATGAGTGAGTAAATGAGTGAATGGGTGAGTGAGTGAGTCAGTCAGTGAATGAGTGAGTGAGTGGATGAGGGAAGGAGAAATGAGTGAGTGAGTGGGTAAATGACTGAATGAGTGACCGTGAGTGAGTGAATGAATTGCCAAGGGAGTCAATGAGTGAATGAGTGAGTGAGTGAATGGGTGAGTGAATAAGTGAGTAAGTGAATGAATGAGCGTCTTAGTGAATGAGTGAGTGAATAAGCAAGTGAATAAGTGAGTGAATGAGTGAGTGACCGAGGGAATAAATGAGTGATGAGTGAGTGAGTGAGTGAATGAATGAGTGAGTGAGTGAATGAATGAGTGACTTAGTGAATGGGTGAGTGGGTGAATGAGTGAGTGAACAGATGAGTGGGTGAGTGAGTGAATGGGTGAGGGAAAGAGTGAGTGAATGAGTCAGTGAGCGAACAAGTGAATGAGGGAGTGAAGAATTGAGTGAGTGAATGAACAAGTGAGTGAGTGAATGAGTCAATAAATGAGTGAGTGTGTGAGTAAAGGATGAGTGAATGAGTGAGTGAAGAGGTGAATGAGTGAGTGAATGAGTGAATGATTTGAGTGAGTGAATGATTGAGTGAATGAATGAGGAAATGAGTGAGTGAGTGAATAAGTGAGTGAATGAGTGAGTGAATGAGTGAGTGAATGAGTGAATGGGTGAGTGAGTGAAAGGGTGAGTTAGGGAATGACTGAGTGAGTGAATGAGGGAATGAATGAGTGAATGAATGGGTGAGTGAATGAGTGAGTGAGTGAGTGAATGGGTCAGTGAATGAGTGAGTGAATGAGTAAATGAATGAGCAAGTGAGTAAAAGGGTGAGTGAATGAGTGAGTGAGCGAGTGAAGGAGTGAATGAGTGAATGAGTGAGTGAGTGAATGAGTTAACGAGTGAATGAATGAGTGAGTGAATGAGTGAGTGGGTCGCTCAGAGGAGATGAGGACCGGAGTTGCCCTCTGACTGCTACAGTAGACAGGAGCTGAAGGAGTCTGAAGGGTGGGATGTGCTCACGCGGTACATACACCCTGCTCCACACATCCCCAGAGAAACCTAGTCTCACCAGAGGGGTCGCTTGAGAATTATTAGTAACAACCTTTTTCCCAATATTTCATATATGCAGGATGATTTCTTACTTTCCTTGAAAATGCCAATCGTTTTTTGGACTTGGAATTCTCCACTGCTGGTCCACGCCACTGTATTCTCCCATAGGGGTATCCCCCGAGTTGGAGAAAGAGTCATTCCCAGGAATGGATAAAAGCCAGAAGGGCATCATCAGGTGGGGCACCTTCTCCTATCATCCTCTCCTTCCTGTCTGGGTTACCCTGAGTGACTTGGTTTGGAGGTCTACAAAATGTGGACATATCAAATTTAGATAAAAGCCTAAGCAGTTTAAGAGGTTGCAGTACTAGCAGGAAGGTCTTTGGCTCCCGGCACCCTCCTCCTGTCCAGTCTCTGCTGGACCCAGGACTCTGACTCCACCTTCGGCCTTGGGGGTTTCCTCCCTTCCTTCCCAGCCACTGAGCCGGCTTGGGCTAATCTGCAACCGCAGAGGTGCAGCCCTCCTCCTTTCCTCCTGCCTCTTCCTCTCTTCTCACTTTCCTTCTGCTTCTTTCAGGACTTTGGAAAGTCCAAGAATAAGCAAAACTGTAGACCAGAAAACGCTGCCTTGAGCCCATTCCCCTCCCAGCAGCTTCCCTTCAGACTCCTTGATCTTGAAAACTTATTTTGCTTCGTATCTAGATGCTAAACTTTATATAGAAAGCAGGTGGGGTTGGTTTCTTGGCCGGGTACAGGGACTCACACCTATAACCCCAGCGCTTTAGAGGCCAAGGGGGAACGATTGCTTGAGGTCACATGTTTGAGACTAGCCTGGGCAACACAGGGAGACCTCGTCTCTACAAAAATTCAAAAAAAAAAAATTGCCTGGAGCGATGGCACATCTGTAGTCCCAGGTACTTGGGAGGTCGAGGCAGGAGGATCACTTGAACTCAGGAGTTTGAGATAACAGTGAGCTATGATTATATCACTGCACTCCAGCTTGAGTAAGAGAGTGAGACACTATCTCCTAAAAATATAAAAATAAAAAGTGCTGGAGTCCAAGCCCACAGCCAATTGCGACATGTAGATCTTTTATTTTTATAATCCGCCTCTCTTGTTTAAGTGCCAAATGACACTTTCATTGTGTGCAACTACTTCCACTTTTGACTGGCTTCTCTTTCCTTATGTATTAAGAATCAGGTTGCATAGAGTTCTGAGAAAATAAAATAATAAATCAGCTGCGTGCCATGGCTCATGTCTATAATCTCAGCACTTTAGGAGGCTGACACAAGGATTGCTTGAGACCAGGAGTTTGAGACCCGCTTTGGCCACATAACGAGATCCTGTCTCTACAAAAAATAAAAATAAAACGTTAGCAGGACATGGTGGCACACCTGTAGTCCCAGCTACTCAGGTGGCGGAGGCCTGAGGATTGGCTCGAGCCTGGGAGGTTGAGACTGCAGTGAGCCGTGATCATACTACTACACTTTGGCCTGAGTGACACAGTGAGACTCTATTTCTAAATAAATAAATAGTATAATATAATATAATATAATATAATATAATATAATATAATATAATATAGTATAGTTTAAAAACAGATGGAAGCTTCCCAAGACTTTGATGCAGAAGCAGGTTGCCCTGAACCAATTAAAATTAATGTCCAAAAACCGGAAAGAAATGAAAAAAGAAGTTGGATTATTTCTGTAAAGTATGAGGCCACTACAAGTTTTACTTTCTCTAGGACATTTTCTCAGTGGTGTCAACTGAAGTCCACTTCACAGAATGACTTCATCTCCTGAGCACATTGGAGAACGATGATTAAAGAGACTTCCTGGCACTCCCGATATTTTTAGTGTCACATGGAAGCAGCAAGAGTCATATGTGTGAAATAGGTGGTATTAAAAGCGGAAGACATTGGTTTGTTCTTTCATGAACATCATCGGAACATTTCTCTAACGACTAGCGTTATGTCAGAAAATGGGGAGAGAGAGATGGTTGTTTATTGGCAAATAAGTTAGATAAATTTCCCAGTTAGAAAAACAATCATGATTTTAGCCTTGTCAGATGAAGTCAGATATGCCCTATGCTTCAGTTATGGAATGCTACCTCTGAATATTGATTGACAAGTATCTTCCACAGACCTGTGATCTGTCGCTGTGTATAAGCTTGAATTCATAACTACCAGTCCTTGAAGCTCCCTTGCTTCCTGCACTGAACTGAAGTGGCTCCCAACTGAGGCATTCAAGGGAAAACTCACTGAAATATTTGAAACCACCGCCATGAACAAGAATGCTCTTCCTGTATGCTAGGATGTACATCCAGAGGGTTATCTCGTTAGTTGTATATGCCAGCATCCCGCAGGATCTTTTACCTTTTTTGGGTGTGAACTTCGAGATTCTGATGTAAGCTGCAGACCTCTTCCTCTTCCAGGCGGGTTGGAGGAGAAGGCTGTACTGGAGGGGAAGGCTGGGCTGGAGGAAAAGAGTGGGCAGGAGGGAGGGGTGGGCTGGAGGGAAAGGGTGGGCTGGAGGAAAATGGTGGGCAGGAGGGGAGAGAGGGAACCTGTGGTCTTCCTCAGGTTGCAAGAGAAAGAGAGCAGATGGGGAAGGATCAGTTACGTCTTCATCTCACATGCGGTAAATCAGTCCTCTACATAAGCCTTTATATAAGATAAGGTGAACATAGACCAGCTTCCTGTGGAGATGTAGCTATCTGCAGCTATCTGCAGCTATCTGCTTAGGAACAAAAGGAAATGCAGTTTCTTGCATGATTCAGCTTCCAACTTAATGATTTTTTTCCGTTTTGGCTGTGAGTTGGGGTCCCGAGGCTTTATTTTTCCCTGTGCACTATATTGTATGTGAAAATTGTTGTTTGGGACCTAAAGTTGTTTACTTACTCCACCTGCATCCGTTAGCTCCATTTCCATTTGGAGTGGCTTCTGGAAGGCTGGAATTGAAATCCACCAGTGCCCATTTCAAGGTGTTCCCAACATTGCCTGGGAACAAGGAGCCCGGATACGCTTCCCTGTGGATGCAGGTCAGTCATCATAACGCACAGAGATAGCGTTGACCTCAGCCTGGAGCCATTGTCCTGAAAGGGGATTCTTCTCAGCTCGGGCCCGAGACTGATCCCTGAGAAGCGGCTGCTCCATCCCTGAACCCTTCCTGCTTATGTCTCCTTACTTCCTAGTGATCACGGCATTCAGGCTCAGAATGCCGCAGGCCTATCCCACTGGAAGCTGCCAAGGTGCCTCCTGCCACTCAGGACGCCCGGCACAGCAGCAGGATCAAGGGACCAGCAGGGAAGAGGCTGCAGTGATTTGGGGGAACAGCCCAAAAATCACCTGGAGCCTGGTGGCAGGTGGTCCCACCTCCTCCCCAATATTAGGTCCCAGAGAAAATGACAATATGAGCAGCTCATGTCACCATTATTAGCAGAGTCTTTTTATTCTTTCCTTAATTTTTTGCCATTAAATGGAGCTCTATAGGCCCATTTTCTTTTTTCTTTTTTTTTTTTTTTTTTAGACAGAGTCTTGTTCTGTTGCGCAGGCTGGAGTGCAGTGAAGCGATATTGGCTCACTACAAGCTCGGCCTCCCGGGTTCACGCCATTCTCCTGCCTCAGCCTCCCGAGTAGCTGGGACTACAGGGCCCCATCACCATGCATGGCTAATTTTTTGTATTTTTAGTAGAGATGGTGTTTCACTGTGTTAGCCAGGATGGTCTCGATCTCCTGACCTTGTGATCCACCTGCCTCAGCCTCCCAAAGTGCTGGGATTACAGGCATGAGCCACCCCGCCAGGCCTATAGGCCCATTTTCTGCTTTTAATGCCACCAGTACATGAAATTCCAGAGCTGCTTCTGTGAAACATACTTTCATTTTCATTATTTTATTATTCATTACATTAATTCTAGTATTTTATTCTCTTTGTTTTTTTAAGAAGAACTTCAGCGAGAGAGGGGCTATCCCTGCTGCCTTGTGGCTGCAGAAGGAGAGAGAAGGAGCCTCTCCTAAAAAGGGTTTCATGAAAGCCCTGAGGCGAGATACTCACTTCAGAGGGTTCAGGACAAGGACACTCACTTTGTTCTGTGCGGTGTGGAGACACGGGTGAGCGTTCCTCAGTGACACCAACTGGTTCCCTCTTGTCCTCAGCTGCCAGTGCCCTGGGACATGTCATTTGGACAAAACCATTTTCCATGTCCTGCCATCCATTCCACGGAGGCAGGAGAAAAGGGTCTGGAGGCAGGAACATAAGGCCGATTCACCTTGACTTCCGAGAACGAAATCAAATGGAAACTCTTGCAGTATGACAAGAAATATCCTCTCCATTTACACAGGGCTTACACCGAGTACATGACTTTGTAATTTTACTTCATCCTCTTCATTTACGTAGGGTACACACCAAGTAACCAATGGAAACCTCGAGAGGGGATTTAAGCCCTAGAAACTTCAGTAACGGGCCCCCTGTGCTCAGGCGCTCTCACCCTGTGGAGCGTGCTTTCATTTTCCGTAAATGTCTGCTTTGCTGCTTCATTCTTTCCTTGCTCCATTTTTGCATTGCGTCCAATTCTTGGTTCAAGGCACCAACAACCTGGACACTTTCAACCAGTAACATTATCTTAATATCTTGTTTTAAAACTGAATTCTGTTTTTCATCTGTTCACCTAGTTTTTAGAAAATAACAGTGAAATACCAATTGGAGCTTACCACAGCTTAATAGGAGGGTCACTGTGAGCTATACAACAGGTTTGATGTTTAAAAGTTTGCAACATTTTTTATTGCTCTTTCATTTACAAACTACAGTAAACATTTAGTTTTTTATGTTTAATTATGAAATATATGACACCTAAGAGTCTATAAAATTTGGCTGGGCATGGTGGCTCATGTCTGTAAGCCCAGCACTTTCGGAGGCTGAGGCAGGTGGATCATTTGAAGTCAGGTGTTCAAGACCAGCCTGGCCAATGTGGTGAAACCCGTCTCTACTAAAAAAATACAAAAAGTTAGCTGAGCATCATGGCAGGCACCTGTGATCCCAGCTACTCGGGAGGCTGAGGTGGGAGAGTTGTTTGAACCCAGGAGATAGAAGTTGCAGCAAGCCGAGATCGTGCCATTAAACTCTAGCCTGGGCTACATGAGCAAAACTCCGCCTCAAAAGCAAACAAACAAACAAAACTGAATGCATAATCTGATAGATTAATAATTGCGCTGATGTCATCATGCATCAGCATCGAGTGTCTTGAAAGGCTACAATACGCCCTTCTTTGATCACCTGGGTCTCCCTTCTTCACCCAGACATAGGACTAATGTGTTAATGTTTGTCTTGCTTTTCATAAGTTATATCATTTCTCTGTATATTATTCAGCCATGTCATATGTTATAGTTTGTGAACTGTATATGGAATAGCAGTGTATTTTTCAGTAATTTCCTTTGTTCACTGTAATTTTTCATTGCTGATGCTTCTAACGGCAGTTCATTTTCACAGCTGTATCATATTCCACAATGTGACTATGCCAGCTTTTTTCCTTGATAGAGATGTATTTGGGTGGCTTTCAAGTGTTTTCTATGTCTACAATCACTGCCTAAATATTCTTGCCCCGTATGTGTCTCTTGGAGAAGGCAGTGCAAAGGCATTTCTGGGGCAGACATGCCTGAGAAGGCAAGTGTGAGGCCACAGAGGGGCGTGTCTAGCTTTTTATGAAATACAGTCTCTTAACGGGAGCAACAGCAGTGGATACTTTGCCAGCAGTTGATCTTTTCCACATTTTGGATTTTTGTGGCTCTGCTCAATTTGTTTCTTGAATTATTGGATGTATCCACAGTACTTTGTTTACTTATGTTTTGTAACTTTTTGCACGGGGACTTATCTTTCTTGGAATTTTAAGTGGGGAGATATTTTGAGGACAGGGTTGCATTGTTTCAGCAAAGATGTTCACTCACATGGGGTAGAGGTGAAGTGAGCAGCCGCCTGGTGCCACGTCGATTTGACCCATGCTCTCGAGGTCTTCCAGCATGAACTCCTGGAGGACTGTTTCTCATCGGTTCTCAGGGTCAGTGGTTTTCCCTCCACCCAGCACCAATGCAGGGACAGCTGCTCTCCTTGCTGCTCCTGCTCTGAGGTGGGCTTTTATTTTAAGTCTAAGATGTCAGATTTCTGACCTCATTTTGGAGAGACATCCGGTTTTGTTTCTGATGCCCCATCCTCTGTGCAACTGTCTAAACAGAAAAATAAATTCCACTTTGGTTCCCGCCAATTCCTTATCGACTGCTGTGGATTCCATCCTTCAATGCCAGCCCAGTAATGCACTTACAAAGATGCATTTTTGTAGGTTTTACCCAACATCTCAGTTGTTTTCGTTGGGAAAGCTATTTAGTGTCCCTTATGTTGAAAGTTGGAAGCGCCTGGCAGCACTATAGGTGAGAGAGCTGCTCTTCCCCCTTTTCATCATCTTCACGCTGGGTCCAGGCCTTCTTCACTCTGTGATTAAGATGCCACAATGGGCCGGGCATGGTGGCTCATGCCTGTAATCTTAGCACTTTAGGAGGCCAAGGTGGGTGAATCACCCGAGGCCAGGGGTTCAAGACCAACCTTGCCAACATGGTGAAACTCCGTCTCTACTAAGAGTACCAAAAATTAGCCCGGCATGGTGGTGGGTGCCTGTAATCCCAGCTACTCTGGAAGCTGAGGCAGGAGAATCGCTGGAACCCAGGAAGTGGAGGTTGCAGTGAGCTGAGATCACGCCATTGCACTTCAGCCTGGGCAACAGAGTGAGACTCCATCTCAAAATAAATAAATAAACAAAAAAATAAATAGCTGCTATGGCCTCTGAGCTGCTTGCTCTGCCTCTGGCATCCATTCTCATGCCCCACATTAGCAGAGATGCACTCACACCCAGTGGGAAGGCAGGGCGACTGAAGGACTGTTATTATTAACAAGAAAGATAAAATAATTCTGAGGATAATGTATAATTCTGTTTCCTAGAAATATAAAAATGCTCCGATAAATTATTAGAATTAACAAAATTCAGTTTAGCACTCATGTTCCAAATGATCACCAACTTTAATATGCCAACAGTAGCAAGACTAAATAATAAGAGGGAGTGAGGGGGTTCACTCACAAGGGCCAGGCCTCTGCAGAGAGGGCAAGAAGGTCGACTCACTCTGCAGCTTCCTGGCCCATCATCGTTTTCCATGGTGAGAGGCTTATGGGGCCTGGCCCTCCCTCTCCTGCCTGGGGCCTCCAGCTTATTCTCAGGGCTGGGCAAGGAATAAGCCCCATTTAGCTCATTTCCTCACTTGACCTTCTTCTGGACTGAAATGCATTTGCTTTCCGAGTGCTCATCAGGGAGCCGCACATAGAAGCCCTTGTTTTCTCCCCACTGCTGACTGATTCTGGGTTCGAAAATGCCCCCATTCCCCTGACTCCTTGGACACTGCATCTTTGGCTTTCACTCCAAGATTTTGATCTCAGTTAAGGATTCAGAAACTCTCTTTTTAAACTTTATTCTCAGATTGGTTTTCTAAAAGTCAGGCCAAAAAAAAAAAAAAAAAAAAAAAAAAGACACGTAAAGTGGGTGAGTCAAGTGTGAGTGTAAAGTTCCGAGGATGAAGCCGAGCATACACGAACCTCTGTGAGGGCGGCGTCTGTGCTCAGGAGTCATGTTCATCCCAGAGCTTCCCAGGACACAGACCTAAACAAAAGAAAAAAAAGGAGGATAACAGAAGTAAATGCTAAGATTCTCCATAAAATCCCATTTTTTTGGTGAATGGGGTTTTCCCTTAATTTCTAGGCATTTGGCATCATGGAAATAGAACAGCAGCATCTTATACCTGCATGGCCGAGCTTTTTCAGGTGGGCAGAATAAACCAGGACAGTATACAGATCAGAGGGCAGGTTGGCAGGTGTGGATGACCACAGAGGATGTGGGATGATCCTAAGGGGCCTTTCTACCATGATGTGTATGGGATGCAGGGAGGGGACAGAGAAGCAGGCAGGGAGACAGGGGGCGGGGGAGAGTGGGAGAGAGAGAGAGAGAGAGAAAGGGGGAGATAGAGAGGGAGAAAGGGAGGGAGGGAGAGACAGAGAGAGGGAGAGAGAGAGAAAGGCATGGATAGAGGGATGGAGGGAAGGACATAGAGAGGGAGAAAGAGAGAGGGAGAGAGAGAGGGAGAGAGGACCAATTCACCACTTTTGTCCAAAAAACCAGGCCAAAGGTCTGGAGCCCGAGCGTACCTTCTCTAAAGGGTTTTGGAGCATATTGTTTTTAATTCCCTTATTCCTGCAGCTCTTCTAGAATATGACCATCTTCTGACTGTTCTATTCTTTTCTTTCTTTTTTTCTTTTATTAAATACACTCCTACAATTTGAGCTTGTTTTCCTATCTCATAAGCTATATCCTGGCAACATTCCAGGAATGAGTCTAATTTTATTGTTAATTTATTTATTTAAACATTTTGCTTTTTCTTTAAGAAAGATTCTAGAAGTGGAATTTCTGGCCCATGGATGCAATTGTGAGGACATTTGTGAAGCTCTTGTCCAATGCCAGTCCAGAAGGCTGGTCCCGAGAAGGCTCCTTGAGAAAGAGGGGGTCTGCTGCACAGCTCCCGGTAGGCACCTGTGCCATTGATCTGGGTTGGCAGGATCCATGCTCCACAGGTGGCCTCACAGCCTGGGACCTGGGTGTCCTAGAACAGCCCTGTGGTCCTACTTTGCCCCTCCTGCCACTGTTCCTTCTTCCCTGATGTCATTCTGCTTCTAGGAGGACTTCCTTTTGGTTCCTGTGACCTGGCCTTCTGTTTGATTCGTTACTGAGCAGTCTTAGTTCATTCAGGCTGCTAAGACAAAGTGACATAGACTGGGAGGTTTATTTTATTTATTATTTATTTATTTATTTATTTATTTATTTATTTATTTATTTTGAAACGGAGCCTTGCTCTGTTGCCCAGGCAGGAGAGCAGTGCTGTGATCTCAGTTCACTGCAAGTTCCAACTCCCGAGTTCCAGTGATTTTCCTGCCTCAGCCTCCCGAGTAGCTGGGACTACAGGTGCCCACAATAATACCTGGCATTTTCTATCTTTTTTTGTATTTTTAGTAGACATTTGGTTTCGTCATGTTGGCCAGGGTGGTCTCGATCTCTTGACCTCTTGATTCACTTGGCTTAGCCTTCCAAAGTGCTGTGATTACAGGCGTCAGCCACCGCACCTGGCCTAGACTGAGTGATTTTTGAAAAACGGATACTGATTTCTCACAGTCTGGAGGCTGCAAGTCCAAGGTCAATGGAATAGCAAACTTAGCATCTAGCGAGGGCTGCTTTCTGCTTCATCGAAGGAACCATCTCACAACACCCTCCCAAGGTTAAGGAGCAGGCCAGCTTACCGGGGTCTCTTTTACAAATCTCATTCTGGCTCCCAGAAGCCAGGGGGGCAGGCCGAGGGTGGCGGCTGGGAGCCCGATCGCGGGGGGTGCCTGACCCCCGGCGATGGGGATCCCAGAAGCCAGGGGGGCGGGCCGGGGGTGGCGGCTGGGAGCCCGATCGCGGGGGGTGCCTGCACCCCCGGAGATGGGGCTCCCAGAAGCCAGGGGGGCGGGCCGGGGGTGGCGGCTGGGAGCCCGATCGGGGGGCGTGCCTGACCCCCCGGCGATGGGGTTCCCAGAACCCAGGTGGGCGGGGGCGGGGTGGCGGCTGGGAGCCCGATCGGGGGGCGTGACTGACCACCCGGCGAGGGGGCTCCCAGAAGCCAGGGGGGCGGGGCCGGGGTGGCGGCTGGGAGCCCGATCAAAGACACTGGACAACCCCTTGTGATACTCTTCCAAATATCCATATCAGGTTGCGAGGAGCCAACCCCGGACGGCGCCCCTGGCACTCCCCGTGATCGGGCACTCCCCTGGTCAGGCACTCCCCGCGATCGGGCTCCCAGCCGCCACCCCCGGCCCGCCCCCCTGGCTTCTGGGAGCCCCATCGCCGGGGGTGCAGGCACCCCCCGCGATCGGGCTCCCAGCCGCCACCCCCGGCCCGCCCCCCTGGCTTCTGGGAGCCCCATCGCCGGGGGTGCAGGCACCCCCCGCGATCGGGCTCCCAGCCGCCACCCCCGGCCCGCCCCCCTGGCTTCTGGGAGCCCCATCGCCGGGGGTGCAGGCACCCCCCGCGATCGGGCTCCCAGCCGCCACCCCCGGCCCGCCCCCCTGGCTTCTGGGAGCCTTGTGGACCCAAAGCCTCTTTCTCATATTCTGAGTAATATCATCTCCCCATCGGAAAATTTTCATCTCCTTCTCAGACGATTGTACACCCCCAGTGTGCACACCCTCAGAGGGAGTAACCCCCTCTCTATTAGGAGTCACATCAGCCTCTTCCTCCCTCAATATTCAGAACAGTATCCCACCGTTGCTTCTACTTCCAGTGACACTGATTGTCATATCCTCCTCTCCCAAGCAGAAGTTGGAAACTCTGTCACGGGGGGTGTACACCATCTGTGATATAGAAATTAACATCGTCCTCTCCCGGGTTTACATCAGGAGCAAGTCTATTAATCATTAATATTCATTATTGTATTAATATTAATAATAATTATTGATATTAATGATCACAATAAAGAGAGTAAAAATGAATACTGGTTTCAAAGGTTAACGATTTGTAATCATAATGATTAGTAATATCACTATTAATAATAATATTATGATATTAGCAATTAATATGATTTAAATCAATACCCAGTGATGCTGGGAATACAATAATGATTAGTATTAGGAACTAATAATATTATTTGATGACATTAATATTAATAATTAATTGAAAGCAGGCATAATCATGTATTGAAAATCATTATCCATAATTAATAATGGTATCTTATGAATTTTTAGTATCATTGCTAATTATTAAAATCGATCATTGATGATTAATAATCATATTATTATTCCTCATTCCACAGGAAGTGTAAACCTACTTGTGATGCTGTTCTTAATATCCAGGGTCGGAAAGCAGGACTTTAGTTTTAATATCGCAGTAGGTGTACACTCACCACGTGACACTGATCCTAATATGAACGGGGGTAGAGTATCACATGACTCCAATTACAGCAATGGATGGATAGCTACGCGGTAATATTGCTCCTAATATTCCCGGAAGAAGCCTTTGCTATCAGTCCGAATATGGCACTGAGGGTACAGTATTCTGAGATATAGTTCCTAGTATACGGAGTTGGAGAGGATGATAATAATTCGCAGGCTGTGTGCTCCCGCCCAGTGATATTGTAATTACTATCCTGGGAGGGAGAGGATGATATTGCACTCTGTACAGCAGGAGGCGTACACCCAGTCTGGGATATTGTTCCTAATATCCATGGAGGGGACAGGCCGATATTACTCGCCATGTGGCACAGGGTGCACATTCACCTTATTTCATCCCTTTCAATATTCCAAGGCCGAGAGACAGATATTAATCTCAGTATCACAGACACTGGACAACCCCTTGTGATACTCTTCCAAATATCCAGATCAGGTTGCGAGGAGCCACCCCGGACGGCCCCCCTGGCATCTGGGAGCCCCATCGCCGGGGGGTCAGGCACTCCCCGCGATCGGGCTCCCAGCCGCCACGCCGGACCCGCCCCCCTGGCTTCTGGGAGCCCCATCGCCGGGGGGTCAGGCACGCCCCCCGATCGGGCTCCCAGCCGCCACCCCCGGACCCGCCCCCGTGGCTTCTGGGAGCCCCATCGCCGGGGGGTCAGGCTCGCCCGCCGATCGGGCTCCCAGCCGCAACCACGGACCCGCCCCCCTGGCTTCTGGGAGCCCCATCGCCGGGGGTGCAGGAACGCCCCCCGATCGGGCTCCCAGCCGCCACCCCGGACCCGCCCCCCTGGCTTCTGGGAGCCCCATCGCCGGGGGTGCAGGCACCCCCCGCGACCGGGCTCCCAGCCGCCACCCCCGGCCCGCCCCCCTGGCTTCTGGGAGCCCCATCGCCGGGGGTGCAGGCACCCCCCGCGATCGGGCTCCCAGCCGCCACCCCCGGCCCGCCCCCCTGGCTTCTGGGAGCCCCATCGCCGGGGGTGCAGGCACCCCCCGCGATCGGGCTCCCAGCCGCCACCCCCGGCCCGCCCCCCTGGCTTCTGGGAGCCCCATCGCCGGGGGTGCAGGCACCCCCCGCGATCGGGCTCCCAGCCGCCACCCCCGGCCCGCCCCCCTGGCTTCTGGGAGCCCCATCGCCGGGGGTGCAGGCACCCCCCGCGATCGGGCTCCCAGCCGCCACCCCCGGCCCGCCCCCCTGGCTTCTGGGAGCCCCATCGCCGGGGGTGCAGGCACCCCCCGCGATCGGGCTCCCAGCCGCCACCCCCCGGCCCGCCCCCCTGGCTTCTGGGGGCCCCATCGCCGGGGGTGCAGGCACCCCCCGCGATCGGGCTCCCAGCCGCCACCCCCGGCCCGCCCCCCTGGCTTCTGGGAGCCTTGTGGACCCAAAGCCTCTTTCTCATATTCTGAGTAATATCATCTCCCCATCGGAAAATTTTCAACTCCTTCTCAGACGATTGTACACCCCCAGTGTGCACACCCTCAGAGGGAGTAACCCCCTCTCTATTAGGAGTCACATCAGCCTCTTCCTCCCTCAATATTCAGAACAGTATCCCACCGTTGTTTCTACTTCCAGTGACACTGATTGTCATATCCTCCTCTCCCAAGCAGAAGTTGGAAACTCTGTCACGGGGGGTGTACACCATCTGTGATATAGAAATTAACATCGTCCTCTCCCGGGTTTACATCAGGAGCAAGTCTATTAATCATTAATATTCATTATTGTATTAATATTAATAATAATTATTGATATTAATGATCACAATAAAGAGAGTAAAAATGAATACTGGTTTCAAAGGTTAACGATTTGTAATCATAATGATTAGTAATATCACTATTAATAATAATATTATGATATTAGCAATTAATATGATTTAAATCAATACCCAGTGATGCTGGGAATACAATAATGATTAGTATTAGGAACTAATAATATTATTTGATGACATTAATATTAATAATTAATTGAAAGCAGGCATAATCATGTATTGAAAATCATTATCCATAATTAATAATGGTATCTTATGAATTTTTAGTATCATTGCTAATTATTAAAATCGATCATTGATGATTAATAATCATATTATTATTCCTCATTCCACAGGAAGTGTAAACCTACTTGTGATGCTGTTCTTAATATCCAGGGTCGGAAAGCAGGACTTTAGTTTTAATATCGCAGTAGGTGTACACTCACCACGTGACACTGATCCTAATATGAACGGGGGTAGAGTATCACATGACTCCAATTACAGCAATGGATGGATAGCTACGCGGTAATATTGCTCCTAATATTCCCGGAAGAAGCCTTTGCTATCAGTCCGAATATGGCACTGAGGGTACAGTATTCTGAGATATAGTTCCTAGTATACGGAGTTGGAGAGGATGATAATAATTCGCAGGCTGTGTGCTCCCGCCCAGTGATATTGTAATTACTATCCTGGGAGGGAGAGGATGATATTGCACTCTGTACAGCAGGAGGCGTACACCCAGTCTGGGATATTGTTCCTAATATCCATGGAGGGGACAGGCCGATATTACTCGCCATGTGGCACAGGGTGCACATTCACCTTATTTCATCCCTTTCAATATTCCAAGGCCGAGAGACAGATATTAATCTCAGTATCACAGACACTGGACAACCCCTTGTGATACTCTTCCAAATATCCAGATCAGGTTGCGAGGAGCCACCCCCGGACGGCCCCCCCGGCATCTGGGAGCCCCATCGCCGGGGGGTCAGGCACTCCCCGCGATCGGGCTCCCAGCCGCCACCCCGGACCCGCCCCCCTGGCTTCTGGGAGCCCCATCGCCGGGGGTGCAGGCACGCCCCCCGATCGGGCTCCCAGCCACCACCCCCGGCCCGCCCCCCTGGCTTCTGGGAGCCCCATCGCCGGGGGGTCAGGCACGCCCCCCGATCGGGCTCCCAGCCGCCACCCCCGGCCCGCCCCCCTGGCTTCTGGGAGCCCCATCACCGGGGGTGCAGGCACCCCCCGCGATCGGGCTCCCAGCCGCCACACCCCGGCCCGCCCCCCTGGCTTCTGGGAGCCCCATCGCCGGGGGTGCAGGCACCCCCCGCGATCGGGCTCCAAGCCGCCACCCCCGGCCCGCCCCCCTGGCTTCTGGGAGCCCCATCGCCGGGGGTGCAGGCACCCCCCGCGATCGGGCTCCCAGCCGCCACCCCCCCGGCCCGCCCCCCTGGCTTCTGGGAGCCCCATCGCCGGGGGTGCAGGCACCCCCCGCGATCGGGCTCCCAGCCGCCACCCCCGGCCCGCCCCCCTGGCTTCTGGGAGCCCCATCGCCGGGGGTGCAGGCACCCCCCGCGATCGGGCTCCCAGCCGCCACCCCCGGGCCGCCCCCCTGGCTTGTGGGAGCCCCATCGCCGGGGGTGCAGGCACCCCCCGCGATCGGGCTCCCAGCCGCCACCCCCGGCCCGCCCCCCTGGCTTCTGGGAGCCTTGTGGATCCATAGCCTCTTTCTCATATTCTGAGTAATATCATCTCCCCATCGGAAAATTTTCAACTCCTTCTCAGACGATTGTACACCCCCAGTGTGCACACCCTCAGAGGGAGTAGCCCCCTCTCTATTAGGAGTCACATCAGCCTCTTCCTCCCTCAATATTCAGAACAGTATCCCACCGTTGTTTCTACTTCCAGTGACACTGATTGTCATATCCTCCTCTCCCAAGCAGAAGTTGGAAACTCTGTCACGGGGGGTGTACACCATCTGTGATATAGAAATTAACATCGTCCTCTCCCGGGTTTACATCAGGAGCAAGTCTATTAATCATTAATATTCATTATTGTATTAATATTAATAATAATTATTGATATTAATGATCACAATAAAGAGAGTAAAAATGAATACTGGTTTCAAAGGTTAACGATTTGTAATCATAATGATTAGTAATATCACTATTAATAATAATATTATGATATTAGCAATTAATATGATTTAAATCAATACCCAGTGATGCTGGGAATACAATAATGATTAGTATTAGGAACTAATAATATTATTTGATGACATTAATATTAATAATTAATTGAAAGCAGGCATAATCATGTATTGAAAATCATTATCCATAATTAATAATGGTATCTTATGAATTTTTAGTATCATTGCTAATTATTAAAATCGATCATTGATGATTAATAATCATATTATTATTCCTCATTCCACAGGAAGTGTAAACCTACTTGTGATGCTGTTCTTAATATCCAGGGTCGGAAAGCAGGACTTTAGTTTTAATATCGCAGTAGGTGTACACTCACCACGTGACACTGATCCTAATATGAACGGGGGTAGAGTATCACATGACTCCAATTACAGCAATGGATGGATAGCTACGCGGTAATATTGCTCCTAATATTCCCGGAAGAAGCCTTTGCTATCAGTCCGAATATGGCACTGAGGGTACAGTATTCTGAGATATAGTTCCTAGTATACGGAGTTGGAGAGGATGATAATAATTCGCAGGCTGTGTGCTCCCGCCCAGTGATATTGTAATTACTATCCTGGGAGGGAGAGGATGATATTGCACTCTGTACAGCAGGAGGCGTACACCCAGTCTGGGATATTGTTCCTAATATCCATGGAGGGGACAGGCCGATATTACTCGCCATGTGGCACAGGGTGCACATTCACCTTATTTCATCCTTTCAATATTCCAAGGCCGAGAGACAGATATTAATCTCAGTATCACAGACACTGGACAACCCCTTGTGATACTCTTCCAAATATCCAGATCAGGTTGCGAGGAGCCACCCCCGGACGGCCCCCCTGGCATCTGGGAGCCCCATCGCCGGGGGGTCAGGCACTCCCCGCGATCGGGCTCCCAGCCGCCACCCCGGACCCGCCCCCCTGGCTTCTGGGAGCCCCATCGCCGGGGGTGCAGGCACCCCCGCGATCGGGCTCCCAGCCGCCACCCCCGGCCCGCCCCCCCTGGCTTCTGGGAGCCCCATCGCCGGGGGTGCAGGCACCCCCCGCGATCGGGCTCCCAGCCGCCTCCCCCGGCCCGCCCCCTGGCTTCTGGGAGCCCCATCGCCGGGGTGCAGGCACCCCCCGCGATCGGGCTCCAGCCGCCACCCCCGGCCCGCCCCCCTGGCTTCTGGGAGCCCCATCGCCGGGGGTGCAGGCACCCCCCGCTATCGGGCTCCAGGCCGCCACCCCCGGCCCGCCCCCACTGGCTTCTGGGAGCCCCATCGCCGGGGGTGCAGGCACCCCCCGCGATCCGGCTCCAAGCCGCCACCCCCGGCCCGCCCCCCTGGCTTCTGGGAGCCCCATCGCCGGGGGTGCAGGCACCCCCCGCGATCGGGCTCCCAGCCGCCACCCCCGGCCCGCCCCCCTGGCTTCTGGGAGCCCCATCGCCGGGGGTGCAGGCACCCCCCGCGATCGGGCTCCCAGCCGCCACCCCCGGCCCGCCCCCCTGGCTTCTGGGAGCCCCATCGCCGGGGGTGCAGGCACCCCCCGCGATGGGGCTCCCAGCCGCCACGCCCCGGCCGCCCACCTGGCTTCTGGGAGCCCCATCGCCGGGGGTGCAGGCACCCCCCGCGATCGGGCTCCCAGCCGCCACCCCCGGCCCGCCCCCCTGGCTTCTGGGAGCCTTGTGGATCCATAGCCTCTTTCTCATATTCTGAGTAATATCATCTCCCCATCGGAAAATTTTCAACTCCTTCTCAGACGATTGTACACCCCCAGTGTGCACACCCTCAGAAGAGGGAGTAACCCCCTCTCTATTAGGAGTCACATCAGCCTCTTCCTCCCTCAATATTCAGAACAGTATCCCACCGTTGTTTCTACTTCCAGTGACACTGATTGTCATATCCTCCTCTCCCAAGCAGAAGTTGGAAACTCTGTCACGGGGGGTGTACACCATCTGTGATATAGAAATTAACATCGTCCTCTCCCGGGTTTACATCAGGAGCAAGTCTATTAATCATTAATATTCATTATTGTATTAATATTAATAATAATTATTGATATTAATGATCACAATAAAGAGAGTAAAAATGAATACTGGTTTCAAAGGTTAACGATTTGTAATCATAATGATTAGTAATATCACTATTAATAATAATATTATGATATTAGCAATTAATATGATTTAAATCAATACCCAGTGATGCTGGGAATACAATAATGATTAGTATTAGGAACTAATAATATTATTTGATGACATTAATATTAATAATTAATTGAAAGCAGGCATAATCATGTATTGAAAATCATTATCCATAATTAATAATGGTATCTTATGAATTTTTAGTATCATTGCTAATTATTAAAATCGATCATTGATGATTAATAATCATATTATTATTCCTCATTCCACAGGAAGTGTAAACCTACTTGTGATGCTGTTCTTAATATCCAGGGTCGGAAAGCAGGACTTTAGTTTTAATATCGCAGTAGGTGTACACTCACCACGTGACACTGATCCTAATATGAACGGGGGTAGAGTATCACATGACTCCAATTACAGCAATGGATGGATAGCTACGCGGTAATATTGCTCCTAATATTCCCGGAAGAAGCCTTTGCTATCAGTCCGAATATGGCACTGAGGGTACAGTATTCTGAGATATAGTTCCTAGTATACGGAGTTGGAGAGGATGATAATAATTCGCAGGCTGTGTGCTCCCGCCCAGTGATATTGTAATTACTATCCTGGGAGGGAGAGGATGATATTGCACTCTGTACAGCAGGAGGCGTACACCCAGTCTGGGATATTGTTCCTAATATCCATGGAGGGGACAGGCCGATATTACTCGCCATGTGGCACAGGGTGCACATTCACCTTATTTCATCCCTTTCAATATTCCAAGGCCGAGAGACAGATATTAATCTCAGTATCACAGACACTGGACAACCCCTTGTGATACTCTTCCAAATATCCAGATCAGGTTGCGAGGAGCCACCCCCGGACGGCCCCCCTGGCATCTGGGAGCCCCATCGCCGGGGGGTCAGGCACCCCCCGCGATCGGGCTCCCAGCCGCCACCCCGGACCCGCCCCCCTGGCTTCTGGGAGCCCAATCGCCGGGGGTGCAGGCACCCCCCGCGATCGGGCTCCCAGCCGCCACCCCCGGCCCGCCCCCCTGGCTTCTGGGAGCCCCATCGCCGGGGGTGCAGGCACCCCCCGCGATCGGGCTCCCAGCCGCCACCCCCGGCCCGCCCCCCTGGCTTCTGGGAGCCCCATCGCCGGGGGTGCAGGCACCCCCCGCGATCGGGCTCCCAGCCGCCACCCCCGGCCCGCCCCCCTGGCTTCTGGGAGCCCCATCGCCGGGGGTGCAGGCACCCCCCGCGATCGGGCTCCCAGCCGCCACCCCCGGCCCGCCCCCCTGGCTTCTGGGAGCCCCATCGCCGGGGGTGCAGGCACCCCCCGCGATCGGGCTCCCAGCCGCCACCCCCGGCCCGCCCCCCTGGCTTCTGGGAGCCCCATCGCCGGGGGTGCAGGCACCCCCCGCGATCGGGCTCCCAGCCGCCACCCCCGGCCCGCCCCCCTGGCTTCTGGGAGCCCCATCGCCGGGGGTGCAGGCACCCCCCGCGATCGGGCTCCCAGCCGCCACCCCCGGCCCGCCCCCCTGGCTTCTGGGAGCCCCATCGCCGGGGGTGCAGGCACCCCCCCGCGATCGGGCTCCCAGCCGCCACCCCCCGGCCCGCCCCCCTGGCTTCTGGGAGCCCCATCGCCGGGGGTGCAGGCACCCCCCGCGATCGGGCTCCCAGCCGCCACCCCCGGCCCGCCCCCCTGGTTTCTGGGAGCCCCATCGCCGGGGGTGCAGGCACCCCCCGCGATGGGGCTCCCAGCCGCCACACCCGGCCCGCCCCCCTGGCTTCTGGGAGCCCCATCGCCGGGGGTGCAGGCACCCCCCGCGATCGGGCTCCCAGCCGCCACCCCCGGCCCGCCCCCCTGGCTTCTGGGAGCCTTGTGGATCCATAGCCTCTTTCTCATATTCTGAGTAATATCATCTCCCCATCGGAAAATTTTCAACTCCTTCTCAGACGATTGTACACCCCCAGTGTGCACACCCTCAGAGGGAGTAGCCCCCTCTCTATTAGGAGTCACATCAGCCTCTTCCTCCCTCAATATTCAGAACAGTATCCCACCGTTGTTTCTACTTCCAGTGACACTGATTGTCATATCCTCCTCTCCCAAGCAGAAGTTGGAAACTCTGTCACGGGGGGTGTACACCATCTGTGATATAGAAATTAACATCGTCCTCTCCCGGGTTTACATCAGGAGCAAGTCTATTAATCATTAATATTCATTATTGTATTAATATTAATAATAATTATTGATATTAATGATCACAATAAAGAGAGTAAAAATGAATACTGGTTTCAAAGGTTAACGATTTGTAATCATAATGATTAGTAATATCACTATTAATAATAATATTATGATATTAGCAATTAATATGATTTAAATCAATACCCAGTGATGCTGGGAATACAATAATGATTAGTATTAGGAACTAATAATATTATTTGATGACATTAATATTAATAATTAATTGAAAGCAGGCATAATCATGTATTGAAAATCATTATCCATAATTAATAATGGTATCTTATGAATTTTTAGTATCATTGCTAATTATTAAAATCGATCATTGATGATTAATAATCATATTATTATTCCTCATTCCACAGGAAGTGTAAACCTACTTGTGATGCTGTTCTTAATATCCAGGGTCGGAAAGCAGGACTTTAGTTTTAATATCGCAGTAGGTGTACACTCACCACGTGACACTGATCCTAATATGAACGGGGGTAGAGTATCACATGACTCCAATTACAGCAATGGATGGATAGCTACGCGGTAATATTGCTCCTAATATTCCCGGAAGAAGCCTTTGCTATCAGTCCGAATATGGCACTGAGGGTACAGTATTCTGAGATATAGTTCCTAGTATACGGAGTTGGAGAGGATGATAATAATTCGCAGGCTGTGTGCTCCCGCCCAGTGATATTGTAATTACTATCCTGGGAGGGAGAGGATGATATTGCACTCTGTACAGCAGGAGGCGTACACCCAGTCTGGGATATTGTTCCTAATATCCATGGAGGGGACAGGCCGATATTACTCGCCATGTGGCACAGGGTGCACATTCACCTTATTTCATCCCTTTCAATATTCCAAGGCCGAGAGACAGATATTAATCTCAGTATCACAGACACTGGACAACCCCTTGTGATACTCTTCCAAATATCCAGATCAGGTTGCGAGGAGCCACCCCGGACGGCCCCCCTGGCATCTGGGAGCCCCATCGCCGGGGGGTCAGGCACCCCCCGCGATCGGGCTCCCAGCCGCCACCCCGGACCCGCCCCCCTGGCTTCTGGGAGCCCCATCGCCGGGGGATCAGGCACGCCCCCCGATCGGGCTCCCAGCCGCCACCCCGGACCCGCCCCCCTGGCTTCTGGGAGCCCCATCGCCGGGGGTGCAGGCACGCCCCCCGATCGGGCTCCCAGCCGCCACCCCCGGCCCGCCCCCCTGGCTTCTGGGAGCCCCATCACCGGGGGTGCAGGCACCCCCGGCGATCGGGCTCCCAGCCGCCACCCCCCGGCCCGCCCCCCTGGCTTCTGGGAGCCCCATCGCCGGGGGTGCAGGCACCGCCCGCGATCGGGCTCCCAGCCGCCACCCCCGGCCCGCCCCCCTGGCTTCTGGGAGCCCCATCGCCGGGGGTGCAGGCACCCCCCGCGATCGGGCTCCCAGCCGCCACCCCCGGCCCGCCCCCCTGGCTTCTGGGAGCCCCATCGCCGGGGGTGCAGGCACCCCCCGCGATCGGGCTCCCAGCCGCCACCCCCGGCCCGCCCCCCTGGCTTCTGGGAGCCCCATCGCCGGGGGTGCAGGCACCCCCGGCGATCGGGCTCCCAGCCGCCACCCCCGGCCCGCCCCCCTGGCTTCTGGGAGCCCCATCGCCGGGGGTGCAGGCACCCCCCGCGATCGGGCTCCCAGCCGCCACCCCCGGCCCGCCCCCCTGGCTTCTGGGAGCCCCATCGCCGGGGGTGCAGGCACCCCCCGCGATCGGGCTCCCAGCCGCCACCCCCGGCCCGCCCCCCTGGCTTCTGGGAGCCCTGTGGACCCAAAGCCTCTTTCTCATATTCTGAGTAATATCATCTCCCCATCGGAAAATTTTCAACTCCTTCTCAGACGATTGTACACCCCCAGTGTGCACACCCTCAGAGGGAGTAACCCCCTCTCTATTAGGAGTCACATCAGCCTCTTCCTCCCTCAATATTCAGAACAGTATCCCACCGTTGTTTCTACTTCCAGTGACACTGATTGTCATATCCTCCTCTCCCAAGCAGAAGTTGGAAACTCTGTCACGGGGGGTGTACACCATCTGTGATATAGAAATTAACATCGTCCTCTCCCGGGTTTACATCAGGAGCAAGTCTATTAATCATTAATATTCATTATTGTATTAATATTAATAATAATTATTGATATTAATGATCACAATAAAGAGAGTAAAAATGAATACTGGTTTCAAAGGTTAACGATTTGTAATCATAATGATTAGTAATATCACTATTAATAATAATATTATGATATTAGCAATTAATATGATTTAAATCAATACCCAGTGATGCTGGGAATACAATAATGATTAGTATTAGGAACTAATAATATTATTTGATGACATTAATATTAATAATTAATTGAAAGCAGGCATAATCATGTATTGAAAATCATTATCCATAATTAATAATGGTATCTTATGAATTTTTAGTATCATTGCTAATTATTAAAATCGATCATTGATGATTAATAATCATATTATTATTCCTCATTCCACAGGAAGTGTAAACCTACTTGTGATGCTGTTCTTAATATCCAGGGTCGGAAAGCAGGACTTTAGTTTTAATATCGCAGTAGGTGTACACTCACCACGTGACACTGATCCTAATATGAACGGGGGTAGAGTATCACATGACTCCAATTACAGCAATGGATGGATAGCTACGCGGTAATATTGCTCCTAATATTCCCGGAAGAAGCCTTTGCTATCAGTCCGAATATGGCACTGAGGGTACAGTATTCTGAGATATAGTTCCTAGTATACGGAGTTGGAGAGGATGATAATAATTCGCAGGCTGTGTGCTCCCGCCCAGTGATATTGTAATTACTATCCTGGGAGGGAGAGGATGATATTGCACTCTGTACAGCAGGAGGCGTACACCCAGTCTGGGATATTGTTCCTAATATCCATGGAGGGGACAGGCCGATATTACTCGCCATGTGGCACAGGGTGCACATTCACCTTATTTCATCCCTTTCAATATTCCAAGGCCGAGAGACAGATATTAATCTCAGTATCACAGACACTGGACAACCCCTTGTGATACTCTTCCAAATATCCAGATCAGGTTGCGAGGAGCCACCCCCGGACGGCCCCCCTGGCATCTGGGAGCCCCATCGCCGGGGGGTCAGGCACCCCCCGCGATCGGGCTCCCAGCCGCCACCCCGGACCCGCCCCCCTGGCTTCTGGGAGCCCCATCGCCGGGGGTGCAGGCACCCCCCGCGATCGGGCCCCAGCCGCCACCCCCGGCCCGCCCCCCTGGCTTCTGGGAGCCCCATCGCCGGGGGTGCAGGCACCCCCCGCGATCGGGCTCCCAGCCGCCACCCCCCGGCCCGCCCCCCTGGCTTCTGGGAGCCCCATCGCCGGGGGTGCAGGCACCCCCCGCGATCGGGCTCCCAGCCGCCACCCCCCGGCCCGCCCCCCTGGCTTCTGGGAGCCCCATCGCCGGGGGTGCAGGCACCCCCCGCGATCGGGCTCCCAGCCGCCACCCCCGGCCCGCCCCCCTGGCTTCTGGGAGCCCCATCGCCGGGGGTGCAGGCACCCCCCGCGATCGGGCTCCCAGCCGCCACCCCCGGCCCGCCCCCCTGGCTTCTGGGAGCCCCATCGCCGGGGGTGCAGGCACCCCCCGCGATCGGGCTCCCAGCCGCCACCCCCGGCCCGCCCCCCTGGCTTCTGGGAGCCCTGTGGACCCAAAGCCTCTTTCTCATATTCTGAGTAATATCATCTCCCCATCGGAAAATTTTCAACTCCTTCTCAGACGATTGTACACCCCCAGTGTGCACACCCTCAGAGGGAGTAACCCCCTCTCTATTAGGAGTCACATCAGCCTCTTCCTCCCTCAATATTCAGAACAGTATCCCACCGTTGTTTCTACTTCCAGTGACACTGATTGTCATATCCTCCTCTCCCAAGCAGAAGTTGGAAACTCTGTCACGGGGGGTGTACACCATCTGTGATATAGAAATTAACATCGTCCTCTCCCGAGTTTACATCAGGAGCAAGTCTATTAATCATTAATATTCATTATTGTATTAATATTAATAATAATTATTGATATTAATGATCACAATAAAGAGAGTAAAAATGAATACTGGTTTCAAAGGTTAACGATTTGTAATCATAATGATTAGTAATATCACTATTAATAATAATATTATGATATTAGCAATTAATATGATTTAAATCAATACCCAGTGATGCTGGGAATACAATAATGATTAGTATTAGGAACTAATAATATTATTTGATGACATTAATATTAATAATTAATTGAAAGCAGGCATAATCATGTATTGAAAATCATTATCCATAATTAATAATGGTATCTTATGAATTTTTAGTATCATTGCTAATTATTAAAATCGATCATTGATGATTAATAATCATATTATTATTCCTCATTCCACAGGAAGTGTAAACCTACTTGTGATGCTGTTCTTAATATCCAGGGTCGGAAAGCAGGACTTTAGTTTTAATATCGCAGTAGGTGTACACTCACCACGTGACACTGATCCTAATATGAACGGGGGTAGAGTATCACATGACTCCAATTACAGCAATGGATGGATAGCTACGCGGTAATATTGCTCCTAATATTCCCGGAAGAAGCCTTTGCTATCAGTCCGAATATGGCACTGAGGGTACAGTATTCTGAGATATAGTTCCTAGTATACGGAGTTGGAGAGGATGATAATAATTCGCAGGCTGTGTGCTCCCGCCCAGTGATATTGTAATTACTATCCTGGGAGGGAGAGGATGATATTGCACTCTGTACAGCAGGAGGCGTACACCCAGTCTGGGATATTGTTCCTAATATCCATGGAGGGGACAGGCCGATATTACTCGCCATGTGGCACAGGGTGCACATTCAACTTATTTCATCCCTTTCAATATTCCAAGGCCGAGAGACAGATATTAATCTCAGTATCACAGACACTGGACAACCCCTTGTGATACTCTTCCAAATATCCAGATCAGGTTGCGAGGAGCCACCCCCGGACGGCCCCCCTGGCATCTGGGAGCCCCATCGCCGGGGGGTCAGGCACTCCCCGCGATCGGGCTCCCAGCCGCCACCCCGGACCCGCCCCCCTGGCTTCTGGGAGCCCCATCGCCGGGGGATCAGGCACGCCCCCCGATCGGGCTCCCAGCCGCCACCCCCCGGCCCGCCCCCCTGGCTTCTGGGAGCCCCATCGCCGGGGGTGCAGGCACCCCCCGCGATCGGGCTCCCAGCCGCCACCCCCGGCCCGCCCCCCTGGCTTCTGGGAGCCCCATCGCCGGGGGTGCAGGCACCCCCCGCGATCGGGCTCCCAGCCGCCACCCCCGGCCCGCCCCCCTGGCATCTGGGAGCCCCATCGCCGGGGGTGCAGGCACCCCCCGCGATCGGGCTCCCAGCCGCCACCCCCGGCCCGCCCCCCTGGCTTCTGGGAGCCCCATCGCCGGGGGTGCAGGCACCCCCCGCGATCGGGCTCCCAGCCGCCACCCCCGGCCCGCCCCCCTGGCTTCTGGGAGCCCCATCGCCGGGGGTGCAGGCACCCCCCGCGATCGGGCTCCCAGCCGCCACCCCCGGCCCGCCCCCCCTGGCTTCTGGGAGCCCCATCGCCGGGGGTGCAGGCACCCCCCCGCGATCGGGCTCCCAGCCGCCACCCCCGGCCCGCCCCCCTGGCTTCTGGGAGCCCCATCGCCGGGGGTGCAGGCACCCCCCCGCGATCGGGCTCCCAGCCGCCACCCCCGGCCCGCCCCCCTGGCTTCTGGGAGCCCCATCGCCGGGGGTGCAGGCACCCCCCGCGATCGGGCTCCCAGCCGCCACCCCCCGGCCCGCCCCCCTGGCTTCTGGGAGCCCCATCGCCGGGGGTGCAGGCACCCCCCGCGATCGGGCTCCCAGCCGCCACCCCCGGCCCGCCCCCCTGGCTTCTGGGAGCCCCATCGCCGGGGGTGCAGGCACCCCCCGCGATCGGGCTCCCAGCCGCCACCCCCGGCCCGCCCCCCTGGCTTCTGGGAGCCCCATCGCCGGGGGTGCAGGCACCCCCCGCGATCGGGCTCCCAGCCGCCACCCCCCGGCCCGCCCCCCTGGCTTCTGGGAGCCCCATCGCCGGGGGTGCAGGCACCCCCCGCGATCGGGCTCCCAGCCGCCACCCCCGGCCCGCCCCCCTGGCTTCTGGGAGCCCCATCGCCGGGGGTGCAGGCACCCCCCCGCGATCGGGCTCCCAGCCGCCACCCCCGGCCCGCCCCCCTGGCTTCTGGGAGCCCCATCGCCGGGGGTGCAGGCACCCCCCGCGATCGGGCTCCCAGCCGCCACCCCCCGGCCCGCCCCCCTGGCTTCTGGGAGCCCCATCGCCGGGGGTGCAGGCACCCCCCCGCGATCGGGCTCCCAGTCGCCACCCCCGGCCCGCCCCCCCTGGCTTCTGGGAGCCCCATCGCCGGGGGTGCAGGCACCCCCCCGCGATCGGGCTCCCAGCCGCCACCCCCGGCCCGCCCCCCTGGCTTCTGGGAGCCCCATCGCCGGGGGTGCAGGCACCCCCCCGCGATCGGGCTCCCAGCCGCCACCCCCGGCCCGCCCCCCTGGCTTCTGGGAGCCCCATTCTGGGAGCCCTGTGGACCCAAAGCCTCTTTCTCATATTCTGAGTAATATCATCTCCCCATCGGAAAATTTTCAACTCCTTCTCAGACGATTGTACACCCCCAGTGTGCACACCCTCAGAGGGAGTAACCCCCTCTCTATTAGGAGTCACATCAGCCTCTTCCTCCCTCAATATTCAGAACAGTATCCCACCGTTGTTTCTACTTCCAGTGACACTGATTGTCATATCCTCCTCTCCCAAGCAGAAGTTGGAAACTCTGTCACGGGGGGTGTACACCATCTGTGATATAGAAATTAACATCGTCCTCTCCCGAGTTTACATCAGGAGCAAGTCTATTAATCATTAATATTCATTATTGTATTAATATTAATAATAATTATTGATATTAATGATCACAATAAAGAGAGTAAAAATGAATACTGGTTTCAAAGGTTAACGATTTGTAATCATAATGATTAGTAATATCACTATTAATAATAATATTATGATATTAGCAATTAATATGATTTAAATCAATACCCAGTGATGCTGGGAATACAATAATGATTAGTATTAGGAACTAATAATATTATTTGATGACATTAATATTAATAATTAATTGAAAGCAGGCATAATCATGTATTGAAAATCATTATCCATAATTAATAATGGTATCTTATGAATTTTTAGTATCATTGCTAATTATTAAAATCGATCATTGATGATTAATAATCATATTATTATTCCTCATTCCACAGGAAGTGTAAACCTACTTGTGATGCTGTTCTTAATATCCAGGGTCGGAAAGCAGGACTTTAGTTTTAATATCGCAGTAGGTGTACACTCACCACGTGACACTGATCCTAATATGAACGGGGGTAGAGTATCACATGACTCCAATTACAGCAATGGATGGATAGCTACGCGGTAATATTGCTCCTAATATTCCCGGAAGAAGCCTTTGCTATCAGTCCGAATATGGCACTGAGGGTACAGTATTCTGAGATATAGTTCCTAGTATACGGAGTTGGAGAGGATGATAATAATTCGCAGGCTGTGTGCTCCCGCCCAGTGATATTGTAATTACTATCCTGGGAGGGAGAGGATGATATTGCACTCTGTACAGCAGGAGGCGTACACCCAGTCTGGGATATTGTTCCTAATATCCATGGAGGGGACAGGCCGATATTACTCGCCATGTGGCACAGGGTGCACATTCACCTTATTTCATCCCTTTCAATATTCCAAGGCCGAGAGACAGATATTAATCTCAGTATCACAGACACTGGACAACCCCTTGTGATACTCTTCCAAATATCCAGATCAGGTTGCGAGGAGCCACCCCCGGACGGCCCCCCTGGCATCTGGGAGCCCCATCGCCGGGGGGTCAGGCACTCCCCGCGATCGGGCTCCCAGCCGCCACCCCGGACCCGCCCCCCTGGCTTCTGGGAGCCCCATCGCCGGGGGGTAAGGCACGCCCCCCGATCGGGCCCCCAGCCGCCACCCCCGGCCCGCCCCCCTGGCTTCTGGGAGCCCCATCGCCGGGGGTGCAGGCACCCCCCGCGATCGGGCCCCCAGCCGCCACCCCCGGCCCGCCCCCCTGGCTTCTGGGAGCCCCATCGCCGGGGGTGCAGGCACCCCCCGCGATCGGGCCCCCAGCCGCCACCCCCGACCCGCCCCCCTGGCTTCTGGGAGCCCCATCGCCGGGGGTGCAGGCACCCCCCGCGATCGGGCCCCCAGCCGCCACCCCCGGCCCGCCCCCCTGGCTTCTGGGAGCCCCATCGCCGGGGGTGCAGGCACCCCCCGCGATCGGGCCCCCAGCCGCCACCCCCGGCCCGCCCCCCTGGCTGCTGGGAGCCCCATCGCCGGGGGTGCAGGCACCCCCCGCGATCGGTCCCCCAGCCGCCACCCCCGGCCCGCCCCCCTGGCTGCTGGGAGCCCCATCGCCGGGGGTGCAGGCACCCCCCGCGATCGGGCCCCCAGCCGCCACCCCCGGCCCGCCCCCCTGGCTGCTGGGAGCCCCATCGCCGGGGGTGCAGGCACCCCCCGCGATCGGGCCCCCAGCCGCCACCCCCGGCCCGCCCCCCTGGCTGCTGGGAGCCCCATCGCCGGGGGTGCAGGCACCCCCCGCGATCGGGCCTCCCAGCCGCCACCCCCGGCCCGCCCCCCTGGCTGCTGGGAGCCCCATCGCCGGGGGTGCAGGCACCCCCCGCGATCGGGCCCCCAGCCGCCACCCCCGGCCCGCCCCCCTGGCTGCTGGGAGCCCCATCGCCGGGGGTGCAGGCACCCCCCGCGATCGGGCCCCCAGCCGCCACCCCCGGCCCGCCCCCCTGGCTGCTGGGAGCCCCATCGCCGGGGGTGCAGGCACCCCCCGCGATCGGGCCCCCAGCCGCCACCCCGGCCCGCCCCCCTGGCTGCTGGGAGCCCCATCGCCGGGGGTGCAGGCACCCCCCGCGATCGGGCCCCCAGCCGCCACCCCCGGCCCGCCCCCCTGGCTGCTGGGTGCCCCATCGCCGGGGGTGCAGGCACCCCCCGCGATCGGGCTCCCAGCCGCCACCCCCGGCCCGCCCCCCTGGCTTCTGGGAGCCCCATCGCCGGGGGTGCAGGCACCCCCCGCGATCGGGCTCCCAGCCGCCACCCCCGGCCCGCCCCCCTGGCTTCTGGGAGCCCCATCGCCGGGGGTGCAGGCACCCCCCGCGATCGGGCTCCCAGCCGCCACCCCCGGCCCGCCCCCCTGGCTTCTGGGAGCCCCATCGCCGGGGGTGCAGGCACCCCCCGCGATCGGGCTCCCAGCCGCCACCCCCGGCCCGCCCCCCTGGCTTCTGGGAGCCCTGTGGACCCAAAGCCTCTTTCTCATATTCTGAGTAATATCATCTCCCCATCGGAAAATTTTCAACTCCTTCTCAGACGATTGTACACCCCCAGTGTGCACACCCTCAGAGGGAGTAACCCCCTCTCTATTAGGAGTCACATCAGCCTCTTCCTCCCTCAATATTCAGAACAGTATCCCACCGTTGTTTCTACTTCCAGTGACACTGATTGTCATATCCTCCTCTCCCAAGCAGAAGTTGGAAACTCTGTCACGGGGGGTGTACACCATCTGTGATATAGAAATTAACATCGTCCTCTCCCGAGTTTACATCAGGAGCAAGTCTATTAATCATTAATATTCATTATTGTATTAATATTAATAATAATTATTGATATTAATGATCACAATAAAGAGAGTAAAAATGAATACTGGTTTCAAAGGTTAACGATTTGTAATCATAATGATTAGTAATATCACTATTAATAATAATATTATGATATTAGCAATTAATATGATTTAAATCAATACCCAGTGATGCTGGGAATACAATAATGATTAGTATTAGGAACTAATAATATTATTTGATGACATTAATATTAATAATTAATTGAAAGCAGGCATAATCATGTATTGAAAATCATTATCCATAATTAATAATGGTATCTTATGAATTTTTAGTATCATTGCTAATTATTAAAATCGATCATTGATGATTAATAATCATATTATTATTCCTCATTCCACAGGAAGTGTAAACCTACTTGTGATGCTGTTCTTAATATCCAGGGTCGGAAAGCAGGACTTTAGTTTTAATATCGCAGTAGGTGTACACTCACCACGTGACACTGATCCTAATATGAACGGGGGTAGAGTATCACATGACTCCAATTACAGCAATGGATGGATAGCTACGCGGTAATATTGCTCCTAATATTCCCGGAAGAAGCCTTTGCTATCAGTCCGAATATGGCACTGAGGGTACAGTATTCTGAGATATAGTTCCTAGTATACGGAGTTGGAGAGGATGATAATAATTCGCAGGCTGTGTGCTCCCGCCCAGTGATATTGTAATTACTATCCTGGGAGGGAGAGGATGATATTGCACTCTGTACAGCAGGAGGCGTACACCCAGTCTGGGATATTGTTCCTAATATCCATGGAGGGGACAGGCCGATATTACTCGCCATGTGGCACAGGGTGCACATTCACCTTATTTCATCCCTTTCAATATTCCAAGGCCGAGAGACAGATATTAATCTCAGTATCACAGACACTGGACAACCCCTTGTGATACTCTTCCAAATATCCAGATCAGGTTGCGAGGAGCCACCCCCGGACGGCCCCCCTGGCATCTGGGAGCCCCATCGCCGGGGGGTCAGGCACTCCCCGCGATCGGGCTCCCAGCCGCCACCCCGGACCCGCCCCCCTGGCATCTGGGAGCCCCATCGCCGGGGGGTCAGGCACCCCCCGCGATCGGGCTCCCAGCCGCCACCCCCGGCCCGCCCCCCTGGCTTCTGGGAGCCCCATCGCCGGGGGTGCAGGCACCCCCTGCGATCGGGCTCCCAGCCGCCACCCCCGGCCCGCCCCCCTGGCTTCTGGGAGCCCCATCGCCGGGGGTGCAGGCACCCCCCGCGATCGGGCTCCCAGCCGCCACCCCCGGCCCGCCCCCCTGGCTTCTGGGAGCCCCATCGCCGGGGGTGCAGGCACCCCCCGCGATCGGGCTCCCAGCCGCCACCCCCGGCCCGCCCCCCTGGCTTCTGGGAGCCCCATCGCCGGGGGTGCAGGCACCCCCCGCGATCGGGCTCCCAGCCGCCACCCCCGGCCCGCCCCCCTGGCTTCTGGGAGCCCCATCGCCGGGGGTGCAGGCACCCCCCGCGATCGGGCTCCCAGCCGCCACCCCCGGCCCGCCCCCCTGGCTTCTGGGAGCCCCATCGCCGGGGGTGCAGGCACCCCCCGCGATCGGGCTCCCAGCCGCCACCCCCGGCCCGCCCCCCTGGCTTCTGGGAGCCCTGTGGACCCAAAGCCTCTTTCTCATATTCTGAGTAATATCATCTCCCCATCGGAAAATTTTCAACTCCTTCTCAGACGATTGTACACCCCCAGTGTGCACACCCTCAGAGGGAGTAACCCCCTCTCTATTAGGAGTCACATCAGCCTCTTCCTCCCTCAATATTCAGAACAGTATCCCACCGTTGTTTCTACTTCCAGTGACACTGATTGTCATATCCTCCTCTCCCAAGCAGAAGTTGGAAACTCTGTCACGGGGGGTGTACACCATCTGTGATATAGAAATTAACATCGTCCTCTCCCGAGTTTACATCAGGAGCAAGTCTATTAATCATTAATATTCATTATTGTATTAATATTAATAATAATTATTGATATTAATGATCACAATAAAGAGAGTAAAAATGAATACTGGTTTCAAAGGTTAACGATTTGTAATCATAATGATTAGTAATATCACTATTAATAATAATATTATGATATTAGCAATTAATATGATTTAAATCAATACCCAGTGATGCTGGGAATACAATAATGATTAGTATTAGGAACTAATAATATTATTTGATGACATTAATATTAATAATTAATTGAAAGCAGGCATAATCATGTATTGAAAATCATTATCCATAATTAATAATGGTATCTTATGAATTTTTAGTATCATTGCTAATTATTAAAATCGATCATTGATGATTAATAATCATATTATTATTCCTCATTCCACAGGAAGTGTAAACCTACTTGTGATGCTGTTCTTAATATCCAGGGTCGGAAAGCAGGACTTTAGTTTTAATATCGCAGTAGGTGTACACTCACCACGTGACACTGATCCTAATATGAACGGGGGTAGAGTATCACATGACTCCAATTACAGCAATGGATGGATAGCTACGCGGTAATATTGCTCCTAATATTCCCGGAAGAAGCCTTTGCTATCAGTCCGAATATGGCACTGAGGGTACAGTATTCTGAGATATAGTTCCTAGTATACGGAGTTGGAGAGGATGATAATAATTCGCAGGCTGTGTGCTCCCGCCCAGTGATATTGTAATTACTATCCTGGGAGGGAGAGGATGATATTGCACTCTGTACAGCAGGAGGCGTACACCCAGTCTGGGATATTGTTCCTAATATCCATGGAGGGGACAGGCCGATATTACTCGCCATGTGGCACAGGGTGCACATTCACCTTATTTCATCCCTTTCAATATTCCAAGGCCGAGAGACAGATATTAATCTCAGTATCACAGACACTGGACAACCCCTTGTGATACGCTTCCAAATATCCAGATCAGGTTGCGAGGAGCCACCCCCGGACGGCCCCCCTGGCATCTGGGAGCCCCATCGCCGGGGGGTCAGGCACTCCCCGCGATCGGGCTCCCAGCCGCCACCCCGGACCCGCCCCCCTGGCTTCTGGGAGCCCCATCGCCGGGGGGTCAGGCACGCCCCCCGATCGGGCTCCCAGCCGCCACCCCGGACCCGCCCCCCTGGCTTCTGGGAGCCCCATCGCCGGGGGTGCACGCACGCCCCCCGATCGGGCTCCCAGCCGCCAGCCCCGGCCCGCCCCCCTGGCTTCTGGGAGCCCCATCGCCGGGGGTGCAGGCACCCCCCGCGATCGGGCTCCCAGCCGCCACCCCCGGCCCGCCCCCCTGGCATCTGGGAGCCCCATCGCCGGGGGTGCAGGCACCCCCCGCGATCGGGCTCCCAGCCGCCACCCCCGGCCCGCCCCCCTGGCTTCTGGGAGCCCCATCGCCGGGGGTGCAGGCACCCCCCGCGATCGGGCTCCCAGCCGCCACCCCCGGCCCGCCCCCCTGGCTTCTGGGAGCCCCATCGCCGGGGGTGCAGGCACCCCCCGCGATCGGGCTCCCAGCCGCCACCCCCGGCCCGCCCCCCTGGCTTCTGGGAGCCCCATCGCCGGGGGTGCAGGCACCCCCCGCGATCGGGCTCCCAGCCGCCACCCCCGGCCCGCCCCCCTGGCTTCTGGGAGCCCCATCGCCGGGGGTGCAGGCACCCCCCGCGATCGGGCTCCCAGCCGCCACCCCCCGGCCCGCCCCCCTGGCTTCTGGGAGCCCCATCGCCGGGGGTGCAGGCACCCCCCGCGATCGGGCTCCCAGCCGCCACCCCCGGCCCGCCCCCCTGGCTTCTGGGAGCCCCATCGCCGGGGGTGCAGGCACCCCCCGCGATCGGGCTCCCAGCCGCCACCCCCGGCCCGCCCCCCTGGCTACTGGGAGCCCCATCGCCGGGGGTGCAGGCACCCCCCGCGATCGGGCTCCCAGCCGCCACCCCCGGCCCGCCCCCCTGGCTTCTGGGAGCCCCATCGCCGGGGGTGCAGGCACCCCCCGCGATCGGGCTCCCAGCCGCCACCCCCGGCCCGCCCCCCTGGCTTCTGGGAGCCCCATCGCCGGGGGTGCAGGCACCCCCGCGATCGGGCTCCCAGCCGCCACCCCCCGGCCCGCCCCCCTGGCTTCTGGGAGCCCCATCGCCGGGGGTGCAGGCACCCCCCGCGATCGGGCTCCCAGCCGCCACCCCCGGCCCGCCCCCCTGGCTTCTGGGAGCCCCATCGCCGGGGGTGCAGGCACCCCCCGCGATCGGGCTCCCAGCCGCCACCCCCGGCCCGCCCCCCTGGCTTCTGGGAGCCCCATCGCCGGGGGTGCAGGCACCCCCCGCGATCGGGCTCCCAGCCGCCACCCCCGGCCCGCCCCCCTGGCTTCTGGGAGCCCCATCGCCGGGGGTGCAGGCACCCCCCGCGATCGGGCTCCCAGCCGCCACCCCCGGCCCGCCCCCCTGGCTTCTGGGAGCCCCATCGCCGGGGGTGCAGGCACCCCCCGCGATCGGGCTCCCAGCCGCCACCCCCGGCCCGCCCCCCTGGCTTCTGGGAGCCCCATCGCCGGGGGTGCAGGCACCCCCCGCGATCGGGCTCCCAGCCGCCACCCCCGGCCCGCCCCCCTGGCTTCTGGGAGCCCCATCGCCGGGGGTGCAGGCACCCCCCGCGATCGGGCTCCCAGCCGCCACCCCCGGCCCGCCCCCCTGGCTTCTGGGAGCCCCATCGCCGGGGGTGCAGGCACCCCCCGCGATCGGGCTCCCAGCCGCCACCCCCGGCCCGCCCCCCTGGCTTCTGGGAGCCCCATCGCCGGGGGTGCAGGCACCCCCCGCGATCGGGCTCCCAGCCGCCACCCCCGGCCCGCCCCCCTGGCTTCTGGGAGCCCCATCGCCGGGGGTGCAGGCACCCCCCGCGATCGGGCTCCCAGCCGCCACCCCCGGCCCGCCCCCCTGGCTTCTGGGAGCCCCATCGCCGGGGGTGCAGGCACCCCCCGCGATCGGGCTCCCAGCCGCCACCCCCGGCCCGCCCCCCTGGCTTCTGGGAGCCCCATCGCCGGGGGTGCAGGCACCCCCCGCGATCGGGCTCCCAGCCGCCACCCCCGGCCCGCCCCCCTGGCTTCTGGGAGCCCCATCGCCGGGGGTGCAGGCACCCCCCGCGATCGGGCTCCCAGCCGCCACCCCCGGCCCGCCCCCCTGGCTTCTGGGAGCCCCATTCTGGGAGCCCTGTGGACCCAAAGCCTCTTTCTCATATTCTGAGTAATATCATCTCCCCATCGGAAAATTTTCAACTCCTTCTCAGACGATTGTACACCCCCAGTGTGCACACCCTCAGAGGGAGTAACCCCCTCTCTATTAGGAGTCACATCAGCCTCTTCCTCCCTCAATATTCAGAACAGTATCCCACCGTTGTTTCTACTTCCAGTGACACTGATTGTCATATCCTCCTCTCCCAAGCAGAAGTTGGAAACTCTGTCACGGGGGGTGTACACCATCTGTGATATAGAAATTAACATCGTCCTCTCCCGAGTTTACATCAGGAGCAAGTCTATTAATCATTAATATTCATTATTGTATTAATATTAATAATAATTATTGATATTAATGATCACAATAAAGAGAGTAAAAATGAATACTGGTTTCAAAGGTTAACGATTTGTAATCATAATGATTAGTAATATCACTATTAATAATAATATTATGATATTAGCAATTAATATGATTTAAATCAATACCCAGTGATGCTGGGAATACAATAATGATTAGTATTAGGAACTAATAATATTATTTGATGACATTAATATTAATAATTAATTGAAAGCAGGCATAATCATGTATTGAAAATCATTATCCATAATTAATAATGGTATCTTATGAATTTTTAGTATCATTGCTAATTATTAAAATCGATCATTGATGATTAATAATCATATTATTATTCCTCATTCCACAGGAAGTGTAAACCTACTTGTGATGCTGTTCTTAATATCCAGGGTCGGAAAGCAGGACTTTAGTTTTAATATCGCAGTAGGTGTACACTCACCACGTGACACTGATCCTAATATGAACGGGGGTAGAGTATCACATGACTCCAATTACAGCAATGGATGGATAGCTACGCGGTAATATTGCTCCTAATATTCCCGGAAGAAGCCTTTGCTATCAGTCCGAATATGGCACTGAGGGTACAGTATTCTGAGATATAGTTCCTAGTATACGGAGTTGGAGAGGATGATAATAATTCGCAGGCTGTGTGCTCCCGCCCAGTGATATTGTAATTACTATCCTGGGAGGGAGAGGATGATATTGCACTCTGTACAGCAGGAGGCGTCCACCCAGTCTGGGATATTGTTCCTAATATCCATGGAGGGGACAGGCCGATATTACTCGCCATGTGGCACAGGGTGCACATTCACCTTATTTCATCCCTTTCAATATTCCAAGGCCGAGAGACAGATATTAATCTCAGTATCACAGACACTGGACAACCCCTTGTGATACTCTTCCAAATATCCAGATCAGGTTGCGAGGAGCCACCCCCGGACGGCCCCCCTGGCATCTGGGAGCCCCATCGCCGGGGGGTCAGGCACTCCCCGCGATCGGGCTCCCAGCCGCCACCCCGGACCCGCCCCCCTGGCTTCTGGGAGCCCCATCGCCGGGGGGTAAGGCACGCCCCCCGATCGGGCCCCCAGCCGCCACCCCCGGCCCGCCCCCCTGGCTTCTGGGAGCCCCATCGCCGGGGGTGCAGGCACCCCCCGCGATCGGGCCCCCAGCCGCCACCCCCGGCCCGCCCCCCTGGCTTCTGGGAGCCCCATCGCCGGGGGTGCAGGCACCCCCCGCGATCGGGCCCCCAGCCGCCACCCCCGACCCGCCCCCCTGGCTTCTGGGAGCCCCATCGCCGGGGGTGCAGGCACCCCCCGCGATCGGGCCCCCAGCCGCCACCCCCGGCCCGCCCCCCTGGCTTCTGGGAGCCCCATCGCCGGGGGTGCAGGCACCCCCCGCGATCGGGCCCCCAGCCGCCACCCCCGGCCCGCCCCCCTGGCTGCTGGGAGCCCCATCGCCGGGGGTGCAGGCACCCCCCGCGATCGGTCCCCCAGCCGCCACCCCCGGCCCGCCCCCCTGGCTGCTGGGAGCCCCATCGCCGGGGGTGCAGGCACCCCCCGCGATCGGGCCCCCAGCCGCCACCCCCGGCCCGCCCCCCTGGCTGCTGGGAGCCCCATCGCCGGGGGTGCAGGCACCCCCCGCGATCGGGCCCCCAGCCGCCACCCCCGGCCCGCCCCCCTGGCTGCTGGGAGCCCCATCGCCGGGGGTGCAGGCACCCCCCGCGATCGGGCCCCCAGCCGCCACCCCCGGCCCGCCCCCCTGGCTGCTGGGAGCCCCATCGCCGGGGGTGCAGGCACCCCCCGCGATCGGGCCCCCAGCCGCCACCCCCGGCCCGCCCCCCTGGCTGCTGGGAGCCCCATCGCCGGGGGTGCAGGCACCCCCCGCGATCGGGCCCCCAGCCGCCACCCCCGGCCCGCCCCCCTGGCTGCTGGGAGCCCCATCGCCGGGGGTGCAGGCACCCCCCGCGATCGGGCCCCCAGCCGCCACGCCCGGCCCGCCCCCCTGGCTGCTGGGAGCCCCATCGCCGGGGGTGCAGGCACCCCCCGCGATCGGGCCCCCAGCCGCCACCCCCGGCCCGCCCCCCTGGCTGCTGGGTGCCCCATCGCCGGGGGTGCAGGCACCCCCCGCGATCGGGCTCCCAGCCGCCACACCCGGCCCGCCCCCCTGGCTTCTGGGAGCCCCATCGCCGGGGGTGCAGGCACCCCCCGCGATCGGGCTCCCAGCCGCCACCCCCGGCCCGCCCCCCTGGCTTCTGGGAGCCCCATCGCCGGGGGTGCAGGCACCCCCCGCGATCGGGCTCCCAGCCGCCACCCCCGGCCCGCCCCCCTGGCTTCTGGGAGCCCCATCGCCGGGGGTGCAGGCACCCCCCGCGATCGGGCTCCCAGCCGCCACCCCCGGCCCGCCCCCCTGGCTTCTGGGAGCCCTGTGGACCCAAAGCCTCTTTCTCATATTCTGAGTAATATCATCTCCCCATGGGAAAATTTTCAACTCCTTCTCAGACGATTGTACACCCCCAGTGTGCACACCCTCAGAGGGAGTAACCCCCTCTCTATTAGGAGTCACATCAGCCTCTTCCTCCCTCAATATTCAGAACAGTATCCCACCGTTGTTTCTACTTCCAGTGACACTGATTGTCATATCCTCCTCTCCCAAGCAGAAGTTGGAAACTCTGTCACGGGGGGTGTACACCATCTGTGATATAGAAATTAACATCGTCCTCTCCCGGGTTTACATCAGGAGCAAGTCTATTAATCATTAATATTCATTATTGTATTAATATTAATAATAATTATTGATATTAATGATCACAATAAAGAGAGTAAAAATGAATACTGGTTTCAAAGGTTAACGATTTGTAATCATAATGATTAGTAATATCACTATTAATAATAATATTATGATATTAGCAATTAATATGATTTAAATCAATACCCAGTGATGCTGGGAATACAATAATGATTAGTATTAGGAACTAATAATATTATTTGATGACATTAATATTAATAATTAATTGAAAGCAGGCATAATCATGTATTGAAAATCATTATCCATAATTAATAATGGTATCTTATGAATTTTTAGTATCATTGCTAATTATTAAAATCGATCATTGATGATTAATAATCATATTATTATTCCTCATTCCACAGGAAGTGTAAACCTACTTGTGATGCTGTTCTTAATATCCAGGGTCGGAAAGCAGGACTTTAGTTTTAATATCGCAGTAGGTGTACACTCACCACGTGACACTGATCCTAATATGAACGGGGGTAGAGTATCACATGACTCCAATTACAGCAATGGATGGATAGCTACGCGGTAATATTGCTCCTAATATTCCCGGAAGAAGCCTTTGCTATCAGTCCGAATATGGCACTGAGGGTACAGTATTCTGAGATATAGTTCCTAGTATACGGAGTTGGAGAGGATGATAATAATTCGCAGGCTGTGTGCTCCCGCCCAGTGATATTGTAATTACTATCCTGGGAGGGAGAGGATGATATTGCACTCTGTACAGCAGGAGGCGTACACCCAGTCTGGGATATTGTTCCTAATATCCATGGAGGGGACAGGCCGATATTACTCGCCATGTGGCACAGGGTGCACATTCACCTTATTTCATCCCTTTCAATATTCCAAGGCCGAGAGACAGATATTAATCTCAGTATCACAGACACTGGACAACCCCTTGTGATACTCTTCCAAATATCCAGATCAGGTTGCGAGGAGCCACCCCCGGACGGCCCCCCTGGCATCTGGGAGCCCCATCGCCGGGGGGTCAGGCACTCCCCGCGATCGGGCTCCCAGCCGCCACCCCGGACCCGCCCCCCTGGCTTCTGGGAGCCCCATCGCCGGGGGTGCAGGCACGCCCCCCGATCGGGCTCCCAGCCGCCACCCCCGGCCCGCCCCCCTGGCTTCTGGGAGCCCCATCGCCGGGGGTGCAGGCACCCCCCGCGATCGGGCTCCCAGCCGCCACCCCCGGCCCGCCCCCCTGGCTTCTGGGAGCCCCATCGCCGGGGGTGCAGGCACCCCCCGCGATCGGGCTCCCAGCCGCCACCCCCGGCCCGCCCCCCTGGCATCTGGGAGCCCCATCGCCGGGGGTGCAGGCACCCCCCGCGATCGGGCTCCCAGCCGCCACCCCCGGCCCGCCCCCCTGGCTTCTGGGAGCCCCATCGCCGGGGGTGCAGGCACCCCCCGCGATCGGGCTCCCAGCCGCCACCCCCGGCCCGCCCCCCTGGCTTCTGGGAGCCCCATCGCCGGGGGTGCAGGCACCCCCCGCGATCGGGCTCCCAGCCGCCACCCCCGGCCCGCCCCCCTGGCTTCTGGGAGCCCCATCGCCGGGGGTGCAGGCACCCCCCGCGATCGGGCTCCCAGCCGCCACCCCCGGCCCGCCCCCCTGGCTTCTGGGAGCCCCATCGCCGGGGGTGCAGGCACCCCCCGCGATCGGGCTCCCAGCCGCCACCCCCGGCCCGCCCCCCTGGCTTCTGGGAGCCCCATCGCCGGGGGTGCAGGCACCCCCGCGATCGGGCTCCCAGCCGCCACCCCCGGCCCGCCCCCCTGGCTTCTGGGAGCCCCATCGCCGGGGGTGCAGGCACACCCCGCGATCGGGCTCCCAGCCGCCACCCCCGGCCCGCCCCCCTGGCTTCTGGGAGCCCCATCGCCGGGGGTGCAGGCACCCCCCGCGATCGGGCTCCCAGCCGCCACCCCCGGCCCGCCCCCCTGGCTTCTGGGAGCCCCATCGCCGGGGGTGCAGGCACCCCCCGCGATCGGGCTCCCAGCCGCCACCCCCGGCCCGCCCCCCTGGCTTCTGGGAGCCCCATCGCCGGGGGTGCAGGCACCCCCCGCGATCGGGCTCCCAGCCGCCACCCCCGGCCCGCCCCCCTGGCTTCTGGGAGCCCCATCGCCGGGGGTGCAGGCACCCCCCGCGATCGGGCTCCCAGCCGCCACCCCCGGCCCGCCCCCCTGGCTTCTGGGAGCCCCATCGCCGGGGGTGCAGGCACCCCCCGCGATCGGGCTCCCAGCCGCCACCCCCGGCCCGCCCCCCTGGCTTCTGGGAGCCCCATCGCCGGGGGTGCAGGCACCCCCCGCGATCGGGCTCCCAGCCGCCACCCCCGGCCCGCCCCCCTGGCTTCTGGGAGCCCCATCGCCGGGGGTGCAGGCACCCCCCGCGATCGGGCTCCCAGCCGCCACCCCCGGCCCGCCCCCCTGGCTTCTGGGAGCCCCATCGCCGGGGGTGCAGGCACCCCCCGCGATCGGGCTCCCAGCCGCCACCCCCCGGCCCGCCCCCCTGGCTTCTGGGAGCCCCATCGCCGGGGGTGCAGGCACCCCCCGCGATCGGGCTCCCAGCCGCCACCCCCGGCCCGCCCCCCTGGCTTCTGGGAGCCCTGTGGACCCAAAGCCTCTTTCTCATATTCTGAGTAATATCATCTCCCATCGGAAAATTTTCAACTCCTTCTCAGACGATTGTACACCCCCAGTGTGCACACCCTCAGAGGGAGTAACCCCCTCTCTATTAGGAGTCACATCAGCCTCTTCCTCCCTCAATATTCAGAACAGTATCCCACCGTTGTTTCTACTTCCAGTGACACTGATTGTCATATCCTCCTCTCCCAAGCAGAAGTTGGAAACTCTGTCACGGGGGGTGTACACCATCTGTGATATAGAAATTAACATCGTCCTCTCCCGAGTTTACATCAGGAGCAAGTCTATTAATCATTAATATTCATTATTGTATTAATATTAATAATAATTATTGATATTAATGATCACAATAAAGAGAGTAAAAATGAATACTGGTTCAAAGGTTAACGATTTGTAATCATAATGATTAGTAATATCACTATTAATAATAATATTATGATATTAGCAATTAATATGATTTAAATCAATACCCAGTGATGCTGGGAATACAATAATGATTAGTATTAGGAACTAATAATATTATTTGATGACATTAATATTAATAATTAATTGAAAGCAGGCATAATCATGTATTGAAAATCATTATCCATAATTAATAATGGTATCTTATGAATTTTTAGTATCATTGCTAATTATTAAAATCGATCATTGATGATTAATAATCATATTATTATTCCTCATTCCACAGGAAGTGTAAACCTACTTGTGATGCTGTTCTTAATATCCAGGGTCGGAAAGCAGGACTTTAGTTTTAATATCGCAGTAGGTGTACACTCACCACGTGACACTGATCCTAATATGAACGGGGGTAGAGTATCACATGACTCCAATTACAGCAATGGATGGATAGCTACGCGGTAATATTGCTCCTAATATTCCCGGAAGAAGCCTTTGCTATCAGTCCGAGTATGGCACTGAGGGTACAGTATTCTGAGATATAGTTCCTAGTATACGGAGTTGGAGAGGATGATAATAATTCGCAGGCTGTGTGCTCCCGCCCAGTGATATTGTAATTACTATCCTGGGAGGGAGAGGATGATATTGCACTCTGTACAGCAGGAGGCGTACACCCAGTCTGGGATATTGTTCCTAATATCCATGGAGGGGACAGGCCGATATTACTTGCCATGTGGCACAGGGTGCACATTCACCTTATTTCATCCCTTTCAATATTCCAAGGCCGAGAGACAGATATTAATCTCAGTATCACAGACACTGGACAACCCCTTGTGATACTCTTCCAAATATCCAGATCAGGTTGCGAGGAGCCACCCCCGGACGGCCCCCCTGGCATCTGGGAGCCCCATCGCCGGGGGGTCAGGCACTCCCCGCGATCGGGCTCCCAGCCGCCACCCCGGACCCGCCCCCCTGGCTTCTGGGAGCCCCATCGCCGGGGGTGCAGGCACGCCACCCGATCGGGCTCCCAGCCGCCACCCCCGGCCCGCCCCCCTGGCTTCTGGGAGCCCCATCGCCGGGGGTGCAGGCACCCCCCGCGATCGGGCTCCCAGCCGCCACCCCCGGCCCGCCCCCCTGGCTTCTGGGAGCCCCATCGCCGGGGGTGCAGGCACCCCCCGCGATCGGGCTCCCAGCCGCCACCCCCGGCCCGCCCCCCCTGGCATCTGGGAGCCCCATCGCCGGGGGTGCAGGCACCCCCCGCGATCGGGCTCCCAGCCGCCACCCCCGGCCCGCCCCCCTGGCTTCTGGGAGCCCCATCGCCGGGGGTGCAGGCACCCCCCGCGATCGGGCTCCCAGCCGCCACCCCCGGCCCGCCCCCCTGGCTTCTGGGAGCCCCATCGCCGGGGGTGCAGGCACCCCCCGCGATCGGGCTCCCAGCCGCCACCCCCGGCCCGCCCCCCTGGCTTCTGGGAGCCCCATCGCCGGGGGTGCAGGCACCCCCCGCGATCGGGCTCCCAGCCGCCACCCCCGGCCCGCCCCCCTGGCTTCTGGGAGCCCCATCGCCGGGGGTGCAGGCACCCCCCGCGATCGGGCTCCCAGCCGCCACCCCCGGCCCGCCCCCCTGGCTTCTGGGAGCCCCATCGCCGGGGGTGCAGGCACCCACCGCGATCGGGCTCCCAGCCGCCACCCCCGGCCCGCCCCCCTGGCTTCTGGGAGCCCCATCGCCGGGGGTGCAGGCACCCCCCGCGATCGGGCTCCCAGCCGCCACCCCCGGCCCGCCCCCCTGGCTTCTGGGAGCCCCATCGCCGGGGGTGCAGGCACCCCCCGCGATCGGGCTCCCAGCCGCCACCCCCGGCCCGCCCCCCTGGCTTCTGGGAGCCCCATCGCCGGGGGTGCAGGCACCCCCCGCGATCGGGCTCCCAGCCGCCACACCCGGCCCGCCCCCCTGGCTTCTGGGAGCCCCATCGCCGGGGGTGCAGGCACCCCACGCGATCGGGCTCCCAGCCGCCACACCCCGGCCCGCCCCCCTGGCTTCTGGGAGCCCCATCGCCGGGGGTGCAGGCACCCCCCGCGATCGGGCTCCCAGCCGCCACCCCCGGCCCGCCCCCCTGGCTTCTGGGAGCCCCATCGCCGGGGGTGCAGGCACCCCCCGCGATCGGGCTCCCAGCCGCCACCCCCGGCCCGCCCCCCTGGCTTCTGGGAGCCCCATCGCCGGGGGTGCAGGCACCCCCCGCGATCGGGCTCCCAGCCGCCACCCCCGGCCCGCCCCCCTGGCTTCTGGGAGCCCCATCGCCGGGGGTGCAGGCACCCCCCGCGATCGGGCTCCCAGCCGCCACCCCCGGCCCGCCCCCCTGGCTTCTGGGAGCCCCATCGCCGGGGGTGCAGGCACCCCCCGCGATCGGGCTCCCAGCCGCCACCCCCGGCCCGCCCCCCTGGCTTCTGGGAGCACCATCGCCGGGGGTGCAGGCACCCCCCGCGATCGGGCTCCCAGCCGCCACCCCCGGCCCGCCCTCCTGGCTTCTGGGAGCCCCATTCTGGGAGCCCTGTGGACCCAAAGCCTCTTTCTCATATTCTGAGTAATATCATCTCCCCATCGGAAAATTTTCAACTCCTTCTCAGACGATTGTACACCCCCAGTGTGCACACCCTCAGAGGGAGTAACCCCCTCTCTATTAGGAGTCACATCAGCCTCTTCCTCCCTCAATATTCAGAACAGTATCCCACCGTTGTTTCTACTTCCAGTGACACTGATTGTCATATCCTCCTCTCCCAAGCAGAAGTTGGAAACTCTGTCACGGGGGGTGTACACCATCTGTGATATAGAAATTAACATCGTCCTCTCCCGAGTTTACATCAGGAGCAAGTCTATTAATCATTAATATTCATTATTGTATTAATATTAATAATAATTATTGATATTAATGATCACAATAAAGAGAGTAAAAATGAATACTA